>NC_090929.1:1513360969-1513666424 GCF_040938575.1 Ambystoma mexicanum | reverse complement strand
GTTGATAAGATTTTCTCGGACTTGTTATATGCCTCTGTAGTGGTCTATCTGGACGATATCTTGGTCTTTTCTTCTTCCCTTTCAGAACATCAAAGGCATGTCACTCAGGTCCTCCAAAGGTTAAGGGATAATCAGCTCCTGGTTAAGCCAGAGAAGTGCGTCTTCGAAGCTGCCTCAGTGTCATATTTAGGGTTCATCCTCTCAAAGGAGGGGGTACAGATGGATCCCGAAAAGGTAAAGGCAGTCCTTAGATGGCCTACTCCAAAGAGTCCCAAGGAGATACAGAGGTTTCTGGGTCTGTCCAATTTTTATCGACGATTCATCCCTAATTTCTCTGACATTGTTTTGCCTATCACTCGCCTTCTTAAGAAGGGTCAGAAGTTTGAATGGGATAATGATGCCGATCGAGCCTTCCAGTTACTCAAGAAGACCTTCACGACAGCTCCCATTTTAGTGCAACCTAACCAATCTCTCCCCTTTGTGGTAGAGACGGACGCCTCCGGAGGGGCAATTGGAGCCGCCCTCCTACAGACTGGCAAGGATGGAGTGGAACATCTGGCTGCATATTATTCCAGGTCACTTACACCAAGTGAAAGGAATTACTCAGTTTTGGAACGAGAGCTACTGGCGATCCGCCAGGCATGCATTGAATGGAGACATTTATCACAGGGAGCTGCCCATCCTTTTCTGGTCCGTACAGACCACCGGAATCTGAAGGTTTTGCAGCAGATGGAGTGTCGTAACTCCTGACATGCTCGATGGGCCTATTTTTTTTTCCCAATTTGACTTTGAAATAACTTACCTTCCCGGAAAGGACAATGCCTTAGCGGATGCTCTTTCCCGGAGTCTGGAGTACCATGAGAATCAGGGCCAGGATGAAATACTTGTGGGCAAGAGAATCCTGGGAATGATTAGCTCCTTCTTGCAAGATGTAGAGCTTGCTACCAGTCGTTCCGAAGTGTCATCAGAGTACCAACCACTCCTGGTTAAGAGGGGTATGTTGTACTTTCATCAGGGCGCACTGTATCTACCGTCTAAGGAACTTCAAACTCAAGCCTTGTATTGGTGCCATGACCTTCCTTCGGCTGGGCATAAGGGCCAAGGGGCACCCTACATTTGGCTTCTAGATATTTCTGGTGGCCGACAATGATAAAAGACATTATGGCATACGTGACGGGTTGTCCAGTATGTGCAGCCAATAAGCAAACCACTCACCGACCTTTAGGCCTGCTCCAACAAGAACCTCTACCATCTCAACCTTGGGAACATATTTCTACTGATTTTATTGTAGATCTTCCCCCCTCTAGGGGGTACACAGCTATCATGGTGACAGTAGACACCCTGAGCAAGATGGCACATTTCTCTCCCCTGCCTGGCCTGCCTTCTGCTGCGGCCGAAGTGTTCCTGAGAGATGTGGTGAGATTACATGGCCTGCCCCGGACGATCGTGTCTGATAGGGGGCTCAATTCACCTCTCGTTTTTGGTCAGCATTATGTAGCTCGTTGGGAATAAAGAGAGCTTTATCTTCTGGTTACCATCCCCAGAGCAACGGCCAAACAGAGCGTTTAAATGCCACCCTCGAACAATATCTCTGCTGTTTCTGCCATCAGGAACAGGACATGTGGCAGTCCTATCTAGCATTGGCTGAATTCACCTACAATAATACCCAACATTCCGCTACAGGATTTAGTCCCTTCTTCTTTACCTACGGGTATCATCCGAGACACATACCTCTTTTTGGGATACCTCCTACAACAGTGCCCTCGGTTGATCAACGCCTTCATGATCTTCGTTCCATCCAAAAGGAGGCGGTGCAGAAGTTGGAGGCTAGTAGGATCCGCTACAAGAAATATGCAGATAAGAAGAGATCACCTAATCCCAGGTGGACAGTAGGAACTAAGGTGTGGTTATCAACCAAATATCTCCCACGTTGGGTTCACCCAGGAAAATTCTCGGCCCGTTTCATAGGTCCATTCCCTATTCTGTCTCAGGTGAACCCTGTCGCCTTTCGATTACGACTACCACCTAGTCTGAAGAAGATTCACCCTGTATTCCATACCTCTCTTCTGAAAAATTATCATCCTGATCCCATGAGTCGTCGTGGACTCTCCTCCTCAAGGATCGAGGATCCTGACCCTGAAGAATATGAAGTGGAGAGGCTGTTGGATTCCCGTTACAGACATGGCACCGTGCAGTATTTGGTCCATTGGAAAGGGTACTCTGCTGCAGAACGATCTTGGGAACCCAGACGTAACATTCACGCCCCACGTCTACTTAGACTGTTCCATCGCCTTCACCCAGGGAAACCTGGAGGAGAAGGGATGAGGAGAGGGCATACTGTCACACCGCTGCGGCTATGGAAGCTATGGGCAAGATGGAGGCGCTATTAGGTCTCTACGGCTTGTCTGCTAGCGGTCCAGCCTTTGTTTTGCTGCAGGCATATATGGAAGCCACGCCCCCTGCGAGTCGCGTTGCAACTCGCTTTCGCTGACTTTCGTTTTGTTCCTCTCCAGTGCCTACCTAGTTTTTCCCCTTTCTCTGCAATTCCCCTTTGCTACCCTGTTTTTTCCCTGCTGCCCTAGCCTTCTCGCCGGTTATCGGTTCTCCTCCCTTGTCTTTCTTGCTGTTCTGTTCGGTCTACTTTTCCCGACTTTGGTTAGCTCTGTTTCTGTGGTCAGCCTCGCGCTGCCGCAGATCTGTCTCCCCCGGCGGCCGGGTTCCGACTTGTCGGCTCCCACCCGCTCGGGGTTACTTTCATTTCGTCTCCGTTCTCGCGCTCTCTCTCACTCTCTCTCACTCATACTCACTCGCTCTCTCTCACTCTCTCTCGCTCATACTCACTCGTTCTCGTTTACTCTGGCTCATCATCTCTCGCTCTCTCTCTCGTTCTGACTTCTCGCTCTCCTTGATCTTACCTGTTCTCCGGTAGAGCTTTTCCATTGCTTACCCTGTTTGTTCTTGTGTGATCTTTCCTTCGTCCTTCCTTGGACGCTTCCGTTGTATCGCGGAAGTCCTCTTCAGCGGCTTCACCCTCTGCCTCTCCTTCCCGGGCTCTTTCATTCCTCCCAAGGAAAGCCCAGTAACTGTGCCGCTATCCATTGGAGTTACTATCAAGATCGTTGTTGCAAGGCCATACCAGCCTCTGGACCTTCAAATCCACCCAGCCATCATCATCTGCACCTACACAGGGTTTTTTCTGCTGTCCAGGCTTTTTCCCTGTTTGAAGGAGCGGGCTCCCCAGGGTTCACTTGACTGTTTGTTTCCTCAACGGTAAAGGTGGCCTCGGGAGGAGACCGCCCCTATCTCTTTGAACGTAAGAAGGGGAGAGGATCTCTAAAGAAGGAAGGCGAAGAAGAGAAACCCCCGAAGGACCGGAGAAGGAGACAGAGGGTACCCAGCCACAGTGAAGATCCAGGTGAGGTGATCCCAGGGAAAGGAACTGTGGGCCTTGACACCTGGCTCGAGCCATATGAGAAGAACCTGGATTTGGGGATTTTACTTTGTGAGAACAAAAGGAAAGACAGTAGTTGAACGGTTCACCATCCTTGCAAGGACATCCAGGGAACAGCCACCTCTGTTGCGGGAGATCTTGTACCCATGAAGACTTGGATGAGTGTAAACAGTCTAAAATGCAATGGCTCGACAACTGAGATCCTCGTTCTGCACTCAATGACTCTGAAGAAAAGCAGAAGAGAGTGGAGATAGTACCATGTGTTGATATGCAAGAGGTGCCACTGCTTGAGGTGCCATAGTAACATAGGGGTAATGCCAGTAGCATGTACCATTCATGAGATGGTCCAGGAGAGGTGGGAGGTGGCTAATGGGACAGAGGGAATCTCCAAAAGAGGATTTCCGGTATAAGAAGACCTAATTGGCCTAGGGAGTTTAATCTCAAATATGCCTAACCCAGAATGTGGAAACTCACAACAGTCTGGTCTGCCCCTCCTCGGAAACAAATGGAGCTAAAACTTGCTATACCTCTGCCTAGTACCATCCAACATAGACGCAGAAGATATATTCACTGAGGCAGGCCATAATGCAGCAGCTGGGGCTGAAGCATTTGCTTGTATTGTTTTTGTGCCTGTAGTAGCATACTTACCAGTGAGAAATATAAGTCTTTCTACCCTTCTTGAAGTCAGTCAGCTTTCAACATGGTAGAACTGAAGACCGCTGTGATCAATACATCAATACTAGGGAACAAGAGTCCCCAAGTGCATAAACATGGGCAGTTAAAAGTGGGAATTTTGTAATGTTGGAAGACCCAAGATTCTGAAGCACATTCAGAGGAAAACGGATTCTAGGCTGATCTGGCTGTTCTGGAACGGCCTTAGTATTCAACCAGGTAGGCATCTTCAACAAAAAAAAGGCTTTGTATAAGGTAAGTTGGGACCTCAGGGAGAGCCGCAGTGTAAGACTGCATGGGGTGCTTGGGCCTGATTCTGGTATTAGGCAGCATGGACATTTTCTACATCTGGTGTTAGACTGTGAAGGTATGTCTAGGTTGTGTGTTAGAGCACTAGCAGGTCAATCCTTAGCATACCCTGGAAGGTATAACTATAAAGAACAGACCAATGCTCATGGGGAACCCAACGAAAAGAGGGCTACTCAAGTTCGACAGGTCGGGTCTTGATGAAGATAACAACATCCCATGGTGCATGACACTAAATTGATTACATTATATGTAAAGAACATCTTTACAAACTAGTTATTTGAGTGGCAGAGCATCAGGATTAAGAGATGACTTATTAGGCAAACAGCTGAGTTTTAACAGCTCCTCGAAACGTCATCAATTTAGGAATGGCCTGAATTTTCAGGGGAAGAGCGTTCCATATTATCATGGGCTGAACCAAGAATCTTTGGTCTCCTAGACCTTTATTTTTAGGAGTTGGCAGGGTCAGTAGAAGATGTTTGGAATAATGAAGTCATCTAATCAGAAGATAGGGCTTCACATTCACCATTTCATAGGGAGGCGACAATCCATGTAAGCATCTAAAAGTGAGCTTGCAGATTGTGGTCAAAATGTGGCCCGAGATTTGGAGTCAATGTAAAGGGCACGGCCAATAAATAATGAAATCTTTCTTATTCCAACAATGAGACCGATGGCTGTGTTCAGAGTACTCCAAACTCGCTGAATTTGATATGGTGGAAGGCCCACATTTTTTTAGGTATTTTTATTTTATTTGTGATTTTTATACATGGAGGGCGTTACAATATTCCAGTGTAGAATTGATTTTGGACCATACAATAGAATGGTGAACAGTGGGAGGAATGAACATCGGTACCATGTAAAACTTAAAAAGCTGTTAAAAAGTGTTCTCAAGAATCGTGGCAATCCCCCCCCCTCCACCCTTGGCTGACTCACACCCTGACTCAGCCCTTTTCATGCTCCACTCTGCTATATCTGATACTCTTGATGTTCTTACCCCTGTAATGAGGATCAGCTTGAAGCCCAAAGTCAAGTGCAACTCTTGGTATGACTCAGACCTTGTCACCCTTAAATGCAAGTGCAGGGTGGCTGAGAGGAAATGGCGTGCTTCCGGTACATCCTCTGACAAACTGGCCTGCCGCCTGCTCCAAAGGCAATACCGGCTCTCTGTCCGCACCAAGAAGAGGGCCCAGATCCTAGCCTGCATCATCGCGGCATCTAACAACTCGGCTGAACTCTTTAAAATCTGCAAGGAGCTGGCCAATCCTGCTGCAGTCCCTACCTCTCCTGTCCCCTCCCAGACACTCTGCACGGCCCTGGCTTCTAATTTCATCTCTAAAACGCAGGACAACTTGACCTCTCTCTCTCTCTCTCTCTCTCTCTCTCTCTCTCTCTCTCTTTCTCTCTCTCTCTCTCTCTCTCTCCCCCCCTCCTCCCTCTACATCCTGCTTTTCCTCTGGCCCTTCTCTGGCCACCTCTCCCGCTCCTTCTCTGCCTTTCCCCTGTTCTCCGCAGACAAGGTTGCTAGACAAGTCCGATTTATGACAGTCTCGTCAAAACAGGTTTACCCCTGTTTCTCCAAAACCATCAAGGACCATATTGACACCCTGGCTCCTGATCTGGCTGACTTCTGCAACCACTCCTTCACCTCTGGACTCTTCCCCTCCCCCTGAAGCACTCCCTTGAGCACCCTCTTCTTAAGAAGCCCTCTGCCGACCCTTCCTGCAATGCTAGCTATCATCCAATTTCCATCACTCCTTTCCTTGGCAAACTCCTGGAAAAGCTGGTTATCTCCCAGCTTAATCTTCACTCTGAATCTGTTGGCTGTCTCCATGACCATCAGTCTGGCTTCAGAGCAGCCAGAATCACGGAAACTGCTCTCCTGAACATCCGTGAAGACCTGCTGTCCAACCTCGATTCCAACACCCCTTGTGTCCTCATCTTACTTGATCTTCTGCCTTTGACACGGTCAACCACGCGATCCTGCTCAACCGCCTCCGTGATAACCTAGGTATCACTGATCAGGCCCTGGCTTGGCTGACCTCCTACCTGTCCGATCGACCCTCCCAGGTCCAACTTGGGTCCTTCCTCACCTCTATCTCTATCTCTACATGTGGTGTTACCCAGGGGTCTAACCTCACTCCCTGGCTGTTCAACCAAAACCTGCTACTTCTTGCCCACCGCATTGTCACTCTCTGCCCCAACTTTCAGTGCTATGCGGATGACACTCAACTCATTTTCATGCTCCCCTCTGCCACCTCCTCTCCTATCATCTCTGTCTGTCTGCCATCCAGAAGTGGTGTGCCGCCAATGATCTCTGCCTTAATGCCAGTAAAACCGAGATTCTCCTCATCAGCACACCTAACCCCCAACTTCCTGTCACTCTCTGGCCGGCCTCTCTTGGCCCTCTTCCTGCTCCCACCTGTGAGGCTAAAAACCTCAGGGTCATATTTGACTCCACACTTTCCTTCTCTCCTCACATCTCTGATGTATCTAAGAAGTCACACTACCAGCTGCACCTCCTCAGAGGTATTCTTCCTTTCCTCTCTTTCCCCCAGAAGCTCACTGTTTCCAGAGCTCTGGTTCTCTCTAGGCCTGACTACTGCAACAGCCTCTTTCTAAATCTGCCTGCTTCTACTCTCTGCCCTCTGCAACCTATCCAAAACAAGACTGCAAGACTTGTCCTTGGCCTCAAACCCAGGGATCGTATCTCTCCAGGACTGAAAGCTCTGCACTGGCTCCCAGTGGCGGGCGAGGATTAAGTACAAAACCCTCTGCATTGTCCACAAGGCCTTCTGGGGCCTGGGACCCCAATACCTCCAACTCTCTCTGACTAAATATCTTCATTCTCGAACTCTCTGCTCATCCGCTTCCAACTAACACAGAGTCTGTCGTTTCTCCAAGCAGCTGTGGTAGATCTCTTTCTTCTGCCGGGGCCTCCCTCTGGAACAGCCTCCCTGCCTCTCCGAAACTTGAGGAGAACCATCTCTGGTTCCGGAAGCACCTCAGGACCTTCCTCTTTGCTTCTGCTTTCTCTCCCACTCTCCCCTGCTGATCTCCTGGCTGAATCTGAATCTGCACTGGTTACCTGGCTACCCTCGGATCTCGGGCCCAGGTCCCCGCCCAGCTAGTTGCACACCTGCACTGCCCCGCTTGCAACCCTTGCACTCAGGGTTTGTTTCTTTATCCCTAAAAGCCCCTACCAGCACTTGACACCTGATGTCTGCACTTACGCTTGCACTGCCACTAGCTGGACGCACTTTTATTTATTTTCTTTTTTTATTTATTGTCTTTATTTATTTCACTGTTATCCTTTGTACTGCACTGCCCCCTCCCATTTCCCCCTGCACTTTTCCCCTTCCCCTGTCCCCTGCACTTGTGCGATCTTAATGTCACCTGGCCTAGTAGGATTGTTATCTCTGTCTCCCCTCTGTTTGCCCTCCCTTGCCTCGTCGTGCCTTGAAATACTTGTGTATAGGCGCGTTATAAATGCCATATCATATCATATCATAACTGTGTATTCAAGAGAGATTTGCCTAATAAATCCTAGGAGAAAAATAGTTTTTTAAATGACAGAAGCATTTTGGGTTTGTGCAATATTATTTTAATGGCGTTTTAGTTGAAGGTTTTGTATTCTGTATAATAAGTATTATTTATAAGATGTATCATAAAAATTACAATTACTCACTGTAGTGAGTAGAGTACTCATAGTCATTAGTCCCCTTTTCTCCACCCTTGTGGGCGTCCCCCAACATGGGGACGGTACCGGAACCTTTGGCAGTGAAAGAAATTAGCTTTCTCTTTAATATAGTGCACAAGGGTGCGGCCTCAGGCGTGGGAATGCCCCGCCGAGGCACCGCCCTCTGGCGCCTCACCTCAGTCCCCTTTGGACACATTGGACGCTTAGATACCTGACTATTCATATTACCTATAAGCCAATGTATACTAGCGGGGGAAGGTGGGTGGGACGTATGGAGGAAAGGGGACTAAGGGCTACGAGTACTCTAGTCACTACAGTGAGTAACTTTAATTACTCATATGTCCCGTCCCCTTTCCTTCATCCTTCTGGGTGATTACACCGAACAAGAACATAGGGTGGAGCTGTGACAACTCGCCTCATATCTAGGATGAAGCAAAAATGTTCTTCAGAACCACCTGACCAAACTTTGCATCGCGCCTGGAGCTGGTGTCCAGCGAATAGTGCTTACAGAAGGCCGACGGAGTGGCCCAAGTAGCCGCCTTGCTGATGACATTGCAAATAGCATGTCTCTGAAAAGTGATGGCTGTGGCCTTAGCTCTGACGGATTGGGAATGAATCCCCTCAGCAATAGGCTGCCCATGGCTGTGTAGGCCTCCGAAATGGCCTGGACCATCCAATGCGCGATGGAAGCCTTGGAAGCCTGAGAGCCGGGGGAGTAGCCCCCAAAGGTCACGAATAATGCCTTGGACTTCTTGAAGGATTTCGTCTGAGAGAGATAAAACTTGAAAACTCTCTTGAGGTCCAAGGAATGATATGATAGGTTATTTATAATGCGCTTAACACCCAGAAGTTTCGAAGTGCGGACCCGGGGATCAAACCTGTATTGCTCCATGTCGTCTTGCTTCCAAGGCGAGCACGTTGCCGCTAAGCTATCCTCCCGACACCCTCTATAGGGCCCTCTATACCTCCAACTGTGGGTTCAGGAAGAACACCGGCAGACAGATCTCGTGATTCAGATGGAACGGCAAGACCACCTGGGGCAAGAAGTTTGGGTGAGTGCCCAAGATGACCTTGTTGTGAAACCTGGTGAAGGGCTTGCACGAAGATAATGCCTTCATCTCACTAACCCTGAGTGCAGAGGTGAGAGCCACCAATAAAACCGCCTTTAGCGTCACCAAGCGGATGTCCACCGAGGCCATCGGCTCGAGAGGTTTGCGTTGCAAAGCTAACCACATTGAGGTCCCAGACCAGATGCGGCCTATGCACCAGAGGAAAAAGCCTAGACAACTGTTACGCTCACCTGACTCCCACGGAGGCGCTGGCCTGGTTCGCGCTGCTGACCTCTTCTAAGGTGATGCGCAGGGTTCAGAAGACGGACTGGACCGGGCCCCCAAATCTGGCTTGTCTGGCTCTTAGAAGTATCCTTCTTAGGGTCTGGAAGGACGAGCTCTCCATCCTGCTTCTAATGCAGGGGCGCGTTGGTATCCAGTTACTTCACTGGATTTTCGGATTGGTGAGAACCAAACTTGCTTGGCTTCCAGGTAAGTTTTTTGATAAGAGGTTCCCCTTGTGTCCATGCATTAATGTACTAATGCTAGTGTCTTTTTCCCCATAGGGGCCGGGGTATGGAATGCCGGGGAACAGGCACCGACCCGAGATGAGAGGTGAAATCCTTGTAGAAATCAGGTAAGTCTTTAATGAGCGTTTTTTGGTAATGTCTTTTCATTCGCTCATTAACGCTGATGTCTCTTTTTCCCCTTAAGGGCCGGGGTCCGGAAATGCCAGGATGCGGCACGGACCCGAAATGAAGAGGGAATGAATCAACAGGTAAGTCTTAACATGGAGATTTAGCTTTCCTTATTCCCTTCTCTCTCTCACCTTTTGTTCTGGTCTTTTTCTCCCTAGGCGCTGGGGCGTGACTGCGAATCCGGATGATCGCTGCTGAACATGGAGGCGCCCTGTAAAGGTGAGTGGAATGCGGCGCTGCAGCGATCGACGCGATGAGCTTTTAAATAAAAGTTTTCCTTTTCAGGATTGTCGGCGAGATGTCTCCGGGAGGTGGATTTAGCAGGTAAGGACTTTTCCTTCTTCTGTTCTCTTCTTTTCTTCCTTTGCAGGTGATCCAGGATGCTGGCAGGCGTGGCAGAAGTCAGGATGCAGGAGCAGACACAGTGAGCGTCCAGCTGCTAGATCATGGGTGCACAACAAATGGCCCGCGGGCCAGTTGCGGCCCGCCATGCCCTTTTGACCGGCCCGCGAGGCACAAAGACTTTCCTAATGGAGGGCGGCCCGCGGCCACCCTCCATTAGGAAAGTCTATGTTGTCTTCCGGGCCGGTGAAAACACTGGCCCTCATTGACTCAGCACACACACGCACCACGTCGCTCCTACGAGCCACGTAATGCGTGTGTGCTGCACCAATGGAGGGCCAGCACTACGGCTGGCGTGGTCCATAAGGCTTGATGCCGGAAGGCATTTCAGCCTTGGACCACGCCAGCCGTAGTACGATTCCAGCGTTCCAGCTTACCTGCCGCTTACCTGCCTGCCTTCCAGCACGTCTCCGGTAAGTGGTCTGTTTGTGTTTGTGTGTCGGGTTTGTTTTGCTTTATGTTTGTGTGTGTATGTTGCGGGGGGGTGTGTCAGATGTGTATGAATGTTTGTATTTGAATGTATTTTGTGTGTATGTTGAGATGCGGGAGTGGGGGGGTGTGTCGGATGTGTATGAATGTTTGTGTTTGAATGTATTTTGTGTGTAAGATGAGATGCGGGGGTGGGGGTGTGTGTCGGATGTGTATGAATGTTTGTGTTTGAATGTATTTTGTGTGTATGTTGAGATGCGGGGGTGGGGGGGTGTCGGATGTGTATGAATGTTTGTGTTTGAATGTATTTTGTGTGTATGTTGAGATGCGGGGGTAGGGGGGGTGTCGGATGTGTATGAATGTTTGTGTTTGAATGTATTTTGTGTGTATGTTGAGATGCGGGGGTGGGGGTGTGTGTCGGATGTGTATGAATGTTTGTATTTGAATGTATTTTGTGTGTAAGTTGAGATGCGGGGGTGGGGGGGTGTGTCGGATGTGTATGAATGTTTGTGTTTGAATGTATTTTGTGTGTATGTTGAGATGCGGGGGTGGGGGGATGTGTCGGATGTGTATGAATGTTTGTATTTGAATGTATTTTGTGTGTAAGTTGAGATGCGGGGGTGGGGGGGTGTGTCGGATGTGTATGAATGTTTGTATTTGAATGTATTTTGTGTGTAAGTTGAGATGCGGGGGTGGGGGTGTGTGTCGGATGTGTATGAATGTTTGTGTTTGAATGTATTTTGTGTGTATGTTGAGATGCGGGGGTGGGGGGGTGTGTCGGATGTGTATGAATGTTTGTGTTTGAATGTATTTTGTGTGTATGTTGAGATGCGGGGGTGGGGGGGTGTCGGATGTGTATGAATGTTTTGATTTGAATGTTTTTTGTGTGCTGAGTTGGGGGGTGGGGGTTCGGGTCTGTATGGGTGCTTGTTTGAGAGTTTGCTGATTTGGGGGTGTGGGGGGTTCGGGTCTGTATGGGTGCATGTTTGTGTGTGCTGAGTTGGGGGGGTGGGGGGTTCGGGTCTGTATGGGTGCATGCTTGAGTGTGTGTGTGTGCTGAGTTTGGGGTGGGGGTCTGGAGTTGGGGGGGTGGGGGGTTCGGGTCTGTATGGGTGCATGTTTGTGTGTGTGCTGATTTGGGGGGTGGGGGGTTCGGGTCTGTATGGGTGCATGTTTGTGTGTGTGCTGATTTGGGGGGTGGGGGGTTTGTGTCTGTATGGGTGCATGTTTGTGTGTGTGCTGAGTTGGGGGGTGGGGGGTTCGGGTCTGTATGCATGCACGTTTGTGTGTGTGCTGTGTTGGGGGAGTTAGGGGGTTCGGGTCTGTATGGGTGCATGTTTGTGTGCTGGGGTGGGGGGGTTCGGGTCTGTATGGGTGCATGTTTGTGTGTGTGCTGAGTTGGGGGGTTTGGTTGGGGGTGAGGAGGCCATGGGGCATAGTGTTTGGTTGGGGGTGAGGGGGCCATGGGGCATAGTGTTTGGTTGGGGGTGAGGGACATGGGACATAGTGTTTGGTTGGGGGTGAGGGGGCCATGGGGCATAGTGTTTGGTTGGTGGTGAGGAGGCCATGGGGCATAGTGTTTGGTTGGGGGTGAGGGGGCCATGGGGCATAGTGTTTGGTTGGGGGTGAGGGACATGGGGCATAGTGTTTGGTTGGGGTGAGGGAGCCATGGGGCATAGTGTTTGGTTGGGGGTGAGGGGGCCATGGGGCATAGTGTTTGGTTGGGGGTGAGGGACATGGGGCATAGTGTTTGGTTGGGGGTGAGGGACATGGGGCACAGTGTTTGGTTGGGGGTGAGGGACATGGGGCATAGTGTTTGGTTGGGGGTGAGGGGGCCATGGGGCATAGTGTTTGGTTGGGGTGAGGGGGCCATGGGGCATAGTGTTTGGTTGGGGGTGAGGGACATGGGGCATAGTGTTTGGTTGGGGGTGAGGGACATGGGGCATAGTGTTTGGTTGGGGGTGAGGGGGCCATGGGGCATAGTGTTTGGTTGGGGTGAGGGGGCCATGGGGCATAATGTTTGGTTGGGGGTGAGGGGGCCATGGGGCATAGTGTTTGGTTGGGGGTGAGGGGGCCATGGGACATAGTGTTTGGTTGGGGGTGAGGGACATGGGGCATAGTGTTTGGTTGGGGTGAGGGCGCCATGGGGCATAGTGTATCTAGGGTCAATAAAATATATATAAGTTAATTAAACAGGCGAGATACAATAACTAAATAGAAATAAATTATAACAATGGAAAATGTGTAGTACAAAATGTAAGTTTGAAATGCAAATAAAAATCGTTACCCCTCAAAAACATTCTTTTTCCATGTGTTTAGTACAAATTGGGGGTTTAAAAAGCCTCCTGCCACCCCCGCCTACCGCCCCGCCCACATTTACTTTTCGGCCCACTATAGCCCTCATGTAAGGTACTTTCGGCCCTCTGTCAAAATCAGTTGTGCACCCCTGTGCTAGATGCAGAACAACGCGAAGCACGTGTGGCTGTTCGGGTGGGGTTTAAATAGCCTTGGAAGAAGTTCCAGGTATGTATCCTTCCTCCAATCAGGTATGTATCCTTCCCCGACCACGCCCGGATGGTAAATTAGTCCCACAGGTAAAGTAGTTCCTTTCAGGCCTCAAGGAGGCCGGGATCCTGCAGCATGGTCTGCATCAGGTAAGCGCACCCAAGCACTCCCATAATGAGCCTGGCGCCTATGGCGCCAGGACTGATGTCTTTTATGAGCCTGGCGCCATAGGCGCCAGGACACTGTCCAAAGGGCCCCTATATGGGGTTGCTGGGTCCTTCCTTGGGGGCTGGATGTCCGCTTTCGGGGACGCACGGCTTGAACCGGCTCCCCGGGAGCGGGCATCATGACAACAACCCTTTAAGGTGAGCCTTAACCACCGGGTTGGCTGCCGAAAACACATGCTCAAGGGAATTCTTGTAAGCCTTGATGGCCGCCAAATACGTGTGGCAAGTATCCACCTGAACTCCAAAACGAGCCAGGTCTGCTGAAAAAGCCAGTACGTCATCGAAGCCCAATGACAGAACTTAGTTAATTTCCTTTCATACTGGGCCCGAGTTTAGGTCCTCCTGGCCTGCTGAATGATGTCCCAGTTGTCATCTGAAAATTGAGCATGCTGAAGCCTCAGTTGATCAGGAACCAGGGCACCAGTGCCAGTTTGGCCAGGTCCGGATGCTGGTCAAGCCACAAAGTCTTTTGTTCTGTCTCATGGCCATTTTGTCCCTTACCTTCACCCAGGTCGAGTAACCTGGGTTTTCCCTATTTTGGCATGCAGCCTCCCACGAAAAACGATCTCTTTCACAGGCTTCTGCCTGCCATGTATGTGTGCTCAGAAAGAGGGCTGGAACTGTCTAGTTCAAATCCACACTACTGGTGCCAGGATGTCTGGAGTGCCTGAATGACTGAGACCACTGTGGGCCGTGATTGGTCCACGTCTGGGATGCCTGCAAGAGAGCAGATTTGGAAGTCCTCCATTTTGGGGCAAAGCTAATCTTGGATAAGAGAAGGGACTCTGCAGCCATTCCAGGTCGAACACCAGTGTTCTCAATGAACTAAAGAAGTTGCCAAGTGTCACGAAGAAACAGACTTGTAATCTCCCCGGAGACACTTTGGAAGGTTTGGCACCCTTTGCCCTCTGCTGTCCCGTCGGACCCCTGCTTTCTTCTTCATTCAAGAAGGCCTGCCAAGGCGCTTTGCCCCTTTGGAGTAGTGGGAACAACTACTCTCAGTGCCCCCTGCTTACCCACCGAACAAGCCCCTTTGGAAGTGTTCTTGGGACATCCAGTGAACTGTCCTGCTCTACCTCACCACGCCGCCATCTCCAGTGCAAACCCGAGACTTGGGACATCGCTTGCTTGTGGTCCTGTGCATTCTCCTGCCAAATTTCGCAAGCCAAGCTCCTCTGGGGCCTGAATTAGGAGAGTGCGTAAGGCGGCCCGCATCCCTGATTCCCGTGTCACTGCGTGGTGGTGATGGTCGCTATTGTTCCCCTGCCGTTCTGCTCTCCTGTGCCCTGAATCCAGCTGCACCAGAATTTTCTTCAAACCTCCTTCGGAAGCTGAGAAAAGGCAACGGTCCCGTCACGGACGATCATTCTCCACTGCTGCCACGGAGAGCCGGAACGCCTCGAAACTCGAACCTACTAGCAACCTCGACTAAACTGGCGAAGTTTGGTCCAGACTGTGCTGAGGGTCGGTGAGTACTTGCATAACTTACCTGTGGCGCCCTGGCATAGCCGATCGTTTTTACCCATGAGTATCCCTTAAAGGTATTCAAACTTTGCTGGGTTAGCCTGCGCTCCCTGGCTATTCTCACCTCTTGAATACTGCTTTGCAACCAAGGGCAGGGCCTACCCGAATAGTGGCAACGTATTCTTCATCGCCTCAAGCCCCTTCCTGACTTGCAACAGCCCTGCAAAGAAGACCCGCTCATTTTGTTCATCTGCACAATCGTGCATTTTTTACGCACAACTGTACTGTTGAGCACCAGGCTCCCCTCTTCTTAGGGTTGGACACGAAAGTTAGGGAACGAACTCTGAAGAATAACCTGTTGCCATTTGTGTACTTAACTTCACCCCTTTCTTCACAGGTTGTGGTGGTAGCTTGTAACTGAATTGCACTAGGACATTTATTGTATATTTACTGTATAGTTTTTCGGATTTGTGTGATCATTGTTTTACTTATTTTATTTTGTTTTACTTGTTTATTTCTATTGCGCCATAGCCCGAAGACATCAGGGCGCCCAGACAGACAACATAAGGTAGAAACAAGACACACAGGGTCAACAGCAATTTATTCAAAAAGGATGGTTTTTCAGGTTTTTTCGAAAGCTAGTGTATCTTTCTTCAAATCGCATAGATGTGGGAGGATTGTTCCATGCACCAGCAGCTCTTAGAAGAAAGGATCGACCTTTTCCTCTGACTCATTTGACATGTGATACGGTAAGGAAGTGTGCAGAGGCTGATAGCAGAGTCATGTTGGGTATGTATCGTGTCAGGGTGAGCTGCAAGTAATCCGGTGCCTTTCCATGAACACACTTGTGGGTTAAGGTCAGTGTTTTGAATTGCATTCCTTTTTCCACTGGAAGCCAGTGAAACTCCTTCCGATAGGTAGGGGCATGTTCCTTCTTAGAGACATTATGTATTATCCTGACAGCATCATTCTGAATGATTTGTAACTTCAGGATGTTTTTTTCGCTAGCTCCACAGAGTAGGGCATTACAATAATCCAGCCAAGGCATTATAATGGCTCTAACTAAGGTTTGTTTCACCGTTTTTTAGTGATACTAGTGGATTTTTTTGCCTCAAGATTCTAAGGTGATAGTGAGCATTTTTAGCAACGTTGTTGACGTGGGCATCAGAGTTGAGGGATGCTTCAAGTACTGTGCCAACCGTTTTTACTTTATCAACCACCTTGATGGGGCAGTTGTCCAGTATGAAACTAGCGTAGGTTTGGTTGAGCTTGCTCCTGGCTTGGTTTGTCCCAAATATCATGAGCTCGGTTTTTGAGCAATTTAGGCACATCCAGTTAATAATCATCCATTTACTCACTGCTAAAGTTACTTGCATCTATTTGGTCCGGCCGACAATAAATGTAGATATTTTTCATATACACTTGACTAAGAGTAATTTGAGGTTCGTTGCTGTGTGTGCTCATTGTGGACTTCCGATCACTCTCACCTCTCCAGATACTTAGGGGGTCATTATGAGTATAGAGGTAGCCATGGTGCTATTAGCGCCATGGCTACCCCCATACCGCGTACCGGGTCCGGGTTCCCTGAATGGGGAAATACTGGGCCATTGCAACCTTGGAGGACCCGGTATTTCCCCATTCAGGGAACCCATCCCCATACCCATTCGAGCCCCCATAGGGCTCAATGGGAATGGGGAGGGAGCTAACAACGGGCCCGTTGTTAATAACGTTAATAACGGGCCCGTTGTTAGCTCCCTGGTCCTTTAGCGGCTCCCACTAAGGGCACCTGGTAAAACCAGCCGTCCTTAGCGGGACCCGCTAAAGGACCTCGTAATGCGGCGGTAAGGGGTTAACGGCACTGGCACCAGCACCCTTACCGGCGCCGTTAACTCCTTACCGACAACCTCGGAATGAGGCACTTAGTCTTGACCGCCTGCCAAGCTACCTATATTGGTCTGGCTTGTCCAGAAGGTTCCCCTATTTCACTAAACCGAGGGTGGCCTCCTAAACTTCTGCCCACCAGGTCAGAATTTTGAAATCCATCTTAACATGTCACGCCCTGGAAAGGAAGGGCGCGGAGGCCCTGAGCCTAGAGAGTCTTCAGACAAAAGAGGATACAGCTTGGGTCTTGCACCTGAAGCAGAGGCGTCGACCTCAGAGATCTCTCTGGTAGGCTCTGAGCTCTCAGCCGGACAGCTGGTAGTCGGAACATTCTGGTTCAAGGCCGCTGAGCAAGCTCCGGTAGGCTAGGAGCCCTTGTCACCTGTGCCGGATCTAGCTGAGGACCAACTCTTGGAGGCGGCACTCGGCAATCCCTTACGCCTTGGGATAGAAGAGGACGAGCCTAATCGTCCTTCTGAGGACAGCCTGGTAGGGCCCCTGAGCCCCTCAGCTTGGGAGACAGTAGCCTGGAAGGCCTCAGGACTGTCCCCAGACTGCCCGGAAGAGCCCCCAGACCACTCTGCTTGGGAGCCGGTAGTCTTAGAGGCCTCATGCCTGCCAGAACCTGAATCTGAGGAACCCCGATCCGTGGGAACCCTGGGGAAGAAGTTGCCACGCTGTGGAGCCATGCTGAACAGAGGGCCTACCTTGTCCTGATGAGAGATCCTGGAGATTACGGGGGGTGAGGAGAAGTGCGGAAAACTCTCCCTCCACCGCGACAAGCGGTTCTTCAATGCCCTGTGACCGAGAGCGCTGTAGGCCGCTGCTACCAAGTCAGAGTGCATGGGGGTCCGAGGCCGGGAATGAGCGGTTTCAAGAGGCACATCTCGTGAATCCGCCTGCGGCCGACATGCACCGGTGGAGGTGAGGCACTGAAGGGAAGCAAGAATTGAAAAACTAACAAGGAGCCTCGGCGGGGTGTTCCCATGCCTGAGGCCGCACCCCCATGTGCTATACTAAATTTAAAGGGGAAGCTAATTTTTTTGCTGCCAAAGGTTCTGGTGCCGTCCCATGTTGGGGGACACCCACAAAAATGGAGGAAAAGGGACAGGACATATGAGTGATGTTATGTGTATATGTTAGATTAATAAATGTTATTACATGCAGATATTTATTAATTGCTTCATTGGAAGATAAGTTGTGAAAGGTTTTAGTTTTAAACCAAGCACAATCAATACAAAAATACAAACAAAACAAAGTCCAATGTGAAAATAAAATAAATAGACCACTTTAAAAACTACAACAACCCAAGGCAACAGTGGGTGCCATTCATCACGACTCGTAGAACAAACAGTGCTGTACGGAAAAAGACTCGCTGTGTGAAAGAGGGTAAGTTACTCTAACAGAAAAAAGATTCAATAACAAATGAATCCCAAGGTCATCCAGAATGTAGTCTCTTTCAATTATAGAAAGTTTGCTTAGAGATTTGAGCACTTCCGAAACATAGGTGTATAACCTGCCAGTAGAATGGTTCAATCATGACAGGGTTGACTGACCTTTTCATCTTTCAGATTTTTGGCAAGCCAATGGGCTGGAGAAGTTGGATTTTGCTGGATCATCTAGCACCTCAGAGAGGTTACATATCTTTAGTTGCCTTACTTTTCTGTGGCTAGTTGACTGTATTGCCGTTTCTGATGGTTTTAGGGAGTCTATGCTTTGGAATATTGGTCATTTTCTGGTCATTTTTTTATGAAACAACATGCAGGACAGAGAAAAATAAAGATGGTGCATCTAAACAGTCCCTATTCTCTGTATAGAAAACAATGGATTTTCCAGCAATTCCTAGGTTACTGGTGTGTCTGTACAATATTTGTGTGTTTATACATGTGGCTAACTTACAAGAAATATTAAGTGGAGTGATCTACCAATAAAGATATTGGTATTGGTTACATGATTGTCAGAAAATCCTATAATATATTTGATGTTAACAGTTATATTAAGGCTTTTAAATTATGCCAAATAACGAATGGAGTGGTTTCAGAGGACCTATGTTGGTCCATGGAGTGGCCTAATCCGCCCCTGCCAGTGGTACCCTAACTTTAGTCTGCTCTATGAAATCAAATGAGCAAGGGTAAGATAAAAGGATGGGCAAGTGGGAAACAGGTGCTACAAACAAAGGAAGGGAGGGGTGCAGTTGGGAGAAGAATGAGGAGGAGGTGTCCTTAAGTGTGTGATAATTGAATCAAACTAATAAGGTAACATTTACAATAGTCTGGCACCTGGATGTCAACAATGTTATTATTATGAGATTATGCCATGTCATTTCATACTGGACTTTATTTTACTTCATGGGGAGACGGTGTGGCAGTTTACCTAGGAGTAGGCTGTCCGAGTATAGTAATATGTACTCATCTCTAGTGAGAAAATAATCCCTGAGCTCCCTATGCAGGCTGCGTGTAACAGATTGTGTAAAATGCAGTGGTGGAAATACTACAAACAGGATAAGTACAGAGAGAAGGGCCAGATGTCTGTACTATTCTACGCAGTAACAAGCTGACACCCATTTGTGTGAAGTGATGATGCAAACAGGGGTGGTGCTAGGTCTATAAAAGATCCGGGGCTATGCTAATGTCGGGACTGTCGGGACTCGGGGCTATCTAGCCTTTTGGTTGTAGCCCCTGAGATTCTATCCGGGGTTATAGTTCCCTCACCCCCCCGCCCCCAGACCCCCTCAGCAACGCCTCTGGATGCAAGTATGTCTTTGGCTCTGGGACAGTCAGGCTTTTAAACCATCCAGAATGCCAGGTTTTTTTGTGAGTCTGGGTGTGTTGAAACTATGCAAAAGGGAACAGGAGAGGATGCACTGTTCTGCCTACTGCCTATGCCCTGAATGGCCAAAAATGTCCCGGTTCTTTAGACAGGAAAACTGTGAGGAAATATGGGCACTGTTACATGAAGGTGAGATTTGCACTGTGGTACCTCTCGGAGCAAAGCTCTGGGCCAGGCTTCCTTGGGGCTTTGAGGCCTGATAAGAATTTCATGGGGAATGTTATTGTGATGTTGGAGGCAGAATTCCTTTTGTGATAAAACTTGGCTCTTCTGTGGTTAACCTGCATAATCCAACTTTATTTACCCTTCTCAACCTAGCCTGTAGTTACCTTATCCTGTTAATATAGGATAACATGGATTTCCTAGGTCCAATAGGTTTTAGAGTCTGCTTACCAATTTACATTTTGAGGTCTACATCTAGTGTCATGGCCCTGTTTCTTAACCGTGTGCCACTCACCTATATTACTGAGTTATTTGTGTGTTTTGTGAAGTACTACCTGCCACCATACAGTTTCTTCAAAGAACTTGACAGTTTGAAATGAGATAATGAAAAATGACATAAAATAACTTGACATAAAACGACCCAACAAACTACTATAACACAACCGGCATCATATACCAAAAACAAATTGATAGGGTGAATAAATAAATAATTACGCCTTGGGATAGAAGAGGACGAGCCTAATCGTCCTTCTGAGGACAGCCTGGTAGGGCCCCTGAGCCCCTCAGCTTGGGAGACAGTAGCCTGGAAGGCCTCAGGACTGTCCCCAGACTGCCCGGAAGAGCCCCCAGACCACTCTGCTTGGGAGCCGGTAGTCTTAGAGGCCTCATGCCTGCCAGAACCTGAATCTGAGGAACCCCGATCCGTGGGAACCCTGGGGAAGAAGTTGCCACGCTGTGGAGCCATGCTGAACAGAGGGCCTACCTTGTCCTGATGAGAGATCCTGGAGATTACGGGGGGTGAGGAGAAGTGCGGAAAACTCTCCCTCCACCGCGACAAGCGGTTCTTCAATGCCCTGTGACCGAGAGCGCTGTAGGCCGCTGCTACCAAGTCAGAGTGCATGGGGGTCCGAGGCCGGGAATGAGCGGTTTCAAGAGGCACATCTCGTGAATCCGCCTGCGGCCGACATGCACCGGTGGAGGTGAGGCACTGAAGGGAAGCAAGAATTGAAAAACTAACAAGGAGCCTCGGCGGGGTGTTCCCATGCCTGAGGCCGCACCCCCATGTGCTATACTAAATTTAAAGGGGAAGCTAATTTTTTTGCTGCCAAAGGTTCTGGTGCCGTCCCATGTTGGGGGACACCCACAAAAATGGAGGAAAAGGGACAGGACATATGAGTGATGTTATGTGTATATGTTAGATTAATAAATGTTATTACATGCAGATATTTATTAATTGCTTCATTGGAAGATAAGTTGTGAAAGGTTTTAGTTTTAAACCAAGCACAATAAATACAAAAATACAAACAAAACAAAGTCCAATGTGAAAATAAAATAAATAGACCACTTTAAAAACTACAACAACCCAAGGCAACAGTGGGTGCCATTCATCACGACTCGTAGAACAAACAGTGCTGTACGGAAAAAGACTCGCTGTGTGAAAGAGGGTAAGTAAGTTACTCTAACAGAAAAAAGATTCAATAACAAATGAATCCCAAGGTCATCCAGAATGTAGTCTCTTTCAATTATAGAAAGTTTGCTTAGAGATTTGAGCAAATGATATTGAAAAATAAGCCAAACCCCATTAAAGCCCAAACAAACTAAAATGTGGGTACAAGATCGCAACTGGAAAGGGTTGATGAAAAAAAATCAAGGGTGGCCAAGGTTTAGATTTAGATGCAGTGAGGTTGGAAGTTGAGATTTGTAATCTAGGTTGATGCACAATGCCCCTTTTCCCTGTTGATTAGTCGAATTGTATTGTTGAAATCTATGCTTGATTGAATGTTTTCCTTCGTTGATATACCAAAGTAGAAAATAATTACACCTCTCCATTCTCTCGAACGTGTGGTGCTACACCAGGGGTTTGCAACCTGTGGTTCTCCAAATGTTTTAAACTACTGCTCGATAATCCCTCACTATTGACTATGTTGACTAGGGCTGGTTCGAGTTGTAGTCCAAAACATCTGGCGATCCAAAGGTTGTAGACCCATGTACTAAACTGGTTTCATCATCACAGTGTTGGTTTTAAAGTGGCAAGAACATTTGCCGCTGGTGGCAAGCAGCCAATGGAATCGAGTTTTACTCTCACTTCTGCCAATGCCTTTTGGAATTTATTTTGGTACTTTTCGTTTGAGGGTTTAAAGCAGCAGAAAAAATGCAGCAAAAATGGGTAGATACGTTTGTGAGCTTGAAGATAGTCTGCAAACAGTAACTTCTCTACACTCCATGACATCTATCACTAATTTGGTGTTTTCCAAAACACTAACAATTAAACTCTGATGGACTGTTTGGTTGTCTTTCTTACTTGTGTTTTATTTTCAAAGGTTAAAGGGTATGAAAAGACACCGACATGCTCAGAATATCTCAGTCACACGTTTTACTTATGCTATGGTACAGCGTGTGCACAGTGCCTTTTTCAATGTAGCTAAATATTTCGTGGCAGAGGTGGAACAATGGTAGCAATATTAACAATAGCTTTAATGCAACACCAAAGAGAAATGCTGCTCTGACAGAAGCCGCACCAGAGGGTAGGTGCAAAATCTATGGTGCCTGCCACATAATCGCCCACTTATTACTGTAGGAGCATGTTAAACGGGGGCAGATTAAAGTCGGGTGCAGCAGGCAGTGGGGCAGGATATGTGCACCACCTCCTCAGCTGTGCCATATATCAGTAATAACACACAAGGATGGTGCTGAATGTGTTGCCTGCGGAGACCTAAGAGGGTGTACACCGGACTGTGACATAGAGCATTGGAAACACAGTGCTTTAACTGTATTACCCAGATTACAAGTACTGTCAGTTTTTCATTTTGGGACTTGCAGTTCTGGGTTTATAATCAGGTAGTCCAGGACTACAAGTGTTAAAATGCTAAATTAAAACTAGTACTAGACTAGCATACATGTGTGGCTCCAAAAATGTGTTCCAATAAAGGGGGCATATACGCAAGAGGAGCAATTGGAGGTTAAAATTGTGGCTTTCCCTCTGTGCACAGGGACTGCAGCATTGGGTCTTGGGCTGGTAAGACAAACCGCGCCAAGCAGCAAACCACGCCGAGCAGCAAACCACGCCGAGCAGCAAACCACTCTTCATCTAAATCTGTGCGTACTTTTGTTACATAGCCAAACATACGCGTTTGCTAATGAACTCTGAAACAAGTGCAATACCTGAGTTCCGCAGAAAGGAATTGCAATCAAAGCATTATTTACCCTGCAGAGTGTTGCACCAGTCGGGCCATCGAGGGGTCAACTTGTCTGAATTAAATGGCTTTGCCCAATTGTTGCCAGTGTGTGTTTGGGGAAATGATTCCCATAAGCAGCAAAGCTGGCACTAAATGCATTGGCTCAATGTCTCGCGCCGTGCAGATGTTAGCCAATCTGGCCCCAGGAGGGCAGTGTACGCGCAGTCTTCATTCAGTGTTCGAGGAGAACCGCTCTCTGTTTACTCAGCGGCGGTCCTGTCAGATCTAGCACAGGCGAGAGCAAGGGGCCCAACAATTAGATGTAAACACATATATGCATGTATGTATATGTGCATAGAACATTTTTTGTGTTGGTACAAAGGTATGCTGGCAGTAATTTACACTACATAACTATGTTTGACTGCTCACATTTTGCATTGCCTAGCCACATATATCTTTTCTAGGGTCATATAAGATAAGACACGTGCAAAACGAAGCCTGTGCAAAATAAAAATGGTCAAACATAGCCCTATCGCCGTCAGTTATTTACCCCCTGCCCCAGACCCGCCAATATTTGAGTAGTCAGGCTGTTCGACTTTTGCCTAGCATTCGGAGGTCTTTTCCTGTAGATGGGGAGGAATGTTGGCATTACCGCAAAATACTCTCCATCTCAATCCAATGTAGGCTTTATCTAAAGTGGATGGCATTTTTATAACATTCTCTCAAAATAATGAGCTTAAATCTTAGCAAAGGTGCTCAAAATTGCTTTTTTAGGTGTGCATTCTATTTTTGCACGAGTAAAGACATTATTAACAACAAAACAGCTAAATAGCAGAAAAATATCACCACATAACTGTCCAGTGCATTGCAACAATCTGGGCACTTGATGCTTTTACGGAAACCCTCCAGATTTTCTCTTACTGTGGGTATTCCTTTCCGGTCAAAGCAGCTTCAGCAGACTAAGGTCAGGCTGTCCCTGAGTGGGACTTAACACGCTTTAACTTGGACAAGGTTTACGCACTTTGTGACTAATATGGTGGTGAGCTGGTGCAGCACAAAAAAACCTAACAATAATAATTCCATTACATTCACTGGCCTCCGACGATCCACTTTCAAGACTATATACATCACCGACCACGCACTGCACAACACACGAACAGAATATCTACAACACAAGCACACACGCTACGGGCCCACCAGAAACTTAGATGTGGGCACAGCTCTCCTCCTTGCCATCCCAGTCGCTAAATCGACCAGAATAGGGGGATAGTTTTTCTCCATCCAAGCTCCTACCACCTGGAACTCAATTCCATTTAGCATCTCCCACATAGAGGACCACCGTTCTTTCTGGAAGGCACTCAAGACCTGGGCCTTCCCCTCTGCATCTTGACTAACCTAGTCCACCTCCTAGGTGAACTATCACCCCTGAAAAGTGAACAGACAACAAGACAATAATCAGCTGGAAGAGAAAGGAGTCGGGTCGATCCTTATGATACAATATGTATACCCGCATCGCAACCAGATTTCCATGTATAGCACTCCATCTCAATGGAACATAGCCGTGCCCTTCCCGGGACTCGGCCACCCACGTGCATACATCTTCAATAACTCACCACCCGACTTCATAACGCACATCACCTCTGCCATCAGAATGAAGCTGAATCCCAGAAAAAATGTGGTCCCGCCAGACACATTATCATTCTCCTTGACTCACTTACTCTCCTGACAGTATATCACAGCACCCATCCACTAGCCAGATCGCCATGGGTTGCTAGCAGGGACATAGCCGCCCCTACCTATCTTCATGCAGGCTAAAATGCCCATATGCATTCTAAATTCTCCTCCAATTCTTATACCATGGTCCTCCAAGGGAGTTCACCCACAGCGTTTTGAGGTCATACCAATGGCAAAAGGCACTATACAAATGCCATATAATATAACATAACATGTATTGGAGTCCATCAACAACTGCCCCTGCCTGCGTGTGCGAATTGTACACACGCATGAAGGAATAAATGACTGCAGGTTGGGCAAGGGTGTATTCACAACTCATCGATGTACATGCACATAGATGGCTATGAGCATGCAGTTTTGCTGTTGTGCAAAATGAGCAATTTACAGGTGATTTGGGGTATGGGTGTGCAAAAAACGCCTCAGAGAGCACATCACTTATTCACAAAGGGGTGCATCTTCTGTAGAACTTTCCCCTACATCTGGGTTGCTTTGTCACATGCCATGCTCTAAGAAAATATGCAAAGCAGACAGGAGTCTTTTCCAATGCCTGCCTGTAACATTGTGCTGGAAGACAATTATCTATTTATGTTCCTATCCCTGACAGTGTGGAAATGTACAAAATGCA
Source organism: Ambystoma mexicanum (assembly GCF_040938575.1). Taxonomy (NCBI): domain Eukaryota; kingdom Metazoa; phylum Chordata; class Amphibia; order Caudata; family Ambystomatidae; genus Ambystoma; species Ambystoma mexicanum. The sequence goes on along the minus strand of NC_090929.1, from coordinate 1,513,641,117 downwards.
CCACAGGTTATGCCCCTTCAAGGCCTATTGCCTGCAGTTCTGTCACTGGGTGCATGTCTGATACGGATATATGTAAGGTGGTCAGGGGGTAAAGTGGAAACTAGTATTGCAATCCGTGCTTTGCTTGGGTAATAAGAAAACTGTGATGACAAAGTGTGGTATGGAAATGTGGTAATGGTATTATGGCAACTTCTGCAGCTCTAGGGATAAGATGCATTAGACTCAAGGCTGATCTGTGGGCAATACATAGCTTGCACCAGCACTCTGCTGGGAGTACCTGGACAGAGGTTGGCAAAACATGGCATTCACGGATAAAATCTGCCCATAATGTGGCATTAACTGGCATATAGTGCTTTTATCTGAGCATTTGATAGAAATGCGTGTTATATGGTTGGAGTAGCTTGGTATATGATGGGAACATTTGAAATGTGGAAGCTTAAGTATATAGGGTGTATTTATATAGAGGTCTATGTTGTTTATACGTGGCAATGAGAGAAATACATGGACATATTATGACAATAAGAGTCTTATGAGCAGAGTTCCTGGTCAAGGAATGCCATTACCTGCATATAGTGTGAGTACCTGTAGATATTATGGCAATAGCTGTGTTCTCTCTGTCTGCGTGGGTAGGTGTGGACATGGGTGATTTGATGTGCATTGTGAGTGTTTGGGATGCCTGGATGCATGCTGCATGCATGTGCATGGGTTCCTCGATGTGTGTTACCTGTCTTTATATAGATGCTTGGATGTCCGGTGACTGTGTGCAAACATGGGTTTGTCAATGTATCTGCATGGATGATTGCTTGTGTTGAAGGGTGCCTCGGTATGCTTGTAGCCCCCTGTCAGATGATGTCATACATTATCCATTTGTCTCCCACCTTACTCCTAAACTCCCAACCTCCCTCTGCGACAGAGAAGTTAACAGTGAGTCCATCATAGATACATTATGTATTACATTTTTTAGGAAGCGTGTGAGTTTCCACTGCCTAATGAAGAGATTTGCTCCCGAAACGCCTAGCAAGTACAAGAATTTCAAACTGAACACCTAACATCGGCTTCACATTTTTACAGATGAAATTAGTTCTGTGGAAATTAAATGTATCAATTTACTGTTGATGTGTTTTTCTTAAAATATTTCCATGTATGGAAAAATCACTACCCTTTGTTAAGGGAGCATTATATTATGCTGAATGTTCGCAAAATGAATTATAATGGAGATTCGTTGTTTTTCACCTACAGGAGAATGCTAATTGACTAAAATAATTGTCTGATATAAATCGTGTTGTGTCCAAGTAAGTTCTTTTTCAAACAAATGACTTATTACTTGAATTAATGTATATTTAAGGGTAGTTTTATTTGACCTTATTTTTTTATAGGCATGAAACGGAAGAATTTCTGTGAATGATATATAGTTTTTACCCTTGAGAGTGCACTGTGACTTCCTTGATTAGACTCAAGGAACACTTTTTAGAATTCGTACGTTATATATCCTTTTAGCCAAGGATATGTACACAGTTGCACCAGAAGTTTGATTTACACTTTAGTGAATAAGTGACCTATTTGAACTTGTCTCCGACCTTACTCCTAAACTCCCAACCTCCCTCTGCGACATAGAAGTGTTCACTGCTGTCCACATCCCACCAGCACACTACCAGCTGCGTTGCACCCACTATTTTTATAAATATATAAAAGCTTTCCAATATAATAATCCAGAACTATTGACTGTGTCGATGCTTGTTTCCTATGTCTCCGCACAGTGAATCGTATATCCGTAAAACACATTATCGTTCAAAGCCGACTCTAGAGGTTAATGAATACCAAACGATTACTACACCACCTAAACCCAACAACATCTGCCTAGTGAATAAGAGATAAGGGATTGTAAATGTCGATACGTTCCCTGTAAAATATTGGGACTAAAGTCCTGACGCGCATCTTGGTCAGTTTAGTAGTTTAGTGGCTTACAACAACTTAAATAAACACAACTCAGATACAGACTAGCAGATGGAAAGCGAATTACGGGATATTCGTTTTTTCTTCTTTTTTGCAGAATACCAACATGCCTTCTCGGTTTTGGCACCCCGAGCAATTGGTACGTCAGCCACGCAGCTTGCAGAAGCACAATCCCCTTTTATGGACCTAGGCATGGCTGTGAAACAGAACATCACCAAACTTGTCACAAGGCATCCTTTGTAGCGTAACTGATCTCCGAGCTTTGATTTCTGCCCGGAGGCCAGGATGCGGTGGCCAAACGGGGCTGTTTTTTTACACGTTCTATTCTTAGCCCTGTTCCACCTGGGCTCGCTTGTTATCATTGAGACCCGCAGTATCTTTAATCCACTCTCCACTCTCAATTGGCAGGCTTCCTCGACTCCCCGTGTAATTCTGCCACCGTTGATGGGTATATATTTTCTTGGGAAAGGTGAATCCATCTGTCCGGAGCCCGGCGGTTGGCGAGCAGCAAGGCTCGTGAGATCAGCTGCCTCTATCGTGTGTGACTGGCCCGCGGCATGACCAAGTCACCGCCACGGAATTGTTCAAGCACCAACGCGCTAGCATCGGATCTGTCAATGCAATTGAGCTGCTGAAAACACTGACGTACGGAGCATGCACGATGCAAGTGAAACCATGACAGTCTCAAATGATGAGCCCTCCTCTTGTGGACGGAGGATAGCTCATATTGAGATAACAAGCAGCACGCTGCCTTGCACCCCCTGGCTGCGACCTGAACACGCCTTCCATGTCTGATCACATCAGCTTTGAAACCAGCCCATGTCCAGCGGTGTGAATGGAGAGCACACACTGCACAATAACTCCACAGCCGGAGCCCAGCAAGGGACATGCTTCACCTGGGGGCTATGGTTAGATCTTGGAAGCACGACTCAGCTCGGGCAAGACCATTATTTCTGAAATGAAATAACCTTCTGCTTCGAAATACCATAACCTAAAATGTTAGTTACTTACCCTATATACTGTGCTCATGGTCCATAGTCTCTCTTTCCCCAAACTCTCCGGAGAATCCACAGAAAGGGGGGTGAGGAGGGTGCCATTAGTGAGCTTTCAGTTATTTCATAATACAATTCAATACACATTGTTGTGTTGGGCGTTTCTCATTGCCCACATTGTTTATTATACATCATTGTGGGAGTTGCCCGAGCCCAATGTTTATTACTCCTCATGGCTCTTTTGCTCCATATTGCCTCTTTTTTTGTTTTTATGGGACTTTCTTTGAAGCGCAATGCAAATCATATATAGTGAAAGTGCAAAAGTGAACAAAATGTGAAATAACAATACGGAAATTTAAAGAACTCCATCATCAAGACATATTTACAATCACACAATAAAAAACAAACACTAAAATACATACAATTCAATCCCAGCCTCTACATCTATAATGTATTTGTAGGGTCAGAGTATGGTCTAATTGTTTATATAATGTCGGCAGGGTTGTATTATTCTCCCCTGGTGTTTCTAATTGATGGCAATAATATGAGGCCTGTTGTAGTTTTGTTTTTCATTACAACAGTCTGTATGACCAATCCTTCAGTCGATATCACTAATATTTAGCTGTAGTAGGATCCAAAGCCAGGTTAAATAGATACTGGTCCTTACTGGAGACGTTTCCGCAGGGTGTGATCACTTCTACTGCCATCTTCTGGACATGGATTGGCTGCCCCTAGAGTATAGGAAGTAAGCACTACTCAAAGTAAATGCTTGTTCAACAAGCTCAGACAGAACAGAGAGAAGGGAAGAATGATTGGCCTCATAGTGGCCTAGTGTCTACTGACCTCTATTGCACCATCCTATCTACGGAGTTGTGGAGTGGAGTGGTGGTAGAACGGAGTCGGTACTGCAGAGCATTACTCTGCTGGCTCCTGGTGTTCTCTTGTACTCTAGGGGCCGACTGGTGCGGCCATCTTACTCATGTGTAGCCTGTATGTTTGGGTCCCAATTCTCACTGTGTAGACAGGGAGAAAGAGATCATGGACTGTAAGTGGGATGCTGCAAAAATGGGGTAGGGTAAAGAGAAAGGGGGGATGATCACTTAGTCTACGGAGGGTATTGCAATTATATGTGCACATAGGTTTGCAGCTCTTGTTTACCTTAGTGATCTAGGTGTGAAGGAGAGATTGGACTCCCTATGGGAGCTTTCGGATGTCCAAATTGGTGGGTCCGATGGATGCCTGTATATAGGCAGGAATGTGGGGAGGAGGGAGAAGGGGCAAAAAGCAGGAGAAGGAAGTGGAAGGGGGAGAAGGAAGGAATTAATAGGGTGCGTGAGTGAAGCAGCCGGCATGATCATGTTGCTTAGATATCCATGTAGTAGCATTAGTGTAGTCTTGTTACCTGGAGGAGTAACCACTGATAAACCGAAGTTACAGGTACAGAAGCAGGCCCATACACATGTCCGCTTGTTTGGCTTGTGGTCCTGGGGTAATTCAATGTGCTCGCATCATGCTGGACGCAAAATTGTAGAGCTGGTGGGTAAGTCCGGTACCAGCGTGAGGCTGTGACTGTTTTTAGGACCCCATGAAACTGTAACGTAGCTGGGGCTAGCCACGTGCGTGTTAGGCTATCTGCTGTTTTATTTGTAGTGCGGCTCTAGTGGAGTGACGCAACGGTTGTTGTGGAGACCTACAGTTGCTGATCCTACACGCATGCGCGTTATGCAGTATGGGGCTAACAGTGATCTCTCGTTAGCGCGGCGGCCATGTTGTCATGGTGTGGTCTCACTGACTGATCCCTCTGTGTTAGGGTCATAGGGGGAAAACTTTTTCGTAGAACATTGTTGTTTAATGCTGCCTGCTTACATGGGTGGAAGAGGAATCTTTCTCATTAATCCATATTTACGGAGTAGCCCAGGCTGTGAGTGCGTTAGACATATGGGTCATAGTTCTGAGAATAATGCTGCAAGCTCCATTGTTAGCTGCAGTCATGATGTGCCATGATAGAGTCAGCACATTGGATTCTAGGAAATGGGACTATACCATTCTGGATGATAAAGAATACTTAACTTGCTACAGTCACGTTATGACGAAATGCAGCCGAGATTTAATGGTGTTAACAACCACTACTGCTCAACAGATACATGCCCGAATCAAAGACGAGTTAGCATGAGAGGAGAAGAAATTCTTAACCAACAAGATTGACTGATGCGAGGGACAAACTCAAAGAGATTAACTGTCAAATAGACCAATTCATCACCAGCACTCTGGAAAAGAAGCATAAGAAACTTGCCAAAGATATAAAGAGATTTTAAATTGGAGTTCACATACCCATATCTTGCACCAAATTACAAGGAAAATAAAGACAAGGAGAGAAATCAGATGGCAACAGGAAGATCAAAATGCAGGAAACGATGGGTCACCTTCTCTGACACATCAAGTTCAGACTCAGGACCAGATGACCACTTCGACTATAACAATTACAACCCATGAATGGGTATATACCAAAGGAGGCCCGCTTTTCTAGGAAGGGGGTAACGCAGAGGCCACTTCTCGGGTCCATTCCCACAGGACCCATTTGGCTTTCCAAATTGGATTCCAGCATTCCTGTCTAGGGAACCTGGCCATTTGGGGCTGTTCTGAGCCTAGGGGAGTAAGTAGAATGGCTTTGCTCTATGTGGTTTTATGGGCATGGCTTTGAAATGCCTAGGTGCACCATTACACATTTGTTCTTACCTGTTAATAGAAGCTGGCATGTGAATCTTGGGTCAAAGCAGGGATGTAGAGCCTGGTTGTCAGATTAGATTTCCAGGTCTACCCAGGCCTCCAGATAAGGTGCGTGCAAGGCCTTTTTACGCATGAAAATCTTGTAAATACGACAGCTTTATTATTTTCCTGCGTACATTTACACACAAGTTTATAGCAGAGGGCAGTGCAAAGGTCAGTTAACCAGAAGGCTTCTTTTGATTTTTATCTACATGGATGTAATTGCAAGTCATGAATACAAGCCTCTGAAACAGAATGTATTTCTCTGGAGCTTAAAAGGAACTGCACACTGATTTTCATTCAGCTTCTGTTGTGTTGCTGCTCATGGAGCAAACAGAAGCACTGTGCATATTTATTTTCCTAGCATTTTAGGATTATAAAATTAATAAGATGGAAAACCAAGCTGCAATTGAGAATTAATATTTTGGAACAAATGCTTTTTTCCCCCCAGTGTGCACAATTGTATTTTTCAGAGTTCTTGTGCTATGTGCATAATCATGCGGAAGGAGATAATTTTTACACTTATAATTTAATTTACACTCTAATTATAAAAACAGTGTGTAAAATGATGACTATGCACGGTCTAGTTTACATCCATTCAACCTTGCAGTCCATGGGTACATTACTATAAATGGTCAGTGGCAGCAGAGTCTTTGTTCAAGGGTGAGTGATTGTCATTACACCAATCACAGGTGTTCTAGCCTCTCAAATCTTCAAGACTACAATTAAAACATCTAAAACCTGATTCTCCAGGAAGTGCAAGCGCTGTTCAAAAACAAACAAATGAAAGGTACATTTGTAATTGAAATAGAAACTCAGCAAAACCGGTCCCTGTGAAAATCCAGATAGATATTTAACTTTATGTAGCGCTTCATGCATGGTTCGTCCAACATCTAGGCACTGTGATTATTATACCTAAGTCGATACTAAGTTAACCGACCTCTGAAGAATGTTACCCAATGAGATAGCTCAGCCGGTTCAGCACTCATTGCTGCGATCTGCAGGTTGTAGGTTCGAATCCCGGCAAGGCCAACTCAGCCATTAATCCCTTCAAGGTTGATAAAGGAGTACCGACTTCGGTTTGGTGATAATTGTGATAAATATGTACTATGTACAGCGCTTTGCCAAAAGCACTATATAAATAACCATTTGACCTTGAGATTAGATATAGAATTTAGCATGGAGCTCTTGCCTCTCTGCACTGTTGTATCATAACATTGGCATACCATTAGGTAGTAATAGCTCCAGGAAATGAGGACTTTCATTAAACATCAAAAGACTATTCTGCTATCGAACTTCAAAACACACAATAAAATTCATGCTTGCTTTACAATGTGATTGGCTAGGTTTTTGTGTTTTCAACATTTAAATATATACTGGAGAGATAGCATGGCCAGACCTTAGAGAAATAATGAAAGGTGTATTCTATCACAAGCTGCTGCATAGTAATGATTTCCATGCAGTTTTTGTACACATCGGCTGGATGTCACATACATTTTACTCTCTTGCAAAGGAGAAAAGTCATTTTTACTCTCTTCAAATCACATTTACTCACAAAGTTCAAAAATAGGGAGTAAAATACTCCCACCTCAAAATCTTATCTGGAGCACTGGGTCTACCTTCTGTTCCTGTGTTTTTTAAATGTATTTGCATGCTTAGGGGGTGCTACATGCACCCTTATGGCTGCTTCAAGGTGCTTGAACATTAGACATTTAAAGCAAAACAATGTAATGAAACATCAGGTAACATAACCTGACATAGCATGACCAACCCACCTTATATAAAAGGAAACCAACAACATGTCCCACCACAAATAAAACATGTGAATAAGTACATACACATTCAAGTGAAAAGCAAGCAACACTCAAGTAGATTCCAGAAACATGCATTTAGCTTTGGGAACAAAACACATTGACCCCGAAAACATTACAGAGCATGTTACTACAGCTGAAAAACACGTTGTTATGTTATGTTATCCATTTCGTACCACAAGGGTACAGCGCAACTAACGGCAAAAGGCAGCCTGGCGCTACAAGATTTTCAACATATTGTATAACATAACAGAGTGTAGCAAACTGAACAAAAGCAAGTGTATCATTTCAAAGCAGGGCAGAGCACAGACAATATAGCATAGTGCAGAAACACAGCATGGCTAAGCACCCACACACCAGCTAAACCCTCCACCACCCTCTGCTCTACTTTGGCCCTCACCACATACACATTCAAGCTCCTGTGGGGAGAGAAGGTCTGATACTTGTGTCAGAGATTATCCACTGAGCAATAATCACCTTTGAAACCAACTCTCCACAGGGGGCACCAGGGTATAGTGTAAAAAAACATGCTGAGTAATGGAAGTCTTTGGTTCTAAGTAAAACTTAAGATCCCACCAGGACATAATGGCAATGAAGAGCCCAAACCGCCATGATGTGGGATTAGGAAAGAAAAATGCTAGTGAAATTTCTTGATTTATGTAAAACTTGGGGAAAAACTTCAGAAGAAAGGAATTACTGTGGCGCGCACCTGTGGAAGTACGGAAGTACTGTTGGCTGTTGAAGGACTCTGCTATTTTCGATTGGAACCGGAGGACGGTTTTTAAGGCCGCACTGTTTTTGGGAGAGAAGTGCACTTGACCTTTAAGAAAAAGACTCGAGCTTGCGCTCACATGACGACTGCATCCCGCCTCAGTGAGGAGTTAAATACTCAGCCCCCTGCGCACCCTGCGCGCGCAACTGTGGAAGTACGGAAGTACTGTTGGCTGTTGAAGGACTCTTTCGATTGAAATTGGAACCGGAGGACGGTTTTAAGGCCGCACTGTTTTTGGGAGAGAAGTGCACTTGACCTTTAAGAAAAAGACTCGAGCTTGCGCTCACATGACGACTGCATCCCGCCTCAGTGAGGAGTTAAATACTCAGCCCCCAGCGCACCCTGCGCTCGCACCTGTGGAAGTACGGAAGTACTGTTGGCTGTTGAAGGACTCCGCTATTTTCAATTGAAATTGGAACCAGAGGACCGTTTTTAAGGCCGCACTGTTTTTGGGAGAGAAGTGCACTGGACTTTTAAGAAAAGTAATTGCCTAAGAATGCCTAGAACTTTGTTGTGCTAATATAGGCACCTTTTAATGTTGGCCAGCGGGTGCATTGTGCAAGTTGTGTAAGTTGTTTGCCTGCGACACTCCTTTACCAGCGCACCTACTAAAGTCCGCCCTTTGTTTCTATCTTAGAGACTCGAGCTTGCGCTCACGTGACGACTGCATCCCGCCTCTGTGAGGAGTTAAATACTCAGCCCCCTGCGCACCCTGCGCGTGCACCTGTGGAAGTACGGAAGTACTGTTGGCTGTTTGCTGTGCGGTGCGCGGTGAGCAGGGGGTTGGGGTTGCAAAGTTGTAATGTTTTGTGGAATGCATAAGTAGTCCGTGTTTGAGACCTTGAGCAAACTGTGTGAGATATCTCAATCAAAATACTGATCTCTCATACACCCTCTCATTGACACCAAAAATCTAAAGAGGGTGTGGCATATAGAGAAAATCACAGTAGCCTATTAGAGATATGGCTGGGGGTCTGCGTAGTAAATGTACTGAGTTAGCCTTGCTTTCCAACACACCCCCCTGACATCCACTGGCATCGATGCAATGGTTTGCAAAGGTCGAACATCTTATATTGAACCTACTACGTTGGAAGTAGTAACTTCAAGTACTATGGGGGAATATAATTATCAGACGAACTCAGCACCCCACGCTGTGATGATACATGCTACTGAAATGAGCCCTCTTTCCACCATCTCCCCCGCACTCTTTTCTAGCCATAAGACGATGCATAGTCCAATAAGACAGCATTCAGAGTTGGGGCATGAGACTTGCTTACCATCTCTATTGACTAATCAATCTTCTAACGAACTTCATGACTGCACTATGGAAAACATGGTGGCTCTTGAAGAACGAATATCTCGAGCTATAAGCACGCTAACACCGCTTGTCTGTACTCCATTTAAAAAACAGCATGCGACAACTTCATGTATGATAGGCGATTTAAGCCCTACCAATGAATATGATATAGACGGACATCGAGATATCAACCATGAAATGGTGCCACCTGGCCCATCTTACTCACCCGAACCAACCGATGTACTTATTGGACCTACCCAATTAGATCTATCAGAGGCAAATTTGCGACATATGGAGAAAGATACTCAATCTCTGTGCACCTTCTCAGTGATCATTAAAATACTTGATCTACTGGATAAAGGACATGATTTGACTCATCTAGAGTTAAAAAATGTTAAAATGACACTCCAACACCTATGTTCTCAAATGGACAAGATTGAAGGGTGTATTATTGCTGCAGATACAATAAGAGCTATTAATAGCCAGGCAATGCCTGTGCCTCCGGAGCAGTGACAAAAACATAATCAGTTTAATAATGTAATAGCTAAAGGAGATATGTCTCTTTTGCATCCAACTACAATTCCTGATAGTCGAAGCTGTAATTGTTCTCAGGAAATCAATGAACTGAAAGCATCTGTTGATGCAGTGAATTTGATGATTTCCACACACTTTGCCTCGATGCCTCAACAGGAGGTCTTGCCGGACAGCCCCTCAACACTTGTGAAAATAATCAATGAGCAACAGCAGAAGGATCAGGACGACTCTCATATGGAAGAGAATTTGCCTTTTATGTCACGTCGTGTAAAAACAGCACACTCAAGAGCAACGAAAAGATTCCTGAAAAGGGGCAAAGAAGCTATGGTCAAGACGTTAAGTGATAAGCTAGATAATAATGTGTTTCCATCTTTACCTGATCCTGCACCTATTATAGACCATGAAGAGGTGATGGTTGTTTCTGATGAATAAGGCATCAATGTTCAGCAGTTATCAAGGGAAAGCCAGGAAGCACTTACACTGATGCCAAATGAAAGATAAACCTCTATTAGGAATTGGAAAGGCTGAGTTCCCCTATAATACATGTAGGGAAACAACGAAGGGGATAGGCTTAGACTCCAAGCCTAGTGATACATCAAGGAACGCCTCTATGGTCAACGCTGAAACAAGAAATAAAGAAGCAGGGAGCAAAGGGATTAAAATAACTACGACTATTGATCCAGGTCCAAAATCCAATTTAAACAGTTACTTTACGGTTTTAGGAAGAAGATGTACGACCAGAAAGGTACCTATACATGAACATTCTGTTGGAACTTCTACTATGATTACAAATCTGCCCTTGGCAAAATCATATAGTGCTGCTTGCTCTCAGGCATCACGGAGCTTAGAACTCCCGCTTACAACAACGATGTGTAACAACGATAATGTATCAAATATGTTTAATGGTATGGGCAAAAATGCACTAGTAGAAGCTCCACCTCTAAAAGAAGAATCTGAACACGTCATATTTTCTGGTGCTAGTGAAAAGTCACTCCTGCCAGGCTTGGAAGCGGTGAAGAAATTTGCCATCTCTTCCAAAATGAAAACCTCCACTGAAAAGGAGGATTCTAAAATGATTTATGCTACTAATCGCATTTCGATACATGGCCCTGCCCTAAGCAGAGCCTTGCCTGAAAAAAGTAATGTGGACGCTGTTAAGATTCTGCGCGATCCACTTAATGTTCTGGGCAAAGCTCTCCCAGATGGTACACTCCATGTTGAAACATTGAGGCAGTTATCAACTTTTATACCAGTGGAGGTGGAAGAGATGGAAAGTATATCGCACCCCAGTCTGGCAACGAATATTGCTGAAAACATTGACAAGGGGCCCCGGGAAACTCAAGGATATGCCCATAGTGGGGGCCTATCAAGCATTGAACAGCCTATTTATCCTGATTCGTTTATACATGCCCCACAAGTTGGAGCTGTAAATCCTCGAAATGGTGAGAACGGTCAGATACCTGCAAATAAAATGAATGAGAGGAGTTACCTGGTTGGTTTTGAAGGGGATGCAACCATCATCGATGGAAAGCGTATTCATTGTTCCTTTATTTTGGCTCTTTTCGCTCGCATCCCCCAACTGAGAATGATTCAGACAGAGGATATTCTGAGAGTATCAATAACCCAGACTAACAATCATGGGGCTGTCTGCTATCTTAGTTCAGAGACTATCTTAAAATTCCTCTGGTTTAATCGTCAAGAGATAAAAAATCACAGACTTAGGCTCTTCACTTTTGAATTGGAATCCGCCGCAGATGACTTTCTAGCATATGTAGATCCTATGCTTATCAAGACACTGCCATCTGATGAGATTATGCAGATATCTAATTCTAATATTGAACCTGATATGCAAGCATTATTCTCGCAGGTAGCAAGGTCAACTGCTTTGCCATGGCTGGAACCATTGTTTAATGCTATTGTGGGGTCAACAAAACAGCATGCGAAGCCATAGCTCCCTGTTAAAACTCTTTTTAAAGTTCTTTCATGGAATACATGTGGTTTTTCTAATCTCATGTCATGGAGCTCACTGCTACTGCCTGGGGATGAACCAACCATCTTGATTTTACAGGAAACAATGCAGATGAATATTCTTACTATTCCAGGCTACACTACATATTGCGCGCCTGCAAAGAGGTTGCAACAAGGTCGCCCGAGTGGGGGCCTTGCAATTGCCATTAATAATTCCGTCAATCTAAAATCAAGATGGATATGGGAATCTCCAAGTGTACTGGGTGTATTAGTAGAAACCCACTCGAAGACCATTCAACTCATCTTAATATTATCATTATATTGGAATCCAGCTGCAATAGCTATTGATGTAATATTAGAAGAACTTGATGATTGTTTATCAAATATAGCCAATAATTATCTGTCATTAGAAATTATTCTTGGCAGGGATTTCAATTGTGATTGTAGGGACTCTAGCGGGCATGGTTTTGTCAAATCCTCTTCACTATCAAATGGAAGGGGCTCGAAATTTAGAGAGCTCTTGGTGATTGGGACATGGACATGATATTAAATGGAGATGGTAAATCACAAATTACTTGGTCACGTGGAAGTAAGACTTCAATTATTGATTTTATATTTACAACGAGGAACCTCACAGTGCTTACTTCATCTTTATAGACCTGTCAAATCTCAGGTAGTGATCATGCTCGAATTTCTTGCATGTTAAATATGGAATGCAAACTATTAACCATTGAACCAGCTTTGACTCTGGTAGAGAGTGATCGCCCAACAATATCTATTAGATGGAATCAAAACCTGTGCCTGCAATTTGTTGAATATGTTTCGCCTGAGGCAAGCGCTCTTATTTACTCGAATACCATCAATTTGACATTAATCACTCAGTCCCTTATGGAACTGTTTAAGAAAGCCCTCACTCACTTTAGCAAAAAATATACGAAAGTAGAACATCTGCATCCATTTGATGCTACATGCAAAATTCGAAAAAGGGAGAAAAATAAGGCTTTAAGACAACTTAAAATAACTTCATTGGGATTGCCTCATTATCAAAAGAAGCGTCTTCAACTATGTAAATCCTATAAGTAAGATCTTAGGCATGCTTGTATTCTAAATTACAATAGGGATACCAGAGTGATTTGGCACACACTTAGAAGTGGTGACAAGTCCTTGATATTGGTAACGCATAATTGCATATCCAATCAAGAATGGGAAGCTTATATTACAGGCAAATATCAGATGCCAGCCAACTTCGAAGCTGTACCAGAATTTGAGATTTGCTATAGCAAGATTGCTCGCTTGGAATGGTCTTTGACAGACATTAAATGGGCTATTTCAAAACTTTCTTTTTCTAAATCTGCTGGTCGGGATGGCCTCCCCCGTGCCTTTATAAAGCTGACCCGGAAGTTTGGGCTCAATTCTTGAAAATCAAATTTGAATCCATTATTAATACCGGAACTATTCCATCCTCATGGACCACTGCGAACATTGTACCTATATTCAAAAAGGGTAATCCTGCGCTTCCCCAGAATTACAGACCTATTTCATTGATTGACACTGACGCAAAGTTGTTCTCTATTCTTCTCCTACATGAATTAGAAAAATTCATAGCAGAAAATGACCTGTATTCAAGATATCAAACAGGCTTCAGGAGAGGAATGAGTTCTTCCTTGAATGCTGCTATTATGGCTCACATTATAGAGGGCACAAGAGGAAGGAATGCTCAATCTGTCTATGTAGCTATGATAGACATGACGTCAGCGTTTGATAATGTTATCCGAAACCGTCTGTGGAACAAGATGCGAACTATGGGAATTCCATCTGTTCTACTCTTTTGGTTTATCAAACTTCACACTAACACTTCATATAGGATTAAGATCTCAGTGGATGGACAAACTACTGATCCAATTAAAAACCTGATTGGGCTTAAGCAAGGTTGCAATCTTGCGGCCACATTCTTTAATCTTTACCTTGCAGATTTAGATAAACAAAGGGAATGTAACAATTTATTTGCAGTAAAGGTTGGCTCATTACGCATTAAATGGATGGCATTTGCAGACAATATTGTTATTTTCGATCCTACACCTGCGGGATTGCAAAAGAAACTCTCTTTGTTTGAAAAATTTGCTGTGGCCCATAACTTGTCTCCGAACCCTGCAAAAACTGCGATTCTAAAATTTGGTACCAAACAAAACAGTAAAGGATATCAATGGGAGATCATGAAAACTAAAATATCGTGTGTTATTAGAGTGATTTATTTAGGATATAATCTTCAAGCCCAGAACTCCAAAAAGGTGTGGATGGAACTAATTAAAAACAAGATCCGCCCCCTAACATCTCAGCTAAAAATGATCTATCGAAAATTTTGTAAGTTTTCACTTATGCCAATGTTGGACTTTCTGATGTTGAAAATAGAAAGTGTTATCCTTTACTGCCTTAACATCTGTCTTTGTGACATGAGTGATATACTAGATAGCATTCAGGGTTCGATGATCAGAAGTGCGATGCAATTACCAATGTCAGTTCCCAATGCAATAATCATACATGAGTTTGGACTTGTGGCACTATCCGGACGCTGGAAATGGCGCCAATTGTGTAGATATGAAAAAATTCATTTCCCGCCAAAAAATTATTTATACGTAGATCTTCATGAATTGATAGACTCGACTAATTTGGCATCCGTTGCTCGATATCAATCCTCCATGGAATACTTATTGAATTTATTGAGTATTTCCATTGAAGATGTCCATCAGCGTCCGGCTTACGCCAAAAAAAAACTCTTTGAACAAGATTGGCGATTGACAATTGAAAGGATATCGTTTTACAAATTATACAGAGAGAATTCGATCATGTTACCCTGTTTCCATGCAATCATTCCAGGAAAGCCTATATATGGTTTAGAATGAATTTGTACCATACCAGAGAAAGAACTGTGCATTGGAATAGTAATGGTGCTCCACAGACTAACTGTCGCTTTCCTGGATGTAATGAGCCCTTAGAAACCTTGAAACATCTAATTCTCGAATGTCCCCACTTTAAATCTATATGTTCTAATCGCTTGATGAAATTTGTTAACATCGACTTCGAGGACTGCCTGCAATTTCTTTGGGCACGGATGATGCAGGGTGTGCACAAACCTCTTGTTTTTGAATTGGTCAGTCTGTGCAAGTCTATTGAAAAAGAACTTCTTAATCATGAGACATAGATGTCTAAAATGTTAAGGATAGTAAAAATGCATTTTATTGTAAGATGACAACAAATGTGAATGTAATTTTTCATTTTGTTTTTAGCATATTAATTTGTAAAGGTTCTACACCTGTAATTGAACCATAGACAAATAAAAAAAATTTAAAAAAGGAATTAACGTCATCAGAGCTCTGATGGCCCGCATCTTCTTGTCCGATAACCCTAAATGGCCAAACCTTGAACTTTTCGGCACTAGGCTCATAAATACAGCAAATGGGCAGGAAGGCAGAATCTCCCCTTCCACCTGAGATTTCTTTTTACTGCTCTGACGCAGGCGAAGAGGGTCGACCCAATGAGAGGTGCTTGAGGTACATGAAGCAAAACCTTGCTGGCCACCATGGGACCACCTGGATCATCGAAGCTCAGCTGCACTCTCTCCACTTTGTGAGGACTCGAAGAGGGAAGGCATAGAGAAACACCCCACGCCACGGAATCAAATGAGCGTCCTCCTAGGAACTCGGACCTCCTGAATGCCAGGAGCATACAGGGGGCATCTCACATTCTTGTGAGTAGAAAAAAGATCCACTGAGTGGTGATCCCACTCCTGGAATAAATCCTCCAGCACCTGCGAATTAAGCTCCCACCTGTGGTTGTTGTAAGTCCTCCTGCAGGGGCAAACTACCCCTCATTGTTCTTCCCCAGGAGGTACAGCACCTGTAGTATAAATTATAAGTTAATGTAGTGACAAACCTACTACTAGACCATAGTCCCCTTTCCTCCATACTGTATGGGCATCCCTCGCTATGGACGGGAACGGAACCTTTTTCACCAGAAAAAAATTGCTTTTCCCCTTTAAATTTAGTCATGCACGGGGGCGCCACACCTCAGTCCCCTAGCACACACTGGCCACATTAAACTACCTAACAACGTTGCTTATTAAGGGGGAAGGATGGTGGGACAGATGGAGGAAAGGGGACTATGGACTAGGAGTAAGTTAGTCACTACAGTGAGTAATTTATATTATTTCTACGTCCTGTCCCATTTCCTCCATACTGTATGGGCGATTAGCACTGATTGAAGCCCCAGGGAGGAGAGGCGCTGACACCTTTAGGAGAACAGGTTCCTCAGGACCGCTTGCCCAAAAGCTGCCTCTGATCTTGCATTGCCATCTAGGCAATACTGTCTGCAGAAAGCTGAGGGGGTAGCCCAGGTTGCAGCCCTGCTGATTGCTTGCCACTGCACATGCCTCTGGAAAACAACTGCCGTTGCCTTGGCCCTAACCACATTAGCATGCATGTTTGCTGAAGCATTCAAATGCTGTCTCTTGTAGGACTCTTGAATGGCTGTGACCCTCCACCTAGCTATTGAGGACTTTGATGCCGGACAAACTGGTTTCGAACCACCAAAGGTGACAAACAAAGCATCTGACTTGCGGAAGCCCTTAGTCCTGTCCAGCTACAATTTCAGAGCTCTCCTGACATCGAGACAGTGTAACACCTTTTCTGCCTCCTCCTTTGGATTCGGGAAGAAAGTTGGAAGGACGATTTCCTCATTGAGGTGAAAAGAAGACACCACCTTTGGGAGAAACTAAGGGTGGGTGCGTAGCATCACCTTGTCAAAATGGAACGTGGTCTAAGGCTCCGATGCCACTAGTGTCTGAATCTCGCTGATCCTGCACGCCGAGGTAAGGCCTACCAGCAGCGCTGTCTTGATTGTGACCAATCTGATGTACACGGACACCATGGGCTCAAATGGTTTATTTGCCATGCCACCCAGAACCACGTTGAGGTCCCAGACCAGGTGTGGACGTCTGATAGGAAGGTATAATCTTGTTAGTCCCCCCAGATGCTTTTTGACTGCAGGGTTGGACGTGGAGAACGAGTCGCTGCCCAAGTTCATGTAGGCCCCTATGGCCGCTAGGTATGTATGGCATGTGTTGGCCTGAACGCCCCACTCCAGGTGTGCCAAGAACAACAGCACCTGATCCAGTGTGCACGTCAATGGGTCTACACTTCTTTCCTTGGCCCAGAAGCAGAACCTGGACCATTTACTCCTGTATTGGTTTCTGGTGGATACGCTTCTTGCCTTCTGGATAATCTCCAGGTTGTCCTGGGACAGGCAAAGGTGTTTCAGAGTTATGTGTTCAGGAGCCAGGCTGCTAGGGATAATCTCTCCGGGGACGGGTGCACTACCACACCCCCTGTTGAGATAGGAGCAGAGCTGCCCCGACTGGGAGAGGAACTAGGGGATGATGCGAGAGCCTTATGAGGTACGAGAATCATGGTCTGTCCATCCACTGTGGTGCTACCGGAATTAGCCTTAGTTGACAAGCCTCTCTGATCTTGCAGATGACTTTGTGGATTAGGGGAGTCGCAGGGAATGCGTAAACCCACATCCCGCTCCACTGGAGATGGAGGTGTCCCCCAACGAGCCCATGCCCTGTCCCATCCAGGAAGTAAACAGCTGGCATCTCCGGTTGTGCTTGGTGGCAAAAAGGTCTATTTGTGGCTGTCCCCACTTGCTGAAGATCTCCTATAGGAGGTGCTTGTTCAGCTGCCACTCGTAGTTGTCCACACCCAGCCTGCTGAGCGTGTTCGCCTCCAGGTTGGACTCCCCTGGAAGGTGGATTGCAGAAAGCCATATGTTGTGGGCGATGGTCCATTCTCATATTTTGATGGTGAGCCTGCACAGGGGAGGCGATCTGCTGCTCTGCTGTTTGTTGAGGTAGTTCATGCAGGTGGAACTGTCCATCTGAATACAAACTGGGGTGTTCTTGATCACACGAAGACCCTGGGGCCAGCCGTATAGCCATTAGTTTGAGCTAATTGATGTGCCTCTGCTGGTCCTACTTGGTCCACAGCCCATGTACACTGTGGTTGCGAGCTTGATTCCCCACCAGTGCAGGGAGGAGTCTGTCATAATGGTATATACAGGCAGGGGGTGTCTGAAAGGTCTGGCCACCATAAGATTGGTGTCCAGCCTCCACCATACCAAATCCTGGTGTAGATGCGTAGGGATGGTGACTAATGCTGCTTGAGGGCCGTTTCTTGGTTCCATGAGGCTGGGAAGTGTAGCTGCCCCCTCCTCATTTTGAGCCTGGTATGCGGCATGGCCATGAGGCACACTGCCATACTCCCTAGGAGGTGTTGGTATCACCAGGCAAAAGTTTCTGACCTGCTGAGAAAATGCCCAGTAACCGATTTGAGCGCTGCCACCTTCACCATACCGGGGAAGAACCGCTGCTCCTTGGTATCCCACCTGAGGCCTAGGAAGACCATTGATTGTGTGGGCTGGAGCTGTGACTTTCGGAGGTTGATGGAAAACCCAAGATCGTAAAGAATATCCATTAGTCTGGAGGAAGTATTCCTCACCTCCCCTGGTTATTCCACCAAGACAACCAGTCGTCGAGGTATGGGTACACATGGTGGCCCTCCTACCTGAATAGCGCAGCCACCACATCCATGAGTCTTGTAAATACCCTTGAGGCTGAGTTGAGCCCAAACGGGAGTACTTTGTACTGGAAGTGGGAGCCCATAACCCAGAACCAGAGGAAGGAGCGATGGGGCTGCCATATTGGGACGTGTAGGTATGTAACCTTCAGGTCCTCGGAGCACGCCTAGTCTCCCCCACACAGGGACTCCGCTATCAGCACTGGTGTAACCATTTTGAACTTTTGGAGGGCTAAGGAATGGTTTAAGAAGGATAGGTCAAGAACCACTCTCAGGCCTGCCTGGTTCTTCTTCTGTATTGAGAAGATACAAGAGTATAATCCCAAGCCTCTCTGATATAGGGGAACTTCCTCTGCTGCTCCGCTCACAACAAGTGAGGTGCTATCCTCAAGGAGAGATGACCTCCCCATCTGTGGATGGGGAAGAGAGGCTGGAGGGATTTGAGGGATGGCGAGGCGGAAGCTCTGTGAAACCACTGAGAGGATCCATGGGTCTGTGAATAGTGCCTGCCAGGACTGAATGTGAAGAGTAAGCCTGCCCCCCACCAGAGAACTGTGGACCTTGATGATCCTGTCATTGCTTCTTTCCCTCTGAAGCTGGTCCTTGGGGGGGGCCTGGAAGAAGCCCTTGAGCAACATTTTCTGCTGTTTGCGTCTGTGCTGGCTGGGAGACCTATCAAGCTGCCTAACTCTCCAAAACGGGAAGCCCCTGAAGCCACACGTGCGACCCCTATCAGCCCAGGATTGCCCCAGCCCGCAAAGCATAGCCAAGGACTTTGCTGTCTGGGAACTGTTCTTCTGCTTGTCCAACTTCTCCTCAGTGGACAAGTGGAACAGGTCCCCTCCTTCAAAAGGGAGATCAAGGATGCTGTCTTGTACACCAGGATTGAACCTGGTGACCTTGAGGCACGCTGTCCTCCTCATATCTGTGGCCACGCAAATTGCTCTACCTGCCGTGTCAATATGGCCACAGAGGAGTCTATTAAGTCTTGTGCCACAATTTTGGCTTCAGCCAAATTGGCCTTGACAGACACCTGCCTGTGAGGTGGCAACTCCGGCAGGAAATCTGCAATCTACCTCCATAGCCTCTGATTTACGGCGGCCAGCATGGTGTCCGCGTAACCTTGTTGCAGGTGGAGGCCGGGGTGGGAGGATACCTTTTTTCCATAGGCCTCCAGAAACTTCTCCTCCTTGATTAGTAATGCTGACGAGGATGTAGTGGATGTCGGTGGTTTGGCGTACATGGACGCTGCCGCAATGACAGATGAATGTGACTGTGGGTTTACTGACAGGAGAAGAGAGTCCCCCTCTGCCAGCCTAAACGTTGCGTCCAGCCGCTTGTTAGTTGGCTGTGTCGAATGAGGATGGGTCCAGCCCTTCCTTGCCAGAGCCTTCACATCTTTTTGGAGTGGAATGCCAGATCTAGTGGTTGAACGATTGGCCAACACCTCCGCTAGGACCCCCGCATCTGGTTGCTCCTTTTGGGGCTGAGGAATGCCCAGGTGTTCCACTAATCCGGCTAGCCTGTCATGGAGAGCCCTCGGCAAAAAAGAGGTGTCCTGCTCATCCTCCTCCTCTGTGTTACCCTGATCCGATGTGTCCTGTTGGTCTGTATTATCTACAGGTGGCATGCTCAGGGGTGCCACAGGCAGAGGGGACTGGACCGGACTGCTAAGCTGAGCAGAAGTTCTGTCGGTTAAGAGGGCATTGAGCCTAGGGTTGGAGCCAGCGGCGGTTCGATTGGAGTCAGGGGCTGCGGGAGCATAGGGGGAATCATGTCTTGATGATTCCCCTTAGGATACCTCCCATTTGAGGAGATCTCATTAGTGTGAGGAAGTTTTCAAAAAATTGCTCTTCGCATGCTGGGAAGCTGCGCTACGGCACAGGCACGGACGGGGTGACTGACATGTACTGCTGTGCTCTTCCCACACTGTGCTTGCTGTGACAATAGCTTCTGTATAGCGCACCTGTCCAGAGGGCACCGGGTAGGACATGCACCAAGTGACTTGCGGTGTGCTCATGGAAGACCACTCTACCCTTGGGGTGAATTTCTGTCTCTGTGGTTCAGTGAGTTGGCATTTTGTCTGACTGTGTCGCCATTTTGTCCTGTACCACGACACATGCAGCCTGTGTGTTCGCAGAGGTACTGGCTCTGGTCTCTGCCTGTTTGCTTGTGCACATAGTCTCAGAACTCCCCTGCACCTCAAGTGTGGGCCTGGTAGGCTGTTCGCCCTCAGACATGCTTTTTTTACTGCATGTAGGCACCCCCGTAGGCATGGGCCCAGTAATAGAGCAGAGCCCCTCGGGGGATTCCCCGGTATACAAGCTGTCTGGCCCCTCAGCGCTGGGTCCGGGAGGATCTGTGAACCCCTCAGCCGTAAGGAATCACCTTTGTGGGGTGCTTTGGACAATAGAACACTTACCGCGGGTTTGGTTTTTCTACGTACGTACTCCTTGATATGTTCAGGTCGAGACCTGGAAAACAGCTCCCTCCACCTGGCCAGCCTGTTCTTTAGTGACCGGGGAGTAAGGGCCTTGCACGCCGAACAACCATCCAAGCCGTGGTCTTTGCGAGGCAACAGAGGCAGATTGTGTTTGGGTTTGACGTATGAAAGGATCTGTCACAAGCCGGGCACCTACTGAAACCCGCTACAGCCGACATGCCCCGGGGAGGGGCAAGGTACCAGAGGACAGTGTAAATTGAAGTTCCTATTAAAAAAAAAAAAAAATTTGATTAGTAATATGAATAAAATAGAGGGACAAATGTCCCTGGGGAAGACTCTAAACGCGTGAATTTTGAGGAAAAAAGGGCCCCAACCACGGAAAAGAGGACTGGGGTAAGGCGCTGGAGGGCGGAGTGAACGGAGCGCATGCTGAGGAAAGGGGACGGGACGTAGGAGTATGATGTTTGGCAGTTCCCATTCCCACATCTCTACTGCTAGCTGGACCAGCTGGGGAGAATGTATGTCCCCTGCTTGCTTACATAAAATATTACAGTCATTTTGTCTGCCATGACTTGCACTCCCTGATCTACAATGTTTGGGAGGAATGCCTTCAAGGAATAGAAGAACATCTGTAGCTCCAAAAGAGCGATGGGCCAAAGACCTTTTAGCTCTAGACCATGTTATGGGGAATCCTAATGCTGCCCGAATGATCAGGGAGGAATGTTCCGACCTTTCCCTAGTTGACATTTGGCAGAAAAAACACCACACTGAAATGGAATTCCCATTTTACTCCACAGTGCATAACTCATATTCAAGACTGGCCATGTGGCTTGGGTCTGCAGGCATACTAAGTAGGATAGTTATATGTGACAAGCTTCCTAGGACTCTATCGGACCATGCACCAGTGCTATTGATGGTTCAGATGCAGCGACTGAGCCCGTCGGCTTCCACTTGGAGAGTCAAACCCGATTCACTATCGGATCCAGTGTTTAAAGGTGAAGTGAAGGAAGAGGTTGTACATTTCTTTTGCACATATTCCCCATTAATGGACAACCTCATAACTTTTTTGGAAGCCTTTCAGCACTGTATAAGGGGAATATGCGCCCCTAAGGAGTTTGGCATCTTGAAACTAGTGTGTGGGGAACTGACCAAATGCGAAGCGGCCTGAAAACTTTGTATGATGAACACACTGCCAACAAATAGCCTGCAACACTGCTGGATATCCATACCTGCCATACTGAATTTCGTCAACTAGCTGATAGGGAGATCCAGATGTGTGCCCGCAAGGCAATGGGCCTCATTACGACCTGGGCGGTAAGGGGTTACCGGTACCGGTAAGGGCACTGGTGCCGGTAATCCCTTACTGCCCAATTCCGAGATCCCTTTGCGGGTCTTCCCTTAACGGCTGGTCTTACCAGCCGTTAAGGACGGGACCCGCAAAGGGACCTTGGAGGTAATTACGGTACCGCAATTTGCGGTACCGTAATTACCACCTTCCCCATCTCCATTGAGCCCTATGGGGACAAAAATGGGAATGGGGAAGGGCCAATGGTGAATGGGGAATTACCGCCCCGCCAACCTTGGAATGGGGCGGTAATTCCGCCATTCAGCATGGCGGAATCGGTAAGGTACCGGCGTCAACCATGGCGCTAATAGCGCCATGGTTAACGCCTGGGTCGTAATGAGGCCCAATGACTCTGAGATATGCTGAATCCGACAGACCGAGTAAAACGTTGGCTTCAATAACCAAGCAAAATAAGGGCCCTAATGAAATAGTCTTAATGCTGGACCCTGATGGGAATTCTGCATCACAGGCTGAGGGCATCAACTAGATCTTACATGAATACTACACCTCACTATACACCTCAAAACTCAATAAAATGGGAGCTCAACTTGGTGCATACCTAGATAGGTCCACTCTACTGTGGCTCAGTGGTGAGCAACAGGCTCCATTGAATATCCCCATTATGTTAGAGGAAATCAAGGCTGCAATTGCTGAGCTGCAATCTGGGAAGGCCTCCTGGCCCTATTCATCGCAGCTGAATTCTATAAAGAAAGTGCAGACATCCTGGCACCAGAACATCTAATAATGTATATGCAGCGCTGACACAGGGCGAATTACATCGAACCACTAATGAGGCCAGGATAGTGGTTCTCTCTAAACCTCAAAGATCCACAAGACCATAGGACTTATAGGACCCTGTCTATGTTGAATCTTGACAAAAAAAAATAGAAAAAGTCTTAGCACATAGAATACTCCTTCTTCCTAATATGGTTATTGATGACCAATCTGACTTTGTACCTGGCCGTTCTATTTCCCACAATTTGAGGAAGTTATTCAGCATCTTGCCACTGATTGACCCAAATGTTGCCTTCTTGGACGCCGGGAAGGCCTTTGATTCCACGGAATGGTCATTCATGTTGAAAACACCCTAATGGGAGAAGGCCCATATTGCATCTCTTTGGTATCCTTGCTGTGTTCGAACCCCACTGCCTGTATATACACGGCTGCCCCTTGCCCTATTCTTTTTGCCCTATCGATTGAACCATTAGCAGCGATTCTCCGGGGACAACACAAGGATAGGGGCCTTTTTCTTCTTTAATCAATCTGTAGTGCTATCACTCTATGCAGATGACCTGGTGATGTTTCTTAAACAGCCAAAGCGCAACTCAAGCAGGTTGTTGATGAAATAATAGAGTTTGATCAACTCTCTTGGCTGCAAATTAACTGGAATAAGTCAGAGTTGTTCCCCCGACAGAGAATGTGTTGACGGGAGCATATTTTGAACACTTCACATGATCTCAATCTAGCGACAGATATCTAGGCATAAATGTAGCCCGCACAGCTGCTCTTGTGTATTCCCTGAATCATGGCCCTCTACTACAAGAGTTGCAAATTAAGACTAAAAGATGGGCTAACATGCCTTTATCCTGCATGGCCAGAGTTTCTCGGATCAAAATGCAATTACTTCCCAAGTGCCTGTTTCTGTTTACTAATATTCCTATCCAACTTAACAGTCTCTTTTTTGGCACATTTTAACCAATCTTCAATGATCTTATCTGGGGTGGGAGAAAGTCTCGCATTGAATGGAACACTCTGGTATTGCCATATAGAGAGGGTGGGTTGAGCGCATTAAATGATAGAACATATGCGTTGCTGTGCATGCTTCAACACACGATCTGCTGGTACAAACCGCCTCTCACACTCCAACATATCAAATTTGAAAAGATGCTAGCACGACCTTGCACGATTAAATCAACACTTATTACTACTTCCTCCTGTCACCGCACTTCAAATGATCATGTGGTTACAATGCAATGGGCATCGCTGAAAATACACAATCCATAAGCACTCCCCACCCGCCCCCCACTGTAAAGACGGCCAAATCATCTCCTTGGATGGGTTTCTAGAGATGTTTACCTCATCCATGACTAACTCACTTCTGTATGGTCACATTAAAGGGGAGTTGAAAACCAAATACCCATGCGTACCATGTATACCAGACAAGCGTGTCATGGGAATTCACCCATTCTGCCGTGCGTCTGGCAGCAATAATTGAGATAGCATTTCAAGTCAGAATATCCCTCATAATAGAAAGCCAGAATTAGCTTGACAAGGCAGAGTGGAATGAAGAAAGAGCAAGTATTGTACTACATGTTTAATATTACAAAATGTTGAATAGCAACAGTAGTGCTTCAAACAGCAGAAGTATACTCAAAGCCTTTTACTGTTCAAAGATGCTCCAAGAGTCCTGTATTAGCCTTGCATTGTAATGTAGCGTTTTCATTCATTGATTCATCTAACCATGTATTATAGCAAAGTGCTTGGCAGCTTGAACAGCGTGTTCATATCGCACATGCATGCATGCAAACATGCTTACATATGTAGATTTGAGCAGGTCAGTGTGAGAACTCCATATGCCGTACACACTACACTGCTATGCCATAAAATCAAATCCACTTCATTTTCCACCATGTTAAGGGAAGCAGCAGCAGTCTGCTTAGGATCCAAAACATCACCTTGACATAGGGCCCAGATAGCTAATTTAGCAGGTTGCTAGGAGCTGATAAGTTAGCAGATTGCTACGACCTGATAATTTAATAGGTTGCTACAAACTGTTAATTATGCGGAAGTACTTCTCAAATTACTTACATACATCACACAAATGAAGGGAGTAACTTCCAAGTTATACAGGTTAGAATCGGAAGCCGAGGTTCTGCCCACCTAATAACAGCATTTTTTGGTAAGGGAATTTCCAAGCTAGAAACCCTATGAATACCATTCCAGCACCTATACAAGGGCCGGCTGATTTGCTGGGGATGAGGTATGCTGAGATCCTGACAGAGGATACAGGAGGTGTACGCTTTAAGGTGCACCTTGCAGTCATGTTGACAATGTATTGCGATGGGGTCTGCTTGATTGAATAATGTGCAGCAATTCTGGTATTTTTGCTTGATGAAGTGAATTTGTGCTTTGCGTTGTATATTATGATGCTATATACTTAAATGCAATAATTAGTAATTTAGTTTGGAAACCATAGAGTAGGTTTTGAATGCCTTCATATTGTGTTACTCTAAGTGAATTGAGCAGTGTTTTTTACTTTGATTTTCCTTAAGCAGAAAGGATAATGCTGGACAGGGCCTTTGTGCTCTGGGTCAATGGAACTATGATTTAAACTCTATGTGAGTTTGGACAGAGCCTTAAGTGTTGGATATGTGCTTGAAGCGGATGTATACTAATTGACCTTTTTACAATTGACCTCGTGACAATTGACCTCGGGAGAATTGACCTAATTTAAAAGGTCAATTAGGACATATATGCGGGGGGGGGGGGGGGGAGACTCCCAATCCAAAAAAAAAAACGCAACCCCCCACCCAATCCCCTTATATTATTTATAATCCAAAACCAATCCAATACATATATAAAATAACTAAAATAATATAAAGGTCAATTGTGCAGACGGTCAATTAGGACCACTATAAGTAGGTCAATTGGGACAAAAGGTCAATTGTAAAAGGTTAATTTGGGTAATACCCTTGAAGCCCCATGATTGGAGTATTGATTTGATTACAGAGATGTGAAACTGGTTACCTACCAAACAAATGTGTTTTGATTCTATGTAAGATTAGTGAGACAATTGGAGGATCGTTTAAAGATGACAAATATGTAGGAAATGTTGGAACAATATGTTGATTGAGCTAGAAAGAAATTAGAAATGTTATTTTTAAATAAATACTTCTTTTTACATTGTTGGTTATTCTTGACTCTGAGACGTTGGTACAGTGAAATGCAAATTAACAACACTGTTATACAATGTATATTTTGCTTCTCTCCCTGAAGTCTTTCTGTTTTGTCAAGTTTCTTAATCCCTATATATATATGCACTAAGAGCAACAGTAACTGTCTTGGACGTGTTGCGGAACTCACAAGTACGTTATCAGGTGTGAGGGTTGTACATTGATTGAGCTTCAACAGTGAGCTGGGAAGGGAAATACACTTTGAGCCCCCCAACCCAATTCTACATCAATGTAGCAAAAACATAATATCAGCACTGAACAAAGACAAGAGGAGACGTCCTCTGGGTTCCATTTCAGTGGCTGATAGCTTCCCTGTCGCATAAGAAGGGCGCTAGACCTTTACTAGGAGCTAAGCTCAGAGCAGGGGCAGAGCCCCCTTAAGGTCGGAGCTCTTACTAGCCGGGCTGATCCTAAGGGACACGTGATGCGATATGCATTGAACTGCATGCTTCAACACATGATCTACTCGTATCAACCACCTACCACGCCCCAGCATATCAAACGTGAAAAGATGCTAAGACAACCATGCACAAGAAGGGTACCCAATAAACTAAAATAATCTCTGTTTAAAACTCTAGCTAGAAAGCACCAAATACATCTAATACCTTCTTGAGCAGTTGAACCCTGAAGTGTGCCTAAGATATCTCATCTCATGGTATAGGAAGGGTCTCAGGATTGGAATAGGAAGGAGTTGGATATCACATCTCAGGCTATAGAAAGGATCTCAGGTTTTGTATTAGAAGTATCACATCTCAAGCTATAGGAAGGGTCTCCGGTTTGGAATGGGAAGGAGTTGGATATCACATCTCATGTTATAGGAAGGACCTCAGGTTTGAGCAGTTGAACCCTGAAGTGTGCCTAAAAGCGTGTCATCACCGACCTTAGAACTACAATCAGAAAACCCTCCTAAACCAATCTTAAAACTCGCACCAATCATGAGTGCACCCACTCCACCAGAATCAGTCAGAAACACCACCCATGGACCACCCCCACTCTCCGATCTGTCTTCCGTCCCCTCCCGCCGCACCCAAACCCCCCCACCCTATCTCGCACCCCCTGCTTTTCCCCTCTCCAAACACCAAGCAAGGGGGGCACGATGGCGAGCCACCCACCCCAAGACCACTCATCCTCTGAACCCCACCCCCGACCCACCAGCATTACCCATACCCGCTCCCCTCTCTATCATACCTGACACACCCCACCCTGCAACCACCCAACTCCCGCCCTCCCCTTATACCCCTGCCACCATCCCCACTCGACCTCACCCCTTCCCCTCCCTAAAAACTGCACGGCTAGCCCTAGCAAGAACCGAAGCTGCCTCCCACTCACCCTCCGACCCCCCCACTCTCTCCCACACACCAGTCGCAGCAAGGAAACTAAAGAGGAAACGTTCCTGGTCCCCCTCAATCTCACAGCACTCCTCGCCCCCCCTATCTCGACCAATCACATCTATCCTGCAATCCCCCCTCTCCCCCGCGGCCTCCCCCCACCTGAAACCCCTCTCCCTCGATTTCTCATCAGCTGCAACTGAAACTCCTTACCGTCAACATCCCTCTTTCAAATCCCCCTTCCAAAACCCGACCATCCTATCACACGCAGCCTCCCAACCCCTCCCGAAGCCTGCCAATCTCTCTGCTCGCCCACTATTCCCATCTATCATCACCCAACCTACCCCCCCCCAAACTCTCCACCACTGCAACCTCCCCCCCCACCAAGATCATCCCCGACTGCCGATGTGAACTGCATCCTATTTAACGCCCGATCAATAGCAAAAAACAGACATTCCATCTTTGACCTCCTCACCTCTGACAAACCAGACCTAGTTTTCATCACTGAAACCTGGTTCTCTGACGACTTGGGCCCAATCGCCAACGAAGCCTTTCCCCCCAACTACTCCCTCATCCCACTGAACCGTCCGTCCCGGGGGAGGAGGGGTAGCATTCGTCTTCAAATCTCTCTTCCGTGCCTCAATCATCAATAACCAACCCTCCATTCCATCCTGCGAATCTCTCCTTGTTAAACTATCCCTCTCACCATCGCTCTCACATAGCTTCCTAATAATCTACAGGCCCCCAGGCTACGATAAACACTTCGCAAATAACCTTTGCGACTCTATCGCCACCCTCCAACTAAACCATCCCAACCTCACCCTTCTTGGAGACTTCAACATATGGCTCGACATCCCCACCAACCCTATGACATACTCCCTGGTTGACGGATTAGATGCAATTAACCTCCAACCCCACATAAACGGACCGACCCACTATAAAGGACACACTCTCGATGCCATCTTTAGCTCCAACAACCTGATTCAGCTAATGCCGCCCACCCCTATCATCTGGTCTGATCACTTCATTCTCTCTTTCACCATCCACTCACCCGAACCCCTCCCCTTACTCGTATCCGAACCTCCGAATATAGGCAAATGCTGGAAGAAACTAATAATCACCCCAGACCTAGCCGAGGTTCTCCTCCAGTCTCCACCACCATCCTGCCCTCTCAACAACCATCTCACCCCTGAGGCCCTTGATTCATGGCTTAGCGCATCTCTGATGCGCCTCACCCCCCCCCTGCAAACCATCAATCCGCCGTGGCCCTTTCCCCAGATGGTTCACTCCTGAGCTGAAGACCACTAAACGACTATACAAACACCTAGAACGCAAATGGCATAAAGAGAAAACCCATGAGAGCAGGACCACCTTGGCCCGACACCTGTATCGGTACAAAGCCGAAATCCGGAAAACAAAAAAGGCCCACTACAACTCCCGAATCCTAAACTGCAAAACCCAAGTAAAGAACTCCACAAAATTATCTCCGAATTCACCAACCCAGCTTGTAACACAACCATCCCGACCGCATCGCAATCACTCTGTGACTCACTCTCCCTACACTTCTACTCCACGGCTATAGAAAGGACAAATACTCTAACCTCCAAACTAGCACTCTTACAGCCACTAGACAATCCTCAGCCCATACCACCCAACCCATCAGCTGCAACCTCCACGCAACCAACGTTCGACTCCTTCAGTCCATTAACAACAGAACAGTTTCTCAAACTCCTATCTGCCCGCAAACCATCCGGATCACCATTGGATCCATGCCCAGCCACTACCCTTAAAGAAATCTTTGCCTCCACCTGTGCAGGAGAACACGCAAGATCTATCATAAATGCTTCCCTCTCTTCCGGTACCTTTCCAGACGCATTCAAATTGGCGCACGTCAAACCCCTGATTAAAAAACCCTCGCTCGATCCGCTTGAGCCCAAAAACTACCGCCCCATATCAAACACCAGGTTCCTCGCCAAACTCATTGATCGAACCGCCTACTCTCAACTTAACGCCTTTGTTGAAGCCAACAAACTCCTAGACCCCGCCCAATCAGGCTTCAGAACTTGTCACGGAACTGAAACCACCCTAACCTCTATCTGGGACGACCTTAAAATGACTGCTGACTCCGCGGGATGCGCCGCACTAATCCTTCTCGACCTATCAGCCGCCTTTGACACGATCAATCACTCAATACTCCTTGATCGCCTCCACTCCCTAGGAATACGTGGAACCGCCCTCAAATGGATAGCCTCATTCCTCGAGGACAGGCACCAAATAACGACACTCTCCAACTTTACCTCCCAAGCCCGACCAGTTGACACAGGAGTCCCACAAGGAGCGTGTCTATCTGCCCTCCTCTTCAATCTCTACCTGATCACCCTCCCACCGATAATTAGTGCACACAACATCCTATGTTACAATTACGCCGATGACACACAACTAATTCTAAAATTCTTGAACACGAATCCTAACTCACGACCTGACCTGGCATCCTGCCTCCTTAACATTGAACGCTGGATGACCCAAAACCACCTACTGTTAAACCCCTCCAAAACAGAAATCATGGTGTGCGGCAACCTAGATCTTCTCCCGCACCCTCTACCCTGGCCATCCGCCATGGGCAACTCACCGATACCCTCCAACACAGTGAAAAATCTTGGATGCACCCTAGACTCTGACCTAACACTCTCGCGCCAAGTCAACAATGTCTCAAAGTCCTGCCACTACCACCTCAAAAACCTTAGGCGCATCTTTCCATATCTATCATTTCCTAACAGAGTCTCTGCGGTACAATCAATCGTCATCTCACGGCTGGACTACGGCAACCCCCTATACCTCGGAATCCATGCCTACCAAATGAACAAACTTCAAAGAGCACAAAACGCGGCGGCCAAAGTGTTACTTGCGCTTGGTCCAAGAGACCACGTATCCCCAGCCCTCAAGACACTGCACTGGCTTCCAGTAGCCCGTAGGGTAGCTTTCAAAACCTTATGCCTCACCCATCGAGCAGTACATAAAACTGGACCGCAATATCTTCAAGAAAAACTAATAGCTTATCACCCCACTCGCACCCTTAGATCAAGCACAGCCGGCCTCCTAGTAATTCCTAAGACAAACTCAGTCAGGTTAGGCGGAGCATCATTCTCAGCCCTAGCGCCAACCCTGTGGAACTCTCTCCCACCCCACATCAGGCTAACCGAGGAGCTAACAGCTTTCCGCAAACTACTGAAAACCTGGCTCTTTCCCTAAAACCAACCGGTTCCGTTCTAGCATCATCAAAATAACACCGACCCAGCGAAGCACCTAAAGCAAAACCTGAAGCAAAAAAAAAAAAATAATAATAATAATAATACGGATTGTATCAAATATTCAGAAAAGAAATTAAAACGAGTAATGTAGATGTAAACAGTGAAGTCAATAACACGAATTGACCACTGGATAAAAGAAAAATAGAGCATGGACGAGCTTGGAAAGCCGATGAGTGTGGTGAACCGATGAGTGAGAAGGGCGAATGAATAAAGATGATTCTAGACAAGTATAAATGAATGTGGAGGATGAAAGCGGTTGACAGGTGCGTCCGGAAGACGGTTGGGTCTGGAGACCCGATAAATAATACGAGCAAAATCAATGGGGATGACGGATGAGTGTGTAAACCAATTGACTGTAGAAAGCGGTCCGAGTATGGAGAGCGGCTATGTGTAGAAAGTGGAGGAAGGTGGAGAATTGGAAGAGCATGCAGAGCGAAGGAGCTTGTTGAGCGAAGAGAGCATACAGAGCAGAAGAACGTGAAGAGCAGATGCGCGTAATGAATAGAGAAAAGTATCAGCGACTGAATGGGGGAGCGACAGGGTGTGGAGAGCGGAAGAATGTCGAAAGCGGAGGAATGTGTAGGGTGAGAGGCCGGAAGTGGGAGACCGACTGAGTACCGACGAGTGGAATGCGCGTGGAAGATGAACGCTGCTGACAGATGATTATGGAGGGCGGATGACTGTGGAAGGCGGATGACTGTGGAGGGCGGATAACGGTAGAGGGCGGATGAAATGAATTTAGAAGTGTTCCCAATAGACTCTGTATGAAAAATTGTACTTAGAAGTTCGCCCAGTTCCCTCTCTGGGAAAGTTGCATTTAGAAGTTTGCACACTGAAAGAGCATATAACCCATCACACCACACCCCACGCTTACTCTCTCCTTTACATCACCACTCAACTAGAACACAGAGATACTATGACACCATTCGGTATAACTGTTCTCATACGAACATCCACCGCTTACTCCACATCACTCTATGTAAACACTGCTGGTCCCACACCCCCAGCCAGGCGTTTTCCTCAGGCCTAACGCAGCCACATCCGTTCCGGATAAATCCTGCCAGAACGAACACATTCTCCTGATCTCTCAACCACCACACCTACCGATAAGAAGCAGCTATTACACGTGTACCGCACAAGCTGCACACATATCCGGTGCTCACACGCACCTTTTGACTCTCCCTACTCTCTCTACTGATCTGAACTTCGGTTCCCAAGGGCGTTCAACCTACCAGCGCCTTCAGACCATACCAACGGTATATAAGGCGCTATATAAGTGCAAAATAACAACAATAACAATAACAACAATCGAATCAACACTTATTAATACTTCCTCCTGTAACCATCTTTAACTGATCCTGTGGTTAACACGCAATGGCCATCACTGACAATACACCATTTACATGCAACCCCCTCCCCCATTTGCCTCACTGATCCTCCTGGATAATGTTGAAGATATCCGTTATACAACAGAAAATGGGACCATGAGCTAATTACACAGAAGGGGGCTCATGAGGTTAGAAGACCTCTTCAAAGACAGCCAAATCATCTCCCTGGACACGTTCATTGAGTAGTCTACCTCTTCCAGGACTAATTCACTTCTGTATGTTCACTTTAAAGGGGAGTTGAAAACCAAATACCCATGCATACCAGATGAGCCGAAGGGGAGCCCTTTTCTGCAATACCTGACAACATCCGGCACCACAGGGTGCACTGCGTCTTCACTCTACAAGCTCCCTCTGAGCACTTCCTCTGGTAGCGACTGCACAGCTAAGTCTCGTTGGGAGTATGCACCAGGTATACAAATAAACAAGCAATGGGACAAAATATGCTGGCAGCTGAGATATGCCTCTTTTAATTACAAACACAGAGCACTGCAATATAGTTTTCTGTACCAAACATAGTATACACGGTTGAAAATCAGGAAGTCCAACCCCTCCTCGACTGACGCATGCCCCAAATGTAAAGCATTTGAGGCCGACTTTATTTATATGACTTGGGCCTGCCCTAAAATAGCAGAATTTTGGCATAAGGTCACCCATACACTAGCAACCATCACTAAATCTGATACTGTTGAATGTCCCTTGATATGTCTTTTTGGACTCCCTCCGTCTTTACCCAAATCTATAGGCAAATTCCTTCTATTAGCACTTCTGTTGGCTGTAATGCTGTGAGATAGATGGATGGAAAAAACACGCCCTCATTGACCCAGTGGATGCACAAACTAATCTGTGCCACACATGTGAGGAAATATGCTGCAATATGGCGCACCGACCCACCCTCATATGCCTTGGAATACTAGAAACCACTTCCTGTGGTTGGAAAGATTGACTCCAGGCAGAGGCAAGAAGTGAAATCTATGTGTGTCTCATTCTCATTTTGGCATAGGGGACCGAGAGCATGAAAAAGGTCATGAGGTGCAGTAGTCTCCCTGGAACCATCAAGTCGTTGCTCTGTCGTGGCTGAGGAAGAATGAGTCATTTTGTTGGATGTCTGTTGGGAAAACTCTGGCTCTACCCATTTCCAAACAGAAACCTATGAAGGTCAGGCTGAGCACAGCCACCAAGTACAATTTCCAGGGCTTGACAGAGTGGCCAAGCTTCAAAAGAAGATCTAACAGGAGCCTCAGGGAACCCATTAC
Source organism: Ambystoma mexicanum (assembly GCF_040938575.1). Classification (NCBI taxonomy): domain Eukaryota; kingdom Metazoa; phylum Chordata; class Amphibia; order Caudata; family Ambystomatidae; genus Ambystoma; species Ambystoma mexicanum. The sequence goes on along the minus strand of NC_090929.1, from coordinate 1,513,607,377 downwards.
TTCTTCTTGACTGGTGGTGTGAACCAACCAGTTTAATTTATTTTGTATTTATTTTATTGGGCATTTATAGAGCGTTTATACAGCAAGGAAGTGTTTTCAATCGCTGTTGTCCAGATAGAGGTAGAGGTGCACCCCTTGGAGACGAAGGTGGTCTCATTTTGGTGAAAACTCTCCGTCTGAATTCAAACCAAACGGCAGCACCTGTAATGGAATCACTTAGCCACAAGGAAGAAATGCGAGAACTTCCAATAGGGCTCCCATATTCGGAAGTGAAGGTATCCATCCAGAAGATCCACTGTGCAGAGCCAGTTACTCTGATAAAGGGCCGAGCAGATCTGCACTGGCATGATTATTTTGAACCTCTGTAGTGGAAGCTAGTGGAAGGAAGTTATTGAATCGAGAGAGAACCAGGTTTGCTTGCAGGCCTGCCAGGTTGAGTTTGGGAATTGCAAACTTGTTGAAGAAGCTGGTTCTCTGCTGGGAAGGCAATGACTTCCTCCACCGTGCCCAGTTCCAGCAACTTCTGTATTTCTTGAAGAAGAAGCAATTAGCTGAACTGCCAAAGGGGGCAGGGAAGGGGAAGAAAGAAGGGAGAGGTGACAGTCCCACCCTACAATTTCAAGACCCACTGGTCCTCGAAAATTGCACTCCAAGACTTCAGATGAAGTTCAACTCTGCCTCCCACCCCTAGCCCCCATAGAGACATGAGGCTGAATCAGCCAATCATTGTTGGATTTTGACTTGGAAGCTAACAATACAGAGCCTTGAAAGAACCTGGGAGGGGTGGAACACTGCAGTGTCTTTTGGTGACCTGATGGTAAACTGGCATGCTGCCTCGCTCTCCGCGAAAGAGATTCTCCTGCTGCTTTGTTAGAACCACTGGTCAACCATTTTAAAGGGGAAGGCAATAATCTTTTACTGCATCTCTAGGTTAAACTTAATTGACCTGGTGCTTCACTTCCACCGCTATCCGCATGCCAAACACTGCCATAGCTATATGGTCCATATCAGACTGCATAAGGTCTTGTGCCACCTAATCAGCCTCTGCCAGCCCAGCAGTGTAGTAAGAAGAAAGAACGGCTCAAATTCTGAGAGCTCTTTCAAAGGCATTTGATTAGATGCTGCTAAAGGTGCATCAGCAATCACCTGCCTTCAGTAGAGAGCCACGTTTTGCTTGGCTTTCTTGCCCATGCTCTTTTGTAGCAACAAGGAAAAAACGATGCACCTGTTGTCACCTTATAATACATTGAGGCTGCTGCCACCACCGAAGAGAGGGGTTTGGGGCGGTAGGCCAGACAAGCCATCTCCAATAGGAATGGTCTGTTTTATTTATTTTAATTTTGGGTATTTAACAAATGCAGACCCAGATTTGAGAAGCAGCGGGGCACTGTACATCAGAGGTTAATTGTATCAAACATTTGGGGCAAAGCTACAACAGGGGTGCACTATATTAGAGTTCAGCAACAGGAGCAGTAATTAGGGCTGAGATGGGGCCAGCTTTGGGGGAGATCAGGGTGTTATGCTGCGTGAAGCCTTGAGCAGAGTCTTGCACCCACCCTCATGCAATTGACAAACAGCTCGATTTTAATGTTGACGTTCATGAGGCCCAACAGCCTAGGAGCGCAGATCGAGAAAGCATGTTTCCTGATTTTTTTTATTTTTTGCAGATGTAATCTGACCAGGTCCTGGCTTCTTCTGGTGCGTTAGCCACCAATATTGATGTAGCAGATATCCACCCTCCAACTAACAGCTTGTGTTGTGTGAGGCTTTTCAGAAAACATCTGCCCCTCTGTCGACAGATTCTTTTGGCTAGGCACTGCAGTCCACTCCTGACCCTGGGATGCCAGAATAGCCAAGAAGACGCCTAGCTTCATTGGTGGGGCTTCAGGTAACAGTATATCCAGGAACTCAACGAACTGACACCCTTTCATGGATTGATGTGGTGGAAGATGGAGCAATTCTTCCGGGTTCTCTATGTCAGCATCAGGAAAATCAGGATTTGCTGGGGGCTTTGCAAGAAGGGATAGAGACAGAGGACCTGCACATGATGGAGGCAATGGTGTTGAAGGCTGTGATCATGGAGCAAGTGGCAGAGCCACCGAAGCCACCTGAGGAGAAGACACTGTAGGGACCACCACCAGAGGTGATAATGGGCCAGAGGCGAGTGCAAGTCTTTAGGCCTGATCTCGGTAGTAGATGCCACTGAGAGGAGATGAGAAAGAATCTCCCAAATAATGTGGTGGTAGTAGCCCTTCACTGAGGGTGAATGAATTACCACCTGGAATTTGGTGAAAAAGGGGTCTTCTGCCAGAGCTGAGCACACTGAGGCAGGCACACATGTAAGGATCTGCATAGAGAGCTAGGAGTCTGAATAGGCCTGGGGAGATGAGGTTTGTGGCAGCTCCAAAGTAGGGAGCAGTGACACCCGGGCCACCGACAACCACTGGGCCAATAGGGAAAAACAGTCCCCACTAATCGGAACACACACCTCCCTCTCAAAGCTTGGCCCGTAAAGGGCTGTGTTCTCCATTGACGCAGGGGGGTGGGGGGAGCAGCACTTACCCTCTGTTTTGCGGGTCTGTCTGCCATTGTGTGTGCTTGGGGAGCTGAGGAAATGGCTGACACAGTTTGCTGCTATTTCAGCTCCTTGTCTGCCATTTTATGGCACTGAAACTTTGATGATGAACCTGCCGCAGTCTTCTGCCTGGTGTGTGGGGTCTAGACTCTTTGTGGAGCCACAGACACACCTTTTTCTCCTTAGTCCCTGTACGTGGAACCTTGAGCTCCTTTCCAGTTTCAGCCCCTACTGGCAGGATGTCCTAAAGAGAGTAAGGTCACTTACATGTTGCTGGCACGTGTTTTCCAATAATTCATGCGGGTGCTGTGGAGGAGACCTGGAGGAAATGTTGTTCAAGTGCCTAAAGAACCTGATCACAGTGGCAGAGCTGTGGGGATGGGGGGGGAGGGTGGAGCAAAGGGGGCGCTTACCCCCCTGGCTTCAGACTGGTGCCCGGTGCGCCATCTCTAGGCTCCTGCTGGGCCGTGCCCCCGGGCCTGGCTGGGCTGAAACACAGTATTTTCTTTCAATGTTCAATGTGCCCAGTGCTTATTTCAGAATAAGTTACTTTTATGATGGGATGTGGGGAGAGGAGGCAGGCCGCTGCCGCTGGGGCAGTAGGCACCAATCAGTGAATACACACTGATTGCTTATTAATATTCTGTGTCTGTGATTGAAACTAATGAACACCGTTGAGCAGAGAGAACAGCACACAGTACAGTAGCAACGACCGCGGCTCGTGGCACTGAATGAAGTTCCGATTGTTTGTTGTTCACCTCCACAATGATTTCCGGTGGCTTTGATGAGTTGACCCGGGACCCACCCCAACCGTTTCCTTCCTGTGCCAGGCCACCCAGCCTGGGTGATGATGATCCTGTCAGTTTTGCAAAACGGACAGGATCGTTATCATGAAGGCGAGAGAGACGACACAGTGAGTTTGAACTGTTTGATCAGATGAACAGTTAGGGTGCCAGCCTGCCTGCCCTGCAGCCCGGGGGTGGAGTGGACTAGGTGGACTGTGGAGGCTGCTGGCTGGGCTGGGTCAGCAGGTGACAGGTGCAGATGCTGATGCATTGCCTACAGCCTGCCAGATGCTCATGCATGCAATGCCAAATTGCAGCTAATGAATAAGAATCGCACTATGGTGTGACTATGGCACACTGCTGCCTGAGCAGTTTCCATTTCCCATTCCCTGTCGGGCCAGCCCGATCCAGGCCTCCTGCTGCCTGCAGGCAAGAGAGCTGCCAGACTATCTGGAGCCATCACCGGCGCGCAGCGCAACCTAGGCACTTTTGCAATAAATGTTGCAAATTTCATGGTCCATCCCAGCAGTCCACAAACAACTGAACTGCTGCTACGTGCCTTTTGGGAATCGTGTCTATCCAGGCACGCTGTCGCACGCACTTCCACCAGGAGCAGCAGCAGTGTGCCCCAGCCTGCGTCGGACTTGTGCTGTGTTCGTTCCCCTGTTGTAGTCAGTGTGCCACTGACTGACTGACTGCTGTTGGCCTGCCGCCCCTGTGGAGCATGTGCCCGTGCTGTGACTGCCGACTAATCACTTGTGAGTGACGAATTGTGCCACTGCCCCGGCGCCCGCACTGTCTGCCTGCTGCCCTGCCTGCCTTGCCTGGCTGACCTGTGCCCGGCCCCAGCCCAGGCCAGTGCCCAGTGCTGGGCCACTGGCACGGATGCCTCCTGCCCTGCCCCACCCAGCATCAATTCAGAATCGACAGAGTCGAGAGGGAGTGACAGAGAGACTCTCTCAACTAGAAGAAGCATAAGTGTGCGCCAACCTGCCTGCCTGTCCCTAACTGCGGATCTGTATATTTTCTGTTGGTCTGCCTTTTTTTGTTACACCTCCTTTTTTGTTTACATTTAAACTCTGTTTTGTTGAGGCACATAGTCGAAATTAGTTCAGTTGGCAGTTGGCTGCTGGCAAAGTCATGACTGCCAAGCCCGGGTGATTAGTTATCAAATAACTTGTCAGGGTACCGGTTAAAGCCGAACCTTCAACCCTGTATTTTATTTATTTCCTCGTTGTAGTGATGTTCTGCTGCTGCATATTGAATATACATGCCCTTTTTTCCTTTGTCTATCCTTCTTTGTTCGAACTTCTACTTGGGGGCTCAAGGAGTGTACTGGGCAGATGATTTGATCACCCCATGTCTTTCCTTGGCTATTTCATATAGGTTATATTGGGTAGTGTCGCGACTTGAGGCCGAGATGCTTTGCGCTTGGGAGTCTGTCTGTCTACCACCTCAATGATGGAAGTGTTCAAATGGCACGGCACATTAGATGGAAACTTGGGCACTGTCACTCAATTATGGTGTGCAATAAGGTAGTGTGTGTTTGAGTCCTTCAGATTTATTAACATGGTCAGCAATCAATTGAGAGCTTGAAATTGGATAGTGGAGGAGGAGAAGATACTCTCGTGCTCTAGTGCATCTATTCTGTTGTCAAAAGAGACAGTATGAGAAAGGGGTCACGCCGGTATTCCATCCTCCCAGGGGTTGCACTCCAGCCCGAACCGCTATTTGGGGATCACCTAAGGTTTCACAGAGTCTGGGAGGCTGATACCGATGGTTGGTCAGAGGGAGAAAGCAGCAAGCTGTCGCCAAGGTAAGACGGCTGCCACTGCCTGCCTCCCTCTCACACGAGCTGGCATTTTGTCATCAGGGAATTCAACATGTGCTGAGTGCATTTTAACATGTAAACACAGGCAGTGGTTGGTCCACTCGCCTTATCCCCAGGAACTAAGCACACCCTCTTGGGTGCAGCCTAGTGCAGTAATCACACAGCATGCTGGTCCTTGGGCATCAGAAAGTATTAACCCTTTGCTGAAGAAAGTTATTGTAGAAAGTGCAGTTGTCGGATGCATGCAGGGAGGACATTCACCATAGATGCAGCGAAGCAGCAGCAGCAAGCCAGTCCGAAAAAGAAGGCATAAAGCCCCCAACCCCTGCAAATATGTGTCAGGTGAAAGGTCCTGTGGACCATCACAGCAGACGATGTAATACGGAAATGTGAATCCATAAGCTAGGATGGGAACGTGTCACGTGTCTGGTGCAGTACCAGCGGTTGTGTGTCTTCTTCAGGTGGGGAAGGTGGGAAGTTGACACTGACCTTGAGATTGAGATTCAGGGGTGTATAATGCTGGGAACACGATGCTGGAATCTGCGCCAGCATGTGCCGTCCTTGGGTAACCTGGCTGTGCTGTGTCTGCAATGATGCATGCAGCCCTGTGCCTATCATGAACAGAAATCATTGTGCCGCACTGTAAGCAGCACCAGGCGTGAATGCCACTCTTAATGGTAGCCAGGGGTGCAGCGTTGACGTGTGTGCGGCATGCGCATGTGTGCCAGTATCCTTGTAAGTTCATGCATGGGTGTGTCATTGTAGCTGCTGTAACATGGCTATTGTATGTGTTTTGTGCCCAGCATATGCTATGTTAAGGTCAATGAAAAGTTCCTGCTTGTAATGTTTCATGATATGCACCGTCAGCGTGGTAATGTACAGGGGACGGGGTGCGGGCGGTCTGTGAACATGTTACAACAGTCAGCCATTGCAGCGGTCTGAGCGGTGAAGTAGGGTTTGGCTAAGGTGTCTCACTCACACTTCACATGGTGCAACTTGGAAGCGCCGCAGCGGGCAGCAGGAGCAGCCGGTACAGTGCATGGGTGGGGCCGTAGGAGAGGTTGTAGGGGAATAAGAAATGTGGGGGAGATTGGAGAATGTTTGTGGGTCGGTGTGGGGATGTCCTGTCTCGTGGTTCTCTCACGCCACAGGTTCACTCACATCACACTAGCAGCCAGCAGCAGCAGCTCTGTGGCTGAGGCGGGGACTGGAAGAGAACACCTTGTGGGAAGAATGTTTCTGTGTGGGCAAAAAAGGATGCTCATGGCCAGAAGAGTGGAGACTCCTCAACCATCCCAAGCTGGGGCAAGCGCAGACTCAGCAACGCAGAGCAGCATCAGGGCAGGCCCTGGCCCCCCAAGGGAAAGTGGGCCCTGCTGTATGTTGTTTAGTTGTGTGTGTGTATATGGATTTATGTGTGTATTTATAAATGTATAATTGTATGTGGTATATGTTTACACACTGGATATAGGTACATTCATACTCATGCATGTTGAAATATAGGTGTTCTTGTTCTTAATATGTTGGCTTGCAATGTGTGTGTAGCCATACATGTACGTAGGTATGTAGTTATGGATACAACCAACATTGACACAGCAGACCCACTGGTGATCAAGTAGGGGACCCTGTGCATAGTAGGAGGGCACACCTGGCCCATGGAGGCCTACTATATTATATTCAGCAAACCCCAACAAGTACCAGAATGCAAAGAAAACAAATATGACTCAGTTCATCCAGTTCAATGCACTGCACTAAACCGATGCAATCTGTGGCACCTGTGGGGGAGAATGTGTGGGGGGGGACTAATGGCAACTCATTCCTTTTGTGAAAGACTGTTTGAGTAGTACCCAAGTGGGAGGTTTTTCATGAAATCTGATGCAAATTGTGCATTTTAAGAATATTTATTCAGTAATACTGGTCAAAATTAAGGAAATGGTAGTGAGCCCGGGTCCCATAGTCCCCGACTGCTCTCTGACCTGACCAGCACGGCACCCCCCTGAGGAGCACCTTGCCACCCCCTCTCTTTGGCACCAAAATTTGGCTCTGCCACTGCCCGATCAGGGCGAAAGGACATGGCAGGGCCAGCAGCAATCTTAAAGGTGGTCAGCACTGAGGAACTCTATACAAAGGGAGTGGTGCTCGCTATTGGTCACAGCTGACACACACACACACACTGAAACTGGTTTTACCCAGCCTATGTGGATGATCTGGAACCACCCCGACGTTGGGCATCAGAGGGAAAAAGAAAATGAAGGATCATAAATAAAGAAAAAGTGAGAGAAAAAAAGTATGATGCACCCTTATATTATGCCCCTCTCTGTGAATCACCCCGGTCTCACTGAACCAAGAAGTAGGTTGTTTTGCAAAGTTAAAATATTTATTTGATGGATTTGAACAAGATATATATCACACTTTTATGAATTGGAAAAACATCTAGAACAATATCTAGATATCACACTATTAATATTTATACAATAATCAGCGTTGGGTGATATTACAATCAACAATCTCTTTAATCAATAGGAGTGTGGATGAGAAGAATAATGTAGCATAGAATAAAACTTTGTGTGGGTTCAGTCAAATGCAATGATAGGAAATTAATGCAGCACAGAAATAATACTTTTGTGTGTTCAATCAAAGGCAATGTAATCACTCTTTCCCCCTGATACTACTCAATCCCCCCTAATATGCAATATAGAGATGGAAGGAGAGAAAACAGGTTTCAGGAATAAACACTCTACAAATGCAGTTTCAATCCCAATTCCCCCAGCAAGCTTAGAGAGAAACAGGAATGATTTCAAAACAGGTCAATTGCTTTTGAATGTGATTTTAAATGAATGGGAAAAATGCTAAAAATGGATTTAATTCTCTAAATTGGATTCAAAACTAGTGGGAGCCACTTTGGATAGTTTCAGGTAAACACTAGCAATGAGGATTGAATGGCTGGCAGATAGGAAACTGAATTCAGAGGTTGAGGGCAAGAAATAGCTATTTTACATGTGATGAAATTGAGCCAAATGCAGAATCGCGGCAAACTTTTCAGCGCAATTACAGAAAAACTATAAGGAGTTATGTTAGGTCCGTTTGAAAGCTGAGGATGTTAGCTTCAATTTGACACTTACATTTTGTTTCTAGCATGTACGGCTCAAAGGTTATGAAGGTTTTAGTAGAGGTCGATTTTTTTAAAAAAGAGTCAAGATTTTCAATGAAAGATGCGCTTTTGAATATTACAAACAATAATTTTCTTGGCACTAAGGAGGCTATGAAGATGCAAGATATCCAACGGTACAGCCACCAGAACAGGGCGCCTCCCCTATGACTTTTGCCCGCTGAGACACTTGTCTTTCTTCAGCAAATATATTAGCGCAAAGATGATATTATCACTACAATTAACAAAGGACTATATGGACGAGGGAAAGATTCAGAACAGACAAAAGAGATTCTACAATGCAGTTCTGGATATGTTGGAATGGGTTGGATTAGATTACTTAAGGATAAAATACTGGCAATGGACAATTCTATGCTAAATACTCACAACTATGGTTCTGGAATAGGCCCGTCAGGATCTGGTCAAAGGTTTTGGGACTGGAATTCTGTTAGCCCACCGGACAGGATTCAGGCGCTAGGTTCTGCACTCAGCATGGCACTCTGGACACTGCACAGCCTCTGGTTCTGGATCTGATGGGTTGGTTCTGGATTACAGCTCTGCTCTACTGGTTTGGATCTCTGGGTTCTGGCAAGAGTTCTTGGCAAGAAGCAGAAAACAGCATAGCAGGCTGTTCAATTTTTGATGTGCCCCTTGAAAGTCTGGGGTTAAAATCAGGTTGCAAGATTTTAAAGGCCAAGCTGAGAAGAGTTCAGCTTTGGAATTGGGCCTTCTGCTTTCGGAGTTCTGGAGTCTTGGATCTGGGTTCCCCTGCAGAGCGCTTCCCCAGTAAATCAGTTGATGGGTGAATGTGTGTGTGTGTGTCTCTAGGTCCTAAACAGTCCCTATTTATCTATTTCCCAAAGGGGTGGATAGGCTGATTATACTAAGCCCACCCTCTAGGAATCTGATTGGTCAGAGTATTCCCCATCTCCTGATTTGAGAAGGGAACCTAGTGTCATAGTGATGCTGCAATTTACAATCCAGGGAAATACCTGCCCTTTGTTTCTACACAGAAAACCTATTTTTCATTTACAGCATATTTACAAAATCACCAACTTGCTAATAATACATATTCACGTCACATATTTAATAGAACACGTATCTGTCCGAGTCCCATCTTCTTGAGAGTTTCGGTTCAAAACTGACAGTTTTTCACGCTTTTGGTTGGTTACCCAGTGTCAGATCTGTACACATTTTTCCACATACATGCACATGACATCTGGGGATAATCATGTAAATGTTCACATTCCTAGCATTATCACAATTGTTACAATATCAACATTTTCATAGTCCATTTTCTGAATATCGCACAGGGTTCAGAGTAGTTTGAAACTGTGAGCAGCATTTTTATATTAACAACCTATAAAACACAGATGTTTCCAAATTGTTCACAGTTTTCTATGAGTCTTTTTCCAAAAAGATATTTCCCTGAAGTTTCAGATACACATATCAGTCTAGCTCCGCCTCCAAGGTTTGGCTGGGCCAAGAGCAACCTGAGCCTCTCTTCCTTAGCAGTTGGTTTCTGTTGACGCCCGAATTTGCATTTTCTTTCAGTCAAGGGAGTCTTTTGTCTCCACTCAGAGCAACAGGCCAAAATCTCCTCCCACTTCCATTAACAACTCAATGCCAGTTCCTGAGCAGAGAGCAGGAGGAAGATTCCTTTGTTTGGGAAGAAGCTGTGGATTGTCTTTGACGTCCAGTGTGGCTGACATTATTTCACTTTTAAACACTGGTTAAAATGGTCTTTTCTAAAATACAATTTACATTTTCTAAAAATATCCACACAAATCTCTTCATTCCAGTCTTTTTAAAACATAGAAATTGAATTGTAGCAACCCATATTGCTTTTGATGGCAAGTCTCCTCTTTTCTACAATTTGATTTTAAGACACAAGTTTTAAACTGACAGTATAAGTAATGACAGCTAGGACGCAGGCGAGCGACGGTACTGCGCCCATTTCTGACATATTTTTCCCATGCAAGCACCTTTTGAATGGGGATTTTTTTTATGATGAAAGGTGTTTCTCCTGACATTGTGCTTTTGGGGATTCCTTAAATAAGGTGATGGTGTTTGGGAGCCATGATTTTGCACTTTCAACATCCAAGGAAAAACGGATTTTAAAACACTTCTGGGTTTTCCTTGGAATGTAGCACTGCCTTTTCAAGCAGTTTTATTTTACTCTGTGGGCAGCCCAATGATATGTTTTGGCAGTGTGGTCTCCTGTTTTACCACTGACATAGGCAAAAATAGATTGGCGGCCTATTTTTCAGGTTTCCCTGCGCACTTCTCAGAGATTTGTAGCGCGCATAAGGCTTTCCAGTGGCCATTTTGTTGTTTTTGATGAAAGCAGCACACAGTGATGTTGTAGGGCATAGACTAGTGGGTCAGAACATCCCACAGTCCGCTGTGGAGAAATGGATTGGCAGGACGAGGCTGGCACTCAGAGAGGCATGTCTGTGTGCATGCATACATGAGCTATCTATTAAACTGAGTGTGAGGACTTTCTGCTGGAAAGGCGCTCCAGTCCCATGCTCCAGTGGATGGGTAGCCGCAAAAGCATACAGGAAGGGGGCGGGGAACGTAGGAATATATACTGTTTTCTAAAGTCATGAAATGTATAGTGGTCTTGTATAGTACCACTTGTTCCATTCGGTTTGCATCTTTTAATTCTTGACAATATCTGGTGTTCTAAACTGACGGCAAGTTCTCACCAGAAAGCCCTACGAAAGCCCAGTCATCCATAAATCAAGGGTGTTTTCTTCATTGACTGATAGCTTCCCTTATCCGGATATCTTCACAAAAATCTCCCTACAACGATAGCCTACTCCCAATAAAGGCACCAGACCATCTCAACGTGAACTAAAATAAAATCTACAGTAAAATGACATTGAGCAAACTCGTATTAATAACCTTTTTGACATAAAGGTGACAGGACTTTCAATTTTTACTGTACTAGATTGACAATTCCATTCCATTACCTTCCGTTTCCAACAACATTCACCTTTATACACAGGCTATTCTTGACTATTTCACTCTTGGCTTAGTCTTGACAGCCCACAAATAACATTCTAGAATTTGTCCAGAAGTACAAAGTATAAATATGCTCCGGCGAATAAGACACCAAACCTCTCTAGGATTGTCCCAGCATACTCTTGATGCCATCATGAATCCAACATTACCTGGTGCACTAAGTTACAGCCCACCAAGTCTGCCTTGGAAACACAACCCAATTATCCCAAAATGTAAGGACATATCCACCTCCTTGCTTTTGCAGAAATATTTTCCATCTAACAAAGCAGACAAGCACCCATGCTCTCACAAAAACGCCCTCTGTCACATCCACCCCTTTCATTGCATGCAGCCTGTTTCCCACGTCTACATTCTTTTATCTTCCCTTGCTTACTTACTCTTATCCAGCAGACTAAGGCCTGGATACCCCCAGAAAGGGCACAGTACGCCAGTGCACAAGCAAGTCTAGGTGCTTTGTTGAATCTACTCCAATGGTAATTTGGCTCAGTATGGAAGCCTATTAACATGACAACATAAAATAACAATGTTCACAATGAGCAAATACATCCCATGCTTTGACACATTTGCCAGCAAGCCATGGACATCTATTTCCATTGTGTACTACCTTGAATATTGGCCAATGAGACTGACTGTTACCAGCAACAGAACTATGAATTGACCGAATGGATGTGGCATAGGAAAGTATTTTCATTGGCAGTTCTCCTTGCACTGTAAGTAAACAATGCCAACATAATGACATGACTTTCAACAAGCTGCAAGTTAAACTGCACACTCTGGGAAGCCACACATGTCTGAATGCCTCCACAAATTGCACAATAAAGAAGTGTCAATAGCGTCATGGACCGCCACCTCACTACAACCATCTAGGATGGGACCTTTACAGACTTTGCTCTTTGCAGACTGTGATGACATTGGTGGGTTATTTAGGAGGGTACATTTGGTTGCACTGTTTGGCTGGACTCCAAATGCATCCAAGTAGAGGAGTTGAACACACCACTTTGGAAGCTTGACCTCCAAGAATATCCATAGTGAAAGGACTTCCTTTAAGATGCTGACGTTAGTAATTTTTTCTGATCACGCACATATTTTCCATCCAAATGAAACATAAAGGGGCTCATTATAAGTTTGGGTGTGTGGGAAAACAGTGGCGTAATCTGTTGCTGCCACTTTCCTGCACCGCCAAACTACAAGTTTGCTGGTGGGGTGGCCTGATTTACCTCCATCCAAGAGCTGGAGGTAAATCAGGCACCCCACTGGTAAAAAAATTATAAGTTACTCACCGTAGGGACTAACGTACTCCTAGTCCATAGTCCCCTTTCCTCCATACTGCATGGGCGCCCCTCGCTAGGAATGAGGGACGGAACCTATTTCACCATAAAAACCTTCTTCCCTTTAAATCCAGAGGCGGGTGGGGACGCGGCCCTGGTAGCATGCGCTCCCCTGACTCTGCCCATAGGCGCCACTCTTGAGTCCACAAAGACGCGTCGACAATATTGCCATTGCCTAATGACACCAGTTTTATTAGGAGGGAGGATGGTGGGACGTATGGAGGAATGGGGACTATGGACTAGGAGTATGTTAGTCACTATGGTGAGTAACTTATAATTACTCCTACATCCCATCCCCTTTCCTCCATACTGCATGGGCGATTACAACTGAATGTAGCCCCAGGGTGGAGAGGTGACCGCTCCTTAAGAAAACAGGTTTCTTAATACTGCCTGTCCTAAAGCCGCGTCTGACCTAGAGCTGGCGTCCGAACAGTAGTGCATGCAGAAGGCCGAAGGAGTGGCCCACATGGCCGCCCTGCTGATGACCTGCTACAGAGCAGGCCTCTGGAATGCGACCGCCGTAGCCTTGGCTCTAATAGCGTGGGCATGCATGTTCGCTGGAAGTTGTTTGTGCTGCCCCTCATAGGCCTCCTTGATGGCTGAAACCACCCACCTTGCAATAGAGGCCTTAGGAGCCTGATAAGCCAGCCTTGACCCCCCCCCCCCCAAAGGTAACAAAGAGAGCCTCCAACTTACGGAAGCTCTTGGTCCTGTCCAGATAGAATTTCAGAGCGCGCCTGACATCTAGACACTGCAAGACCCTTTGAGCATCGTCCTTAGGATCTGCAAAGAAAGTAGGTAACACTATTTCCTCATTTAAGTGGAACGCAGAGACTACTTTAGGTAAGAACTTGGGATGAGTTATCAGGGCCACCTTATATCTGTGAAAAGAAATGTAAGGTTCTGAAGCCACCAGTGCCTGGATTTCGCTAACCCTACGTTCAGACCTAAGACCCACCAAGAGAGCTGTTTTAATGGTGACTAGTCTGATGTCCGCGGACGCCATTGGTTCAAAAGGTTTATGCGTCAGTTCGCCCAACACTATGTTGAGGTCCCACACTGGGTGTGGTTTCTTGATAGGCAAGTAGAGCCCGGTGAGACCCACTAGATGTCGCTTAACCACCGCATTGGAGGAAGAAAAAACGCCTAGCACCCTGTATGATGTCTAGGTTAGCCTGTGACAGTTACAGATGCTTCAATGTGACTTGCTCAGGAACCACGCTGCGAGAGGAAACCTCTGCAGGCGGGGTGGATGACTCTGCCTCCCTGCTGCGATAGAAGATGAGCTGGCCCCAATGGAAGGTGAATGGGAGGCCTGTCCGAGAGGCTTAGCAGCTCCGAGAACCATGGTCTTGCCAGCCACCAAGGAGCTATCAGAATGATGCTGAGGTGTGGCGTGATTCTCTTATCTTGCAGATCATGCTGTGGATCAGGGGAGTGGGAGGAATTGCAAATACGTTCATGCCGTTCCACTGTAACTGCAAGGCGTCGCCCAGGGAGTTTGGGCCCTGTCCCTGCCAGGACGTGAACTGAGGGCAATTCTTGTTGTACCAGGTGGCGAAAAGATCCACCTGAGGATGCCCCCATCTGCTGAAGATCCCCTTAAGGACCTGATCGTTCAATTGCCATTCATAATTGTCCGCTCCCAGTCTGCTGAGCCTGTCCGCCTCCAGTTTGGACTCCCCCGGGAGGTGGATTGCACTCAAGTAAATGTTGTTCTCCAGGGCCCACTCCCAAATGCTGACCGCTAGCACAGAGGAGGGGAACTGGTGCCACCCTGCTTGTTGATGTAATACATGCTGGTGGAATTGTCAGTTTGAATGAGGATCATCTTGCCACTGATAAGCGGCAGAAAAGCTTTGAGACAGAGCCAGATAGCCTTCAGCTCTAGCCAATTGATTTGGGCCTCCTGTTCCTGGAGGGACCAGATTCCATGGTTGCTGTGGTTGTCCAGGGTAGCCCCCCAGCCTTCCAATGAGGAATCCGTGGTGATGGTCGCTTGTGGGTCTGCTTGCCGGAAGGGCCTGCCTGTTGGCAAGTTGCAGTTCGTGGACCACCAGCAAGATACTGGTGGAGGAAGGGAGGAATGCTGACAAGTTCCGCTTGGGAGCCCCGCTCCTGATTCCATGAGGCTGCAAAGTGCAGCTCCAATCTCCTACCTCTGAGCCTCGTGCGAGGTACTGCCAGTAGGAACGCCGCCATGGTACCAAAGAGATGCTGGTTCCACCAAGCTGAGGTCACCTCTCTGCTGAGAAAATGACCCGTGGCCCTATTGATGGTTGTGATCTTGTCCTCCGAGGGGGAAATTATCTCAGAGCTTGTGTCCTTGATGAGGCCCAGGAAAGTCAGGCTCTGTGTAGGTTGCAGCTGTGACTTCTTCAGATTGATGGAAAATCCTAGTTCGTGGAGTGTGTTCATAAGGGAGGAGGAAGTGTGGTGAACCGCCTACGGGGATCTCGCCCTGACGAGCCAGTCGTCCAGGTCCAGGTAAACGTGGTGACCCTGGGCCCTGAGTAGGGCTGCCACTGTATTCATCAGTCTGGTAAAGACCCTGGGGCTGAGTTCAGGCCGAAGGGTAGAACCTTGTATTGGAAATGGAAGCCCATGATCCTGAACCATAGAAAGGACCAATGAGGCTACCAAATTGGGACGTGTAGATACGTGTCCATCAGATCCAGGGAGCACATCCAGTCTTCCCTGCACAGTGTCTCCGCAATAAGCACTGGCGTAACCATCTTGAATTTATGGAGAGGGAGAGGTTCAGGATGGAAAGGTCCAACACAACTCTCAGGCCAGCCTGCTTCTTCTTTTATGTGGTGAAATTCCTGGAGTAGAAGCCCAAGCCCTGCTGGGTGGGCAGGGACTTCTTCCACTGCTTGGCTCTCTATGAACGAATGTATTTCCGCCAACAGAGTTGCTGTCCCAATCTGTGGGAGTGGAGAGGAGGAGAGGGAGGAATCGGTACACAGTAACCTTTGGTCACTACAGATAGGATCCAGGGATCCGAAAACCTCTGACGCCAAGATTGTGCATGAAGGGCAAGCCTGCCCCCCACCAGAGACACGTGGATCCGGAGGGGCACATCATGCCTTCTTTTCCTCTGAGGCTGAGGAGGGGGACTGAAAGAAGCCCTTGCTCCCGCCCTTCTGCTGGTTGCGCCGGTACTCACTCAGAGAATGGTCAGGCTGTTTCGACTTCCGTTCCTGGAAGCCTTTAACCCGCCAATGGGCTGCCCCTTGTTGGAGCATTGATGCAGTTTGGGAACTGTTCTTCTTCTTATCTAGCTCCTCATCGGTGGTGGAATGAAAGAGGCAACACCCTCGAATGGAAGGTCCAATATGTGTTCCTGGATGTCCGGGTTGAACTTGGTAGCCTGTAGGTAGGCAGTCCTTCTCATTTGTGTGGCAATGTAGATGGCACAGCCTGAGGTGTCAATGTGCGCCACAGTGGACTCCATAATGTCCTGGCACACCATTTTAGCTTCTGCTAGCCCCCTCTTGAAACGTGCCTGGCTCTGCACCAGAAGTTCTGGAAGGAAGTCAGCTATTTCCCGCCAAAGCCTCAGATTAAGAGCTGCCAGCATGGCGTCTCTGTTAGATTGACGAAGGTGTAGGGAGGTGTTGGAATAGACCTTCTTTCCATAAACCTCCAAGATCTTCTCTTCCTTGCCTAGAAGGGCCGAAGACGAGGTGGGCGAGGACGACTGAGGCTTGGAGTAGAGTCATGCCGGAGCAATCACTGAAGAGTGTGTTTGAGGGTGTGCCAACAGCAAGAGTAGATCCCCCTCCAACTGCCTGTACTTGGTGTCGAGGCACCAGTTGATAGGCTAGGCCGAATAGGGTTTCTGCCATCCATTTTTGGCCAAGGTGACAACGTCCTACTGCATCGGGATCCCAATTCTAGCCGCGGGCGTAGAGTGAGGACCTCGGCCAGGACCCCCGCCTCTGGATGTTCAACCTCGGGTTGCGGAAGCCCCAAGTATTCTGTCGAACCTGAGAGCCGTTCATGAAAGGCCTTGGCTGAGGATGGCATGTGGGGTCCTCCTCCTTGTCGGTGTCCACCAGGGTGTCCAGTTGGTCTGGCGCGGGTGGAGGAGTGCTGGGCGCCGGAGGCAGCGGTGTGAGGACCAGAGCCAGTGGCTCCTGTGGAGGCTGCTGTGGAACCACCTGAACTGTGGGAGGCGGGGGAGCCGGAATCGAAGGACCTGGCGTGGGCAGCAGGGGCTGCGCAGGGGCCTGAGGTGCTGGAGCCATCGGAGGAATGACTATTGGTACCAGTGGTAGGACCAGAGTGCGCACGTCCCTGATCACAACCCAAAGGATGGCCCCCATCTGAGGAGTGCTAAAGCCACAAATCTAGAACAAATGATTCAGAAACAAACATGAGTCTAGCTCATCAAAGGTGGATGAACCACGAAATTAACCGAGGAATTTATTAAAAAACCTGTCTTCACAGGCTGGTGGGGTGGTAGGTGGTATTGACAGAGTATTGGCGGCTTCTGGGGCCTGTGCATACTCTGCCTTGCTGGTTGCGGGGTAAAACTGTCCTGCAATGCTGAAGGATAAGCTGTAGGCCACGTACTTGGTGAAGACCAGTCCCACCTTGAAACTCATTCTCCCACCTGCTCCGCACCAGGGGGCGGTATTGTACGAGTGACCACTTTGTCTGGCGCAGTGGCCATTTTGTCAGGCTGCATGCCACGTGCCAGCATCGTGGCGCTTGCCTCGCTGAGCCCGGCCTCCTCCATGACTCTTGGCGGTGGAGCTTGAGGCCTCCCCTGCACCTCAGGACGAGGCCTTGGAGGCGTATTGCCCTCGGCTGTGTTGCCGGTAGTGCTGTATACAGGCACCCACTCAGACATCTGTCCGGTGCTAGGGCGTAGTCCCTCGGGTGGACACCCGATAAAAGAAACTTGTGGTCCCTCAGCACTGTCTCTGGAAGGATCTAGCGACCCCTCGTCCTGGTGGCCAGTAGCTGAAGCAGCCTCGGTATCTGTGCTGGTGTGAGAACCTGACTGGTCCCTCTCGCTCGGGCGTTTCCTTGGGAAGAAGTCGCCCCTTGCGGGGTGCGATGAAAAAAAGTGGCCCCACCTTGGGCCTTGACTTGTGTCTGACGAAGTTCTTCAAGTCCTCTGGAGGTGACTTCTTGAAGAGCTCCTTCCACTGAGCTAACCTGTTCTTGAAAGCTTAAGGTGTAAGCGCATCACTTGCGGTACAACCTTCCCAGCCATGATCGTGGCCAAGGCAGCAGAGGCAAAGAGCGCGGGGGTCGGACATAGTGAAGAGCCCTTCGCAGGCTGAACACCTGCTGAAGCCCGCTGACGTCGACATGCGCCGGGGAGGAGAGTGGCACCAGAGGACCGAGTACCTGATTAAGACCAAATAAACAGAAGACAAAAGACAGAAAACAGTATCCGGGGAAGATCGCATGGAATTACAAGGCCGAAGCCAAACCCAGGAGCGCTGGTGAAAGCGGTCCATTCCCATCAATGCGCAAAAGGGGACTGAGGAGTGGCGTCGGTGGGCGGAGTCAGGGGAGCGCATGCTCCCAAGTCTGCGCCCTTGCGCGCCTCTAAATGTAAAGGGGAAGAATGTTTTTATGGTGAAAAAGGTTCTGTCTCCCGTCCCTAGCGAGGGATGCCTATGCAGTATGGAGGAAAGGGGACGGGATGTAGGAGTACAGCCAGTATTACCGGCACTGGTATTAGCGGTGCCGGTAATACCAGCAATCCCCCCATGGTGTCCTATGGGATCCATGGAATGGGGAATTACTTACCATTGCCGGCACCTATATGTCTGTAATTCTGGCATACCTTGTGCCAGGAACGGTAATTCTGTTTGGTGGATTTACCGGGCCAAAGAGTTAAGTTTTGACTTTGTTTGCCTATATGTTCCTGGCTTGGAGTGCCTTTTTAGGTGGTAATTATGAGTTGTGTGTTGTTCCCAAACGGAGTACCAAAAGAAGCATCTGCTGTTATCACATACAGTGTTCTTATGGGTCTGCACACTCTTGCCACTGGAGGAGGTAAAGTTATGCCAAAAATGCAGTATTTTTCTAAATACCACAGGAGCTAAATGCCTCAATACTCATAATGAGTATGGTCAGTAAAGAAATTCATTTTATGAAAATACCGTCCGTTTTTACCATTTCCAACATAAACACAATGATTCCTTTAGTCTGACTGGGTTATCAACCTGCTTTGTAGGAAATGTATCAAGGAGGATCTCTTATAGAATTAATATTTGCAAAAAGAGTCATATGATCACCAAAACAATTGTCATGCCAGCTTCAGTGTTTACCATCCTGTTTGCAATCCCTCACAAAAAACACCTCTCAGCCCCCAACGTATGATTGCCAGCTGTGCGTGAACAGAAAGGAACAATTCTGAATGTGTATTTGAGCCCAAGGCAGCAGTGCATGTTGAGTAAAGCATACTTGATCAACGGATAATATTATCCCCTGGAACACAGAATGTCCTCTTATTGAAATGGCTATCCACTTAAACAGCAATCGAAGAGCTCCTTAGCTCCAAAGAGGGTATGGAAAAGCACCATTGAAGAGTATGATGACTTTTCGAGAGTTTTTGGAATGTCTAACAACTTAGACAGCATCGGAAGTGCTCTTTAACTTCAAGGAGGGCCCTGGGAAAGCACCATTTAATATAAGGATGATTTTGAGAGAGTTCTTAGGGGTCGGGGGCGGTGAGGGGTGAATGATAGTTTCACCATTTCAGTATTTTCGATGCATTGTAGTGACACATATTATATTTTGTATAGTGCTTGTACATTAGTCGTAATGTGCTGAGATGGCCACTGTTTCACTGCTAAGTCTAGGGTTTTTCTGACTTATACAAAGTTGACCTTTTAGTATTGCAGGCTGGTCAGTACTAGCGTCAACCCTACATATAAGGGCCGTATCGGCCACTTATACTCCCTAAAAATAGGGAGTAAAAAAACTCCCAACAAAAAAGACATGTAGAATCTTGCACCTTGCTTTCACCCTCACAGCTCCATGGATATGTTTGGACCAGTAGTGCACATAGTACCACAGGAAGAAACTACTATTTTAACTGCCCGATTGGAAGAAGTAAATATGTATATTTTAATGTGCATGAATAACTAGGCGCAAAGAAATAAATATTACAAAAATATTTCCGTTTTTCAGTTAAATAATATTTTTACTCGTTTATAAAATAATCTCATTGGGAATTGGATTTACATTTTTACTTCCTAAAAAAATATTTTACTCTCACTTTCAAATCTTATCTGGAGCACTGGCTAGCTTAGTGCCAATTTAATCTGGATCTCCTGATTGTTAGAGGAGTAAGGCTATTTTTTTTAAAGTGCCTTGTGATAGCAAAATGCAAGGTGGAATCTTTTATTATATTAAATGTTGACAAGATGGGCAGTTTTCTGGTACGAATGAACGTATATTTTATGAAAATCGTACAGCAAAATATTTTTGGATTTTGGTTTACTTGTGCTCACTATTTCAATAAGTAATGTAAAGAAGTTAGAACATGGACAGATCATTCTACCTGATTCGATTATGGGTGAAGGTTTATGGCTCTTGAAAATGAAATGATAAAGGCCTTAGATTCTCAGTCTTGTATGTGGGATGGGAGCAGAGTTGAATCTGGCCATTATCATCAGGGCAGATTGAGGGGTTCGCAGGGCTATCTGTCAGTGGAGGTTGAGGTTCCCTGTGAATGTGCAGACGTTTAACTGTATGAGTTCAGTTGATATGTAGTCAGTGCACTGCTCCAAGGACAGCATTGTCCTTACCTTAGCCAAGGTGATGAACAAACAGACCTAATCCAAGCCAATACTGGGGTCAGATAAGGTTGCGTTTTAGCTCCCCTTTTGTTTTTTATATATATCAATGACCTACCTGTAAGAATTGGGTGTGCTGAAACAGACACCCCTTCCATAGTCTCCTATATGCTGACGATGCTGTGTTAATTTAAAAAATAAGGATGGGCCTGAGACATCAATTGGGCATTGCCCAGGAGTTATGTGCGGAAAGGATGCTCACCATTCATAGCAAAATAAAGGGGATATGTCACTACACTAGAACCCTGAGGGCTAATATCGAGTTTGATGGGTTCACCTGGAGAAGGTGAATTCTTATGAATATCTGGGCATCAAATTCCAGAAACACTGCAATTGGTTTCCACAAATCAGCAAAAGTGAACAGATCTTAAAGAGACAAGCAGGCACCCTAATTCATTTGGGAGCTCAATATGGGAAAAGGTTCTTTTAGTCTATAATGCCCAAGCCATCCCTGCGGCTCTTTATGGCAGTGAATTTTGGGGAATGGATGAATTGCAAAAGTTGACACAGTCAAAAACAAATTCATCAAGCAGACAGTGGGCTTACCCCGAGTGCACCTTACCATTTCTCTGCTATTGGAAACGGGGGCAAAAAACATTTGTTTCCAAACGTGCATTAAACCCGTGCTCTACTGGCTGCGTCTCCACACAAAAAAAATAATTGAAGAATGCAAAAAGAATGTTGGTGCAATATTATAGAGTGCCAATGCGGTAAGGCATGAAATTGGTTCAAACACATAACTGATCATGAATAGTATAGGTTGTGAGCAGCTAGTCAAGGAAGACACACAGACTGGAAATAACTACTTTAATACCATTAAAAACTAACTTGAGATCCTATGGATGAGGACTCTCTTCTTCGAGTCAGCCTCCCACTCCAAGGTTTCGGGTTGGTGAGGATGAGGTCTATAAGGAGCCGACATATGTCAGTGTCACACCAGGTACGGGTAGACCGCACCCCGACAGGAAGACACCAGGTATGCCAGGGGCAACGGGATGTAGCAATCACCAGACGGACAACGAACAACGGATACGCCAGTGTAATGCCAAACAACGGATATGTCGTTGTAATACCAACTTGGATACCCTCATACATTCCTCCCTACACGCCGCCGCCTAAGGCCAGTGATGGGATGCTGCAAAACCTCAGTACGGGATACAGTAGCGTGGCAACAGACACCGGCAAGCCATTCACTGAAACTGCTGAGTGCATCTGCGGCAAAGACAATGAAAATGGAACAACAGTCACTGGAATCTTAACTGATCCCTCAGGCTGAAGGAAGGCTAAAGTTGTCACCCCGCTCACGCGTGCCTTCAGAGGACGCTACAGACAGGGAAGGACGACCGACAGCCATGGCAGGGAGCGAAGCTTGGTCTGTCAATAGGGAGAAGGATGCGCTTGATTGGGGGATGGACAGGGGAAATAGTATAAAAGGCTACAGGACGTTTGCTACAGTGTTGCATATGTTGCCTTGCAGGATGGCTGGCAGCAGGAGAAACAAACTGAGGACTGGCGGGCCTATTCGAAATAGGAAAAGAGAAGAAGCAGCCCCTTATCCAACCAGAAAGAACAGAGGAGATTGGAATTACTCAACAGGGTGAAGAAACCTTGCTCTTTGACTATACCACTGTAACTCAACTTAATAAATGGAACACTTGACTTATGTATTGAGTGGTGTCCTTCTGTCCATCTCACAAATAGTGGCAGCAGTGGGATGTAACAGCGCCATGGAAGGACTAATTAAAGCCTCAACAGACGGACAACAGCTACAGCAACTCATGCAAACACAGTCGCAGCAGGGCATAGCCGATCGACAAGCCTTTAAGCAGGTCATCCAGTTGCAGGGAACATTACGGATGACCGCTCAAGATAAACAAAATGAGACAATCCTTCCACTAGCCGATGCAGTTTCTACGACTCTGAGTCAGCCTCCATTCCATCACTCATTTTTCAGAAATACAAAGATGGCAAAGACCCAGTGTTCTTTTTCACTAGCTTTGACAGCATAGCACAGAGTGTACAGTGGCCACCAGAGAGATGGGGCCAGTACGTGGCAACCTTACTATCGAGGGCCATTCAATGAGCATACCAGACAGCTAATCTAAATGTGAAAACACCATATGACTGAAATACAAAAAGCAGTCCTAGACCGGTTGGATCTGGATGAAGAGGCATACCGATTACGGTTCAGAGAAACCCGTCTGAAGCCTGGAGGACCCCTTGACAGCTGTACTATAAAGTGAAACATTTAGCCGAGAAATGACTACAACCTCTTTCTGCAGCGGTACAGGATGTCCTGGATAAGGAACAGTTTTTAGAAGCACTACCTGGGCCAGTTCAATGATGGGTCCGACAACATCATAGACCCAGCTTGGCCGAAGTGATCGACATAGTATCGGCATATCAGAAAGACAGAAACGGAAAGGTCTTTTTTCCAGGGCCCCAAGGCAGAGCCGGGCTGCAAGCAACAGAACCCTTCACAGCAAAGCCCGTACGACCTGGCTTACCCAGATGGAAGGGCAAAGAGGAGAAGAGAAGGTGGTGATTGCTGAACCCAGAATCGCACCAGCAGGTCCAATATATCGACAGCCACAGTGTTTTGAATGTGGCAACTAGGGTCATATCGCCTGTATGTGTCCAATCCGAAGACTCCCGGAACCTATGGAGATCAGCTGCATGCAGAGAGGAGCCAGAACAACCGATCCCTACACAGCAGATGTGAGAGTTGATGGAAAGGAGACCTACGCGAGTTGGACAGCGAAAGTCAGCAGACCGCCGTCACACCCCAAGTGAGAGGTACTATTGTTCGACTTGATATATACTTATTCGTTGTGTACATGGGGATGTTAAAATTTATCTGACCAAAATGGTGCACTTGGAGGTACAGGATAAAGTCAAGGACCTAAAGGCTGCCTTTCTACCCTCTTTGCCAACTCGAGTGGTGATAGGGTCAGCTCTTCCCCAGGTGGGAGGTAGAAGCAGCTGAAGAGAGATGGTGGAAAGAAGCCCCTTATTATACCGAAAGAATCGAAGGACCGTTCCTAAGACTCCAGAAATCTAAGAGGGAAACCAGCTAATTTAAACAGATGTGGAATCGGGCTATGTATGTAACCCAAATCTAACTGCCTCAACTCTCGTCCCTCTGTAACTAATATAGAACAGGACTGCGAGACTTGTCCTTGGCCTCAAGCCCTTGGATCGTATCTCTCCAGCTCTGAAATCTCTCCACTAGCTACCAGTGGATGCAAAGATTAAATTCAAAACCCTCTGCATTGTCCACAAGGCTTTCTGGGGCCTGGGTCCAAAATACCTTCAGCTATCCCTCCGCAAATACCTCCCCTCTCGAGCTCTTTGCTCCTCTATCTCCAACTCCCTCAGTGTCAGTCGTTTTTCAAAGAAACAAGCTGGGGATAGATCTCTGTCTTCGGCTGGGGCCTCCCTCTGGAACAGCCTCCCTGCCACTCTAAAACTTGAGGAGAACCATCTCCGGTTCCGGAAGCACCCCAAGACCTTCCTCTTTTCTTTTGCCCTCGCTCACCCTCTCCCCTGCTGATCTTTTCTCTCTTGGCACCATGCACCTGGCCACCCTCTGTCCTTCGGGCACAGGTACCTGCTTACCCTGCCACCCTCCCGCACTGCCTCCGGGCCACCCCTTGCAATGGGGTCTGTATCTCTACCCATACAGTCCCCCCTTTTTCTTCCTGCACTTATCAGACCTACCCTGTCTGCTGCCTTAAACCTAGCACTTGCAAATTGCTGGCTGCATTACCACTGTTTGTTGCCTTTATTATTTATTTATTTATTTGTTGTTATTTATCTATTTCTCCTCTGCTTTGCACTTTCCACTTCTCCCCCCTTCCATGTACTTTTCCCCTCCCCCTCTCCCATGCACTTGCGTGTTCTCAATGTCACTGGGCCTAGTAAGATCACTGTTTGTTCTCCCCTGTTCCCCTCCCTTGCCTTGTCGCGCTCTGAAACACTTGCGTACGAGCGCGATAGAAATAAAATATCAATCAATCAATCATCCTATAGATTGGAAGTTGGAGGAACACAAAACGTCAATTAAGGCAGAAACTCTAACAGACCCATTAAGAGGAGCCAGAGAGATGGCAAACCAAGGAGAAACCACCTCTACGGAGAAGGGGCCAGCATTCAAGTTTAGTCACTGGCTATTATATTGCATTTACAAAGCGGAGGACGGAACAGATACAGAACAACTGTTACTACCTAAGTCACACCGGCAACTGGTGATGCAGTTAGCCAATAGCCACCCCTTCGGAGGACACATGGCCACTCTAAAAACCCAGAGGAATTTGACAAAGTGCTTCAATTGGCTTGGGATATTTGGAGATATAAATAGATACTGTAGGGAGTGCCACACATTCCAATTAACGAGTGTAACAATGCCAGCTAGAGCTCCCCTCCAGAAAATGCCATCAGTAATGGTCCCATTCCAAAGAATAGGGATGGACATAGCATAGCCCTCTGGAGCCAGCCAGCACGGGATACAAATACATCATGGTGGTTGCAGGCTACGCCAGAAGATTCCCCAAAGCTTTCACTTTGAGGGGTATGTCACCGCGACAAATATGCGATCAATGAATTTCTTTGTTTTCCCTGAGTTGGGTTTCCTGACAAGATACTCACGAACCGGGGCACAAACTTTATTTCCACAGTTATGACACAGGTCTGCCAACGTTTACAAATCAATCAGATAAAAACATCAGTGTACCATCCACAGACAGACGGTCTGGTGGAATGCTACAATAAAAGCATCAAGCAAATGCTAAGAATAATAGTTGGTGAAGATGGAAAGAATTGGGATCGAGCAGTACCACTGGTCCTGATGGTACTGAGGGACACTTCACAGTCCTCAACTGGATTTTCCCCATATGAGTTGCTCTTTGGGAGACAATCCACGAACCCTATTAGATATTGTAAAGGAAGAGTGGGAGCAAAGTGGGGAAATGCCACTTACCGAATATTTAGAAGACCGCAAGAAGCAACTAGACAGGGTACGAACAGTGGCCCAGGAAAATCTAGGGTAAGCCCAAAATGCTCAAGAAGCACAGTATAACAAAAAGTGCCAGGTGAGAACATTTCAATCCAGGGATACAGTGCTTGGATTATTGCCAACCAGTGGCAATAAGTTATTAGCCCGCTGCAGGGGACCATATGTGGTAAAGGATGTCATAGGCCCCATTAACTATAGAATCAGTCAACCGGACAAATAAGAACCAGAGAAATTGTATCACATTAAGCTACTAAAGGAATGGGTAGAGCCCACAAGATTGGTTTTCATGACAATTGACCAACCAGACGAAGAGGAACATTTTGCGAATACCAAGGTATCCAGTGTTGCAGATGTGCAATGGGGAGCTACTCTAACCCTCAAAAGAACAAAAAGAAGAGATGATCGTGATGCTAAAGAAATATGCCACTACTTTCTCAAGCGTACCAGGTAAGACTGGATTGGCAGAACATATCATCAACACCACACGGGCCAGATAGCCCAGCTCAGACCCTATCGAATACCGGAAGCAAAGCAGCAAGGGGTAAAGGATGAAATTGAGGAAATGCTACATATGGATATCATAGAGCCATCAGTCAGCCCATGGTGTTCACCTATTGTATTAGTACCAAAGCCAGATGGTTCTACCAGGTTTTGCATGGATTTTCGACACTTGAACAACATTTCAAGCTATGAAGCAAATCCTATATCACAAGTGGGCGTACTACCAGAGAAGCTAGGATCTACCAGCACCATTGACCTTCCAAAAGGATACTGGCAAATCCAATTAAGAACATAAGACAAGGAAAAGGCAGACTTTGCCACCTCTCAGGGACTATATCAGTTCAGGGTGTTAACATTTGGCCTCCATGGGGCACCTGTGGCTTTCCAGATGCAAAAGGATGTGGTGCTGAGACCACACAAAGGGTATGCTGCCGCTAATCTAGACTATATGGTAACCTTTAGTGAGTCCTGGAAGACTCATGTCGTAAATCCCGAGAAGGTAGTGAATGCATTAAAGTTGGCAGACCTTCATATAAACCCCAAGAACATGGTATTGGGGGCTGTCGAAATCAAGTACTTGGGATATGTTGTAGGAAGAGGTCTTATTTGGCACCAAGCCAACAAAGTAGAAGAGATCAGGTAAAATACCCATTCCATGGACCAAGAAGCAAGTAAGGGCATTCCTAGGCTTTGTGGGCTACTACCAGTGATTTATATCTCCGTGTTCAAACATTACTGCACCATTAACCGGCGCATTGAAATCTCAGTGCACTGGGGATCTGACCAATGATCCAGTGGCACAAACTGCTTTTCTATCCCAAGAGGATTATGTGGGTCTGAATCCGATATGTTTCATCAGTCGGAGGTTGCTGCTTCATGAGTCTGCCTATTCCACCATTGAGAAAAGTGTATGGCTATCAACTGGGTGCTCGAGGTCCTGAGGTACTATCTGCTGGGGCAACGGTTCACTTTGTTTACGGATCATGCTCCTCTACAATGGCTGGCTCATCACAAGGACTCCAATCATAGGGTATTAAGATGTTTCCTATCATTGCAACCCTTTGACTTCATCACGATTCATAAACTGGCCAAGTTCCAGATAGTGGAGGATTATCTTTCCAGGTCAGATTCCATTCCCGATCAGCCTGTGTTTGGTGTGGGGGTTTGTTACGATGAAGCCTATAATGAGCCGACATACGCCGGTGTGATGCCGAACAACGGATACGCCGGTGTAATGCCAACTTGGATACCTGCATACATTCCTCCCTACACAACGTCACCGAAGGCCAGTGACGGGATGCCAGGAAACCCCAGTACAGGATACAGCAGCGCAGCAACAGACACCGGCAAGCCATTCACTCAAACTGCCAAGTGCATCTGTGACAAAGACAATAAAAATGGTACAGCAGCCACTGGAATCTATACATACCTGATCCCTCAGGCCCAGGATAGGTTAAAGTTGTCAGCCCACTCACACGTGCCTTAGGAGGATGCCACAGACAGGGAAGGATGAACAGCAGCCATGGCAGGGGGCAGAGCTTGGTCTGTGAATAGGGTGAATGACCCTGGGAGCAAGAAGGCTCCCAATTGGGGGATCCACAGGGGAAATAGTATAAAATGCTACAGGACGTTTGCTACAGTGTTGCATATGTTGCCTTGTAGGACGGCTGGCAGCAGGAGAAAGGAACTGAGGACTGGAGGTCCTATTCGGAATAGGAAAAGAGAAGAAGCAGCCCCTTATCCATCCAAAAGGAACAGAGGAGATTGGAATTACTCAGCGGGGTAAAGAAACCTTGCTGTTTGACTATACCCCTGTAAATCACCTTAATAAACAGAAAGCTTGACATATATAGAGTGGTGCCCTTCTGTCCATCTCACAGGGTTATATCGAATTTAAATGCTCCCTAACAGCTCATGAGTATCTGAATGAAATATACCCCAATTTTTAATGCACACTTTATTTGACATTTAGACTAAAAGTCTTTTCTGAAGGTGACTACATGAGCATGTGGTCACCGAACAGAACTAAACACTTACAATTCTGTCCAGCCAAAGTAGAAACTCCAATTAATGTTCTATTAAAGTGTGCCGGATGCACCACCTTAAGGGAGAGATGGTCTGGGACCTGATGGATGCATATACTCTTTGTATACTAACACAGCAAAAAGTAGTATTGTTTGCGGGTTCCAGTTTCTTATGAAAAGCGTGGCATGTCAGACAAAAACATGCCATTGCGAAATAATTATTTGAAATGCACTTTATTAACATTTGCTGCTATACCACTATACTATCCATTTCTATTTCAATGTATTTAACACTGGGGAGTATACAAATTAAATGGTCAGGTCAATCACGTTCACACTATTTTCTCTCAGAGTATCTTTCCTTAAGAGTGTGCTCTCTTCCTAGAGGAGGATGTGGCGACCAAATCGCACATTCAGATAATTTACCCCAATACAGCAATAACCCCCCCCCCCCCCACACACACACACACTTTAAAGTACTGCCAATATGGCTAAAAGGCCGTGTCGAGGATTGCCAGGGACTGCAAGCACCGATCAGGACCATATATGATCGGTGCCCATGAATGGGTTTTAAATGCTGTGAGATGCCTGACTTTCAGCAACACAATAGATTGCAATGCATCATGGGGCCGTCCACCAGATAACACAGAATTCAGTCTAGGAAAAAAAGCCATAAACGTTCCCCCATTTCAAATATTAATTAGGCTGAAAATAACACGTCACACAAAAGTCCTTAAATATGAAGGGCTAGAGAAAGCTAACCTGAATGATAACAGATCTTATACAAAGAATTATAGAAATAAATCGCAATAGCGATATAGTGCCTCATTTGGGCTAGGGAGGCTTTGTTCTTAAATTGTTTACAAATCAAGGGTAGCTCATCTAATTGCTATAACAGATGGTACGTGACTCATGAACGATTGCGGGCAATTTTCCCAGGCGGGTCTAATAAATGAGTAAAACAGGATGTGCTCTCGTTGCTGTTAAAGTATGGAAGTAACGTGATGATATAAAAAGACTATAAGATATGTTATCGTATTTTTATATGGCACATTATTCTATATACCTCCCACATCTATGCACTGTAATAACAGGTGAAAATATTATTCAACTCAATGGTAGTAAATGTATCAAGACTGTGAGTGCAAGTTACAAGCACACCACTAAAGTGAGTGCTATACATACTTGTTTACCACACCAGTCTTTAACACTATATGACACATTGCTTGCCCAGTGTATGGAGAGATGTTGGTGGTATCCCACAGGCACACAGTTCCTATGTCTGAGTCCCTCTGAAGGATTTATACTTGGGATTACATTGAAAAGATAATGGATGTTTTGTTATAGCTTTTCTGGAGTTTTGATAACTGCAGATTGACGTTCAAATTTGAAGGAACACTATCCTCAGTACTCAAAAGGGCGGTACAAACTGCCAGGAAGTAGGGAAGGCTACAAGGATATGGTTCCTGCTAGTAGGAAAAAAAACCACAGGTAGGAGCATCCACCAAACACCATCGGTGAGTAGGCAGGGGTGAATTAACTTGGGTGGAGGTCCATGCTAGTGAAGCCCACCCTTTCGATTTGCTTGTCTCTGCGGTTACACACACGGCATCTGTCATGGCAAATGTAATTGTCTTGTTGCGAAAACTGCCTCGGTCACAACCCATCCCATGTTACCAACTAGGCTGCAAGCCCAACATATACCACTTTCCCGTGTCACTAGTATGACAAGGAACCCAGCACTCCCCTGAATCAGCATCAGATTAATCTTCTGGGCCCTCATGGTGCAATAACAACCTACTGAGAAAGACAGTAAATGCATCTTCCTGTCAGAATATCTTCTTGAGTATGTAGTATCACCTTGTCCTGGTTGAATGTGGTAACATTTTCTGCCTCAGCTCACTCACTCAACAGGCTGGAGTAATCGTCTCAAAAAATGCAGTCTTCCAGGCCACATGGCTAATGTCCAATCAGTGGCTTGGCTTGAGAGCCAGAGTGCTGAGTACGCCATTGAGGTCCCTATAACAGGAGGACACAGGCACCTGAGACCCTTGAAATGCTGTTTCACCACCACTTTGGAGAGGGAGACTGAGCCTCCTTTGATGTTCTTATAAGCCACCACAGCTGTCAAGTAGGTGCAGCAGAACATAACCAAAATTCCCACAAAAGCCAGATCAGATAGGGTTCAGCCCACACAAGTGGTTGATTGCATGTCCATGCACTAATGACAAAAATACAACCATTTGCTCTTGTATTGCGCACTAGTAGCAGGCCGCCAGGCCACCATAACGACTTCCAGATTTTCCTTGGACAACACGAAATGTCAGAGGGGCACTTTCTCAGGAACTAGGCTGACAACTGAAGGGTTTGAGGGGATAGGTGCCATATACCCCCCCCTCTCTGCAACAGAAGGTTCACCCTTGTGGGGAGCACGATTGCAGGGAAATAAAACCAGAACTTGACCGTCCACTAGTGGACCACTGTGCACAAATCAGTCTCCATAAACCTCCTGATCACCCTGTGAAACAGGAGAAAGGGGAGTAATTCATAGAAAGTCGGACCCTTCCACATAAAAGAGAGGCCATCCCCAACGGAGTGCATGTTCCTGCTCTGCCGAGAGGCAAACCAAGGGCACTTGGCATTGAGAGAGCAAGGAAACAGATCCACTAGAGAAAGCAGAAGAGGGTACTTCAATTCATCCCCCCTGTTAAACACCTACCCCAAATGTTTTTTTTGCAAAGGTTTGAGGGCCTCCGCCGTAGCATAATTTTGCATGGGGATGCCCGATCTCTCACCTGAATGAGACAAAAGCACTTCTACTAGCCCCGATGTCTCCAACGGTGGACTCTCTGGCTTTGGAATGGTCATAAACTCTAGTAACCCTGCCACCCTCTCCTTATAGTTTCTTGGTGAGGATGGCAATTTTTCCTCTGGTTCATTACCCAAGCCCCTACATCTGTAGACACCAGACCTGGGAGAGTCACTGGTGAAGGTCCAGGAAGCTAAGGAGGATTCTCCAAAGCTGGCAGCACTAGACCGTGTCTCAAAGATACTGGTGCAAGAGGAAGAGCGCCCTGAAGGAGACGAAAAAGCCACAGTTATCACAGGCATAGAAACAGTGGTGGAAACCCTGAGACTGTTGGCTGGTGGGACGTGGGTTGAGGCTCCCTTATGAGTGTCTGCAACCACCCAAAAGATAGGCTAGAAGGCGCAGGTGCTTCCTGCATCACACATGGTCCCCATTTTGTGTCTCTTTGTGCCACCTGTCATCTTGTCAGGCTAGTTAGTGTATTTCTGCAGCCTCAAAGCCTTCCCTAGTAGTATGCAGAACTTCAGAGCTGCTGGTACATTTTGTCTAACACAAACCCCATGCAGGACCAGGCAGACTTAGCCCCTTTAAGAATGTTCCTCCTGGAGGGATCCTCAGATGACTGCCTGGTCTTAGCCCCAAAAAAGGGATGCTCTGGGTTCCCCACAGATTTAGCGCCTAAGTGGAGAACCACAGAGGAATCTCTGGCAGCTAAGGGGTCACAAAAACCTTTCCTGGATGAGGAGACTCCCATAAAGGAAACCCCAACCAGGGTGCACTAAAGGGGGGTATAGTACTTACCAACTGACACTTTTTCACCGGATGGCAGCCATGGAGATGGTAAGGAGAAGGAGTCGGTCTGGAGATGATGTCTTCCTATCGCTGCAGCCAAAAAGCAAGAGAGCACACAGACAAAGGTTTGCAACAAAAACAGCGGTAGAACAAATGTTATAGGGCAAACACTCTAGGTGTAGTGAATGGCGATCTGTGACAAGCACTTGCTTCTGGCAGCAACAACAGGCTTTAAAGGCAACTTTACCCAGCATATGTCAGCAAGCTAGACCGTAGCCTGGGGCCAGAGGGAAGAAGATTGCAAGGATAAGGAGAAGTAAGGAGAAAGAAGCAAGTGAAAAAGACAGCGTGAGTAGCACTTGCATTTTGAGTACCCATCTAAAGCGGAGAAAAGAACAGGAAGGGTAAGGCTGGCGTTGGCACCTCAAGGGCTGTGGCTGCATGAAGACAGGCCCCTGGACCAATTAAAATTGAGGGATTTTTTATGCACCAAAGTATTGCTGCTGCCCCAAATCTGTGATCGGGATCTCCCTCAAGTATGGAGAAAGGGGACAGGACACTAGAGTAGTGTTGTGCCAGAAGCAATTTTATCAAAAAGATAGTTACATTTGCTGTCACAGATGCCATTTAAGCAACATGGATAACCCAACAATGTCAAAAATATATTTTCTTCCGAAAATACATAAAAAATACAGACTTTTCCACCTTGCAGACCAATCATAAATGGGATAGGCTCCCTAACGGAAAGGATTTCACAGTACATTGACCTACACTTACAACCGCTGACTAAAGGATTAGCCTCATACTTGCGTGACACTAAACATGTTATCCAACAAATGGAACAAATTCCATGGGAAACTAATTTTCTATTCGTAACCCTTGATGTAGTATCATTATATACTAGCATCCAACACATTAAGGGACTGGAAACAACAGAGTTCTTTCTTAAAACAAGATCTATTTCATTCCTCCAACCAAAACAAAATGATCTTAGAAATGTTGAATTTTGTTCTTTCGAATAATATCTTCTTGTTTAACAAAACAATTTATAAACAAGAACAAGGAACGGCCATGGAAGCCAAGTTTGCATATGCAAATCTTTTCATGGGCCATTTTGAATTGAACCATGCAGGTTTTTACAGAGACCAAAATCGCGTATTGGGGCCGCTACATCGATCATGTACTTATGATTTAGCACGGGAACAAATCGTGTCTCAATGAATATATTGCCCATCTCAACATCAATAAGTATAACATCAAATTCACAGAAAAAGTCAGCTCTCAATCTATAGAATTCCTAGACTTACAACTTTACACGGATGGAGAAAAGATACTAACGGATCTCTATATTAAACCGAAAGCTGTCAACAACAAACTACATGCACAGAGTAATCATGCAAAGCACACCATAAGAAATATTCCATATGGAGAAATACTGAGAGTTAAACAAAACTGTATTCTGGAAACCAAATACCAAACACATTCAACTGTATTAAAAGATAATTTCATTCAAAGAGGATACAAAGAAGATTATTTGAACTATGCAATAAGGAAAGCAGAAAAAGTATCAAGATCCAGACTTTTGACGGACAAACGAAAAATCAAGAATAAAAATGGAAAAATAAATTTTATTACTACATTCAGTAGTGAAATAAACTGCATGTAGAAAATATTAAACAAACATTGGAACATTTTACAAACAGATGAAACACTAAACAAATTCATTGAAGAAAAACCTACAATGGTATTCAGAAAAGCGCCGACTCTAAAGCAAAAATTGAGTCCCAGCCATCTTAGCAATCAAACTAAAAACAATCTTAGTGGATTCTTAAAAGTGCCGGCACCAACGGTATCCTATAAATGTAGCAAATGCATCATTTGCACTCAAATGCTCAATGGTACAAAAAAAATCAAATTACCAACTGGCAAAATGCAAGACATTAAACAATTTATCAATTGCAGAAGTAAGTATGTCATCTACGCAATACAATGTATATGTGGCAAAAAATACATTGGCAGTACAATTAGGGAATTGAAGTCGCAAATTCTGGAACACCTTAGAGCAATCAAAAATGGTGACGCCAGGTACTCGATGGCTACTCATTTTACACAAGAACATAGCCAATCAGACATCAAGGACATCAAATTCTTTGGCATTGAGAAAGTAGATAGAGCAGAAAGAGGAGGAAACAGAGAATTGTTACTGCGAAGAAAAGAATCAAAATGGATTTGCCTCCTGGACACTTGCCACACTGGTCTAAACACAGAACCAGAGATGGCATATTGGCTCTGAAAATATAGTCAAAAGAGGAACTTGTTAAATCTTTGCCAGATAATGTTTCATTTTACTATTTGACTTTCTATTGTTATTTCACTTATTTAATTTAATTTTTTCACTATTTGACTTTCTATTGCTGTTTTGATCTTTTCCGTAATCTTTTCATTAATTTTTCCTTTTCTTCTATATACATTCGTTATGAAATTTGCTTTCACATATTAGGAGCGCTATAGAGGCTAGCATAACAAAAATAATGAGTTTGCAAATACCAGAGCATCTATGTAACTCTAGCAATTCAACAAAATAGGGTGCCCGTGATGAAAAGATAGTGATTCATGGCACGGATTTCTAAATATAAAGAAAAACGAATTCTGTTTAGATACCCTATTGAACTCATTCAAACCAATACAAAACCATTAGGCATATTTGTTACTACAAAATGGCCGCAACTCGCGTTGACACGCATGACGTCATCGCGTTACACCTACACGATGACGTCATCACGCGTTACGCGCATCACCGTATATATAGCAGCAGTTAACTAGGTCAGATCCATCTCGGATCGTGAAGACGCAAAGGCAATCGTACCTTGTCGCTGGAGACAAATACAAGAAATACAAAAGGTAACGCTCAAAAATGTAATTTCCAACTCCTTCCTTTATCTAATTCATTACTTAACATCCTTAACCAATGCACTTTATATTTGTATCCTCTAAGTTACCAAGCAATCTGAGTGTGAGATTTAGTCAAAAGCTAGGACTAGAAGATATGGGGAGACTAATATCTATATTCATAACCCAGGATCCCCCTAGAAAACTACAAATTGACAACTTTAAGGCAATAAATTACAATAAAAAATCTTTTATGAGAATAGCCAATGTTTGCGCTTCTTCATAGATTTGTGGAGGAAAATTGCAAACACAATCTCAAGAAAAGGTGAATGGAAATATATGAAAAATCCAACCAATACTGACAAACCGAGATCGATAAAACAGACAAAAGGTTGAGTGGACTCATACAAACCATTTAAACAATTAAGGTCCTTTTTTTCAAAGACTAAATAGTTATGGTCTTATGAAGAGAATGTTCTCCATTTACTATTAAAAACAACTTTTTCATATTTTTATAATTTCTTTTGGTCCTAGAATCTCTCCTGAAGAACCACAGCGAAAACTGGGGGGAAACACGTGTTGGGAGATTATGTAAAGAATGTGAAATTATACATATGTGTTATTCAATCATTAAGAACAAGAAGTTGTATACAAATGTATGAAGTCAATACATATTGTAAGTACGGATTAAGGACACAGCAATACCATAACGTATGAATCGAATACATGAAGGAACTGGCAACTTATATTATAAAATAAACAAATCAAATTGGATTGGAAAATTGACTGTATATTATTTTCTGGGGATCGCACACCTTTAGAGTACCAATTATCAAAATCATGGAAGGGAAATGTGTAGAGGCACTAATATCCATTGAATCTCTGTATCCTTCTTACACTTTGAGTATACCATCAAATGTATCAGTGTCACTGGGTCCTAATCACATCTACTAATGTATCTGATAGGGTTGTGAGCAAGACTTTGGAGGGCACTCTTCCCCCTGCCACATTAGCACATGTAGTAAGACCAGTTCCCCTATCATTATTAAAGAAGTGTTCAGTGTTTGTATTTAGTCATATGCCATGCCCAATTATTACATTAAATGGCAAACTTATTGCTCTCGAGGGCTCACTCAGGCTCACTCAGGCTCATACAACATCAAGTTGATAAGCAGGTTTGACAATCGGTTCTATCGTTTATCTAGTGGGCAAGCAGGCTTTCCACTCTGGGAACTGACGTGACATTTTCCTCATCCCTCTATCCCTTTTGTACCTCCCACATTCATGTGTATACTTCCAAATCTTTGCACTGGCACCTTAGTTAGTTGGCTGCTTGGCACGCCCAAATTACGACGTTTTAATAATCTTATCTGGTGATGAAACCCTGATGCTTCAAGGCCACACTGGATCCCATTTCAAGGTCACCACACAGTCATGCTCTTACTGAATTCGAGTATCCCACCTGCATTGTTGTAGAAACTGCCTTAATGAACAATTGGTTGCTAGTACGGGCAGCTGTTTTCACTCTTATCAATATATATTTTGTTGTGGTCGA
Organism: Ambystoma mexicanum; assembly: GCF_040938575.1. Classification (NCBI taxonomy): domain Eukaryota; kingdom Metazoa; phylum Chordata; class Amphibia; order Caudata; family Ambystomatidae; genus Ambystoma; species Ambystoma mexicanum. Next base: position 1,513,571,264 of record NC_090929.1, on the reverse strand, counting down.
ATTACCACTGACCTTAAATGAATCATTACAACCACTATCATACACCTCCCTCCATGTTGCAGCCTTGTACCTAGCCATTTGTTCATCTGTTTTGTCCCTTTCATATTCCTGCTGCTACTTTCCTCTGAACAACTCCCCTTTACATTTCCATCCAGAGACAAGGGCTTTGTCATCTCTACTTGCCAGAAGTGGAATTTCAGGATAGGCTTACTTCCCCAAAAACCTTTCCTTCATAGCAACAGCTTTTCTGCACCATTTAAAGTCATCTTTACTCACACTGACGTTTGCTGGTACGAAGCAGAAAATAATAGCACCAACGGCTCGTGCTTTATCGAACCAAAATACGTTGATCGGTGTTGACTTTATTATTTATGGACAGTACATAATCAAAGAATGCACTTGTTCTTTAGAGTGGATTTATTCTTGCCGGATTCAGTAGATCTAATGTGTATTTACGCATACAACGGTCTTTCCAAGGTGGTGAGTTTAGCCAAGCCACTTTGACATTACCAGTTTGTAACATTGTAAGTTTGTGCTACAAGAAAGAAGAAAAACAAGTAGAGTGGTGAGCTGTCACTTGTTTCCTTTTTGAGTAAGGAGCGGAGAATGATCCTTCCCTGTAGCCTAAGCCATGTTGCCTGTTCCGGAAATGGCACGTAGGGTGACAGGGTGTCCACTGGTGCAGGTATGCAAAGGGGGAAATGTCAGCGGCAGAAAAAACGGATTCATAAAATACATCTGACAGGACTGCAAAGCAGCAAGAACAATGGGAACTAACAGGAGAGAAGTCCGGCAGCAACCATGAGCAGCAGAAGCACTAAAATATAGTGGCAAAACATGTAATCCACCAAAACCATGTGAAAGGAAGAGTAGGCTCCTCACACCACCATCATATTCTATGTAAAATTCTGTGTATGCTTTAGGACAAACCCAATTGGCGTAAGGCCCCACCCATAATTACTAACACACTTTAGACCTCATCGTCTGTTCAGAAAAACAGTGGTACGCAGCCTTTCTATTTTTGCATTCAGAGGTCGTTTTTAGATCCCATTTTGTGTTCAGTACTCACAGTTAACCTCACATGACCCCACAACGTCCCAAAGCCATGCACGTCCCTAATCCCATCTTGCCCTATCTGATCTATTCATAATTACCAGTCACAAGCTGGAAGCTAGAAACAAGTCTCCTCTCATCTGACCTTATTGGAATACGGTATGTAAAATAGCAAAGCAATTCTATTGCAATGTCTTAAAGACAGAGTCAACCAAGATGATTCGCCTAGCAAGAAGCAGATATATTGAGCACCTACCTTTGAAAAAGAGAGATCATCGAAATGATAATTTGAAACTGCTACTTGAGGCTATTGACATCCATGAATCTGCAGGGTTCTGGAAAATGGTGTCCGTCAGCACAATGTCGGACAATATAGTTCTATATGGTAACATATTAGAGCAACAATGGCATGACCATTTTAAAGATATTTGTGAAGAATCAAGACCCATGAGACAGAAAAGTGTTCCCACTTCTTACAACTGTGAACTATTTCTCCCAACTGTCTTTGAATTAGAGGAGATACAAGCCATGCAAATGATCCATAAGAATAATAAAGCCCCTAGCCCAAACAAAGTTCCTGCAGACTTATACAAAATCGCACCCACCATATGGGGGCCTTTCCTTCTTTTATTTAATGCTAACTTCTTCTTCTATACCTGCATCTTAGATGAGAGTAGAGACAATGGCAATCTATAAGAGGGGAGGGCGTGCAGTACTTAGTTGAACAACTTAAGGCTTACGATTACATGGGACTGAGATCCATCGACTCTAGTAGTTGGTCCCGCCAAGTGGAAAAAGCTAATTTAACCATAGCCATGAAAGCAATGCCTTTGCCAATTGTGCTAGAATTCAAAGCGATGAGATCTTGCGGCCAACAAAGGAGCCATATGAATCTCAGGCTCGATAAGCGGCCTCATTATTACTATAGTTGTATAACAATGTTAACCACAGAAAACCTATTCTTGAAGAAAATATTATTGCTACCAAAGAGTACACCCACTATCCTACTACATGTAGAACTTAACCTGAGCCCTATTGGTCGCCTCATAGTCATGAAATATTACTCTATGATTAAATAACATTAAAAGTTTCTAGCAATGGGTGAATTCCATAAAAAGGAAGTTGAACGAGTGCTAATTGAAAGCACACAATTGTTTCTGAGCCAAAGATACTGGGAGTGCAAATAGAGTATTAGTTATGAACAGTATCTCCATTTTCTGGGGCCAAAGTGTGTACTCTCCCTATTTCTCAAGCTCAGATTCAGGTGTCCCAAATGTAGGTGTCATTACAGTTACTGTTGTGCTCCATTTTAGGCACTTTCTCCCTCTATCCAGGTGTCCCACATCTAGGTGTTACTGCATTTGCAGTCGTGCCCCTATTTGAGGCCCTTCTCTCTCTCCAGATGTCCCAGATCTAGGTGTTACTGTATTTGCTGTTGTGTCCCCATTTTGGGCGCTATCTCCCTCTATCCGGGTGTCCCAAATCTAGGTTTTACTGCATTTACTGTGGCCCCATTTTAGGCCCTTCTCCCTCTATCCAGCTGTCCCAACCATAGGTGTTACTGCATTTACTGGTGTGCCCACATTTGGGCCCTTTTCTCTTTATCCAGGTGTCCCAAATCTAGGTGTTACTGCATTTACTGTTGTGCCCCAATTTTAGGCACTTTTCTCCCTCTATCCAGGTGCCCCAAATCTAGGTGTTACTGTATTTGCAGTTGTGCCCCGATTTGGGTGCTTTCTCTCCCAATCTGGGTGTCCCAAATCTCTGTGTTATTGCCTCTTTTGTTGTTCTCCCATTTTAAGCATTTTCTCCTCTCTCCAGGTATCCCAGGTGTGGGAACTACTGCATTTACTGTTGTGCCCTCATTTTAAACGCTTTCTCCCTCTAACCAGGTAGCCATGTACCTCTACTCAAAACAGTTACACTTATTGATGCTGCATCCAATTTAGCTGCTTATATAAGCTGCTGTGGCCTCTAATCTGGATGCCTTTGTGCACTGATCAGACTCTCTCAAATCCAGCCATCCCATCTATAGTAGTAGCTCAAACTCCCCCCCCCCCCCAGTGCCTCCAACCTGCCCATCTCCAGCCACACGCTTACAGGACCATGGCGATCAGCACACACTCAAGCCAGACACATAAACAACCTAGATCTGTACCACCACACCCTTTTCCCATACATCACTACTGCACTCACCCAGACTCACCCACGCACACAGTGCCACTCACCACACACGTCCCCTTCCACATACAAGATCAGCTCTCAAGCACTCCAGAATACACCACACCTGCCCAGCACCACCCACGTCATACCCTAATTCTTGAACCCAGTATCACACTCACCCAGAATCATGCACACACACCGCTTCTCCCCACACACCCCCTTCTAACATACACAAGGAACTCTCAGATCTTCCAGAACACACCCCATCCACCCTTCATCCTTCACCCTCGGACCTTTTTCCTGGTACCCATTACTGCACACACACCCAGAATCCTTCACATACACTCCGCCTCTCACGATACACTACCCTACTCTCCTACATACAGAGCTCTCAGACATTCCCAATTGCACTCCACCCGACCTACATCCTACACCCTCGCACCCTCATTCATGAAGCCACTCACACGCCACAAATCCTCTTCACCTCTGACCCCTCCACCCAAACCCCACACACATATCGACCCACTGCCACCCTCACTCTCCACACACCCTCCAACTCTCTGACCGGAGGAGTTCTCTGGCCCAACATGAGTGGACCACTGCCTACCCACTCCCAACTGTCGCTGCAGGCCCTCCTCACACCTCCAAACCCTCTTTCCCGTCCTCCCTCAGAGTACCCACAGCACCCCACATACTCTCAGCGCCGACCCTCCACTCTCAGACCAGAGGGGCACTATGGCATGCCCAGAAACAACTGATCCCTGCACCGTTCCCATTAACCCCTCCCATTCCCCCTTCCCTTCTACGCTTCCCTAGGCGGAATGCCTTCCCCCTCCCAAAGCGTCCCACCCCCCAGCAGCAAACTCTCAGACCAGAGGAGCCCTCTGGCGCTCCAAAACATTGCCCCACAGCTCAAACTTTGCGCCTACTTTGGAAACACACCCTGCCCCTCACTCGCTGCACCTCTGTCCCTCGCCTACACAGCTACAAGCCCAGGGACCACCACAAATCAGCCTTAGCCTATCTCTCACATGAGGGGAGGCTCTCCTCACCCCAACTGCCCCTCCTGTCCTCCCGCACACGCCAACCAGACACCCTCCCTCACACACACTTTAGACCTGTCACTCACTCCCTCCACAACCAACCCAGAGGAATCCAAAGAGTGATGTGACAACTTATGCCCAACCCCTCTCCTGTCCAGGCCTACCCCCTCTGCCAACTCCGGCGCTACCTCCACCTCCTTCGCCCGACCACACCGCCCTCGGCAAACATTGCCCACCTACCCAACACCCTCTCCATCACACCGATCACCACCAGAAGGCCTACCCCGGCCACCCCCTTACCTTCCCTGAGCTTGGCACGTCTTGCCCTGTCCCGAACCATCACCTCAACCCCCTTCTCTGCAGACCCCCACCTGCTCACACACTCCTTCAGCACCCAAACGCACAAGACTTAGAGGTAGACGATGCCCCTCTCCGTCAACTCTGCATGTCTCATCTGACCTACACCTCTCGATCCACCTCGCCTCTCCTAGCCCTGCCACCCTGCCTACCACCGCCCGCCTTCAAGACAGCATCCCCCTTTTCCCTTTCCTTCAACCCTCATCCCCTCCACCTCTCCCATCCCTTGTGAACCAATCCATAACAACACCTAGCCAGACACCTCTGAACGACCCACCACCACGCCTCAACCCTCCAAACCTCTAGGTACCAACCAAACCGCCCATCCCATGCCGCTACTTAGTCGAAGACCTACGACTGCCCATCCTCTCTTCCTGTTCCCCAACCACCCGCAGCCCTCTATGCACCCATTAGAATATCCCCCTGGGAAAACACTGCCCCCACCACCCCTCACAAAGTCACCTGCATCCTCTTCAATGCCCGCTCAGTAGCCAAGAAAAAACACAGCATCTATGATTTCCTAACCTCTGAGAACCCTGACCTTATCTTCATCATGGAAACCTGCTTCTCGGACGACCTCGAACCTATCGCTCATGAAGCATCCCCACCTGCCTATTCAATCATCACCCACCACAGACCTTCTAGATGAGGCAGATAAGCCATCCTCCACAAACCTCACACCGGTATTACCTCCACTAAAACACAACCCAGCAGAGCTAACTGTGAATGCCTTCTAGTCAAACTCTCTCTTGCCTACTCTCTCACACAGCTTCTTACCTGTCTACAGGCCCCCCTGGCTGTTCGCCAACAGCCTATGCGACTCACTAGCAGCTATTCTAGTTAACCACCCAGCACTCACCCTACTGGGAGACTTTAAAATCTGGTTCGACCTTGCCAACAACTCCATGACTCTACCCCTGGTCAACAGCCTAGAGGCACTCAACCTCACACAGCATATCAGAGGACTCACGCATAGCGCCAGCCACATCCTCAACACTATTTTCAGCTCTTCCAACCTCATCTCCACATCCACCCTCCAACCCCTGATCGGGACAGGCCACTCTGCCATACCTTTCTCTCAACTCATACCGCCGGCATCCGCCAAGCAATCCTCTAACCCTGCATCTCAGTTCAAGTGCTGGAACAAGGTCAAGGTACTACCAGACCTGGCCGAGGTGCTGCTAAGTGCCCTCACATCACTCCCGGCAACAGCTAGATCCTTACCCATAAAGGTATTGAACTCCTGGCTAAACAACTCCCTCATTCCCCTAGCCCCCTCCAAGTGCGCTCTCTGCCACAAAGGACCTACGCCCAAATGGTTCACCCCCCACCTGAAGACTCTAAACCCCCATAACCGCTCCCTGGAGTGCAAATGGTGAGCTTCCAGAACCGTGCATAGCAAATCAGTACTCACCCTCCACCACAGAAACTACAAATCAGAGATCCGAAAGGTCAAAAAAGCCTATTATAGTAAAAGGATCCTGAATTGCCATAGCAGCAGCAAAGAGCTCCACAGGATCACCACAGAATTCCTGAACCCGCCCTGCACTGCAGCACCGACTGCCTCCTCACAAATGCTCTTCAACTCCCTTTCTGAACACTTCCACAAAACAGCAATAGACAGGACGGCCACCCTCAAAGCCAAACTCTCCATCTTGTCCACCCGCTCTACACCTGCTCTACCAGATCCAACAGTCCACCCCCCAAGAACCCTTCTTTCTGCTCTTTCAACTCTATCTCGAGCGAGGAGTTCGTGAAACTACTATCCATCAACAGATGCTCTGGCCCACACCTCGACCCCTGTCCCGCCTCTCTCCTCAAAGAAATCTTCACCTCCACCTGTGCAGGAGAATTGGCGAGGTCCATTCTTAACGACTCCCTCACCTCCGGCAACTCCCCAGAATCCTTCAAAACTGTGCATGTCAAACCTCTGCTTAAAAAATCATCCCTCGACTCTCTCTTACCAATCAACTAAAGGCTGATCTCTAACACCCGATTCCTGGCAAAACTTATCGACTGCACTGCATACTCGCAGCTCAATGGTTTAGAGGAATCTAACAATCTCGTAGCCCCCGCACAATCAGGTTTCCGTCCATGCCACGGAACAGAAACCACACTGATCTCTATCACAGCAGACTCAGAAGGATGTGCAGCACTTACTCTTCTGGACCTCTCAGCAGCGTTTGACACCATTAATCACATGATCCTCCTTGACAGGCTGCACTTTTTAGGAATACAAGAGTCAGCCTCATTCCTCACTAATAGACAGCAAATCACCCATCTCCCTCCTTTTCTCCCCTCGGCATGCCCAGTAAACACTGGAGTACCCCAAATTGCCTGCCTCTCTTCCCTTCTCATCCACCTTTACAGGGCCCCCCTACCCAGGATCATCCGCTCACACAACCTCACCTGCTATAACTATGCGGATGACACACAAACCATCTTGAGAATTCCTGAATCGACCACCTAACCGTGCCCTGACCTAGCAGCATGTCTCAGAGATATTGACCTCTGGAAACTTGGCTGCCAGACTACTTCTCGCATTGGGATGGAGGGATCACATCCCGCCTGCTCTCCACACCCTACATTGGCTCTCAATTGGACGCAGGGTGACTTTCAAATTACTATGTATTACCCACATTTAGCAGTGCACAAAGCAAGCTCCAAATTCATACAAGAAAATATGACGCCTTGCCACCCTAATGTCAAGCACTGCCCTCCTACCTAGTTTTCCCCACCTCCAATTGGCCAGGATCGGAGGATCCGCCTGCCTACTGAACCCTAGCACCAACTTTGTGGAACTTACTGCCTCCCCGCATTAGACCCAAAGACTACATGGCATTCCGGAAGGCACTAAAAGCATGGCTCTTTGCCTAAAACACATAAGGGAATGCAGTGACTCACCCGATTTACCACCACAAGCACTAAACTGGTGTGGTATCCTGCCCAATACGGACCCTATCACAGACTCTCAGGCCAGACGATATCTACCCCCATTACCTGGAGCCTTTGCCCTTAGACTTGAAACCTGAATCGTAGTGGCACCCATGTACTTGACTGAATTGAGTCATTACCTCCATCCGCAGGAATACTGTACGCGCTGAGGCCCATAGTTATCTATCACCAATAATCTGGACTGACTGTGCTAGACTCCTAAACCAAGCACTAATAGCACTCCTGAGCTTGATCAAGGCCATGCAATTATGCACTACGCTGTCAGTCCAAGAAGGCACATGCCTGTTAATCCTACTCATCTGGAAATCCAGGAGCAGAGCTAGATACTGGAAGGAGGGGCATCTAGCAATTATTTTGCTAATCACACCTATCAATTAATGTATTTAGCAGGACTACCTACCGGGAATCTATCTAGCAGAACTACCAACCCAAGCACTATCAGCTCTTATGAACTTGATAATTGCCCTGCAAATATGAACTATGCTATCAGTCTAGGAAATGCCCTTGCTTGATAATCGCACACATCTGGAAATCCCTGAGCAGAACTATATACCAGGAAACGTTCTAGCACTCATTCTTTGCTAATCCCAACTTTCTCAGAATGTTTTAGTAGAACTTCCTATCGTGGATTCCATTTAACAGAACTAGCAGCCGAGGACGTCTCTACCACCTATACAGAAACAACATGAGTTTGGGACAGATCTGCATGTCACCACCCGGTAGTCTTCGCCAAAGCAATTTGACTCTACAAGACACAAGGAGGACCTTAGCCTAACAGTCTGAACGCAAACGAGATGCCACCCCCTCGGCAGGCACTAGAAGCTCAACAGGAACAGGGTCCTCCTTGAAAGCATACAGACACTCAAACACACCACTATGCTAACTCTTTCCTCTGCACCAACAAACAAAATTCAGCTAAACCCCTTGATTAATTCGGCTTAGTTTTACACATACTTACACACCTCCACGTTCAACTCAACAGTCTTTAGACAGCAGCTACACCCTTCGAAATCACCCTAGCTGCACACATCAGGCCTCATTATAAGTATGCTGGTATCGCTACCGGCACCGTTGCTACTGTACCGCCATACTAAGAGTTGTGCTTGCAGGTCTCACTCTGCCCGCCAGGTCCGACCTGGTGGGCAGTGCGGCACCCGTGAGAACAACTCGTGGATGCACCGGCACCGTTATGAATGGTGCCGGTGCATCCGAGCTCCCCATTCCCATTCAGCCCTATGGGATCGAATGGGGATTCCCTTATTGCCGGCACCCGCAAATGGGCAGTTACCGGGTCCCCCGAAAACGGCATGACACATCAATTGCACATTTGCAAGTGCCAGTAAAATCACGGGTTTGGCGGCAGCCGTGCCTTTGTTACAGGCACGGCAACCGCCAAACCCATAATGAGGCCCATAGTCTCATTCACAAACACCAGCGCCGCCTGAATGCAGATACCTAAGTCCATTGGTCTTGCTGCACACATTCTACTGATCTCGCACAACCACTGTATCACACCTAGCACTAGTATGCAGCCACACACCACTAATTCCACACTGGCTATACACATACCGAGTGCACACAAGCATGTTTTACTACATAACTCTCTCCAACGACCTGGACTAAAAAGTGGAAACTTGAGATATCTTGTCTGCATCAATTATTTATTATTCTGTAAACGTATTAATTTATCTCGTTTTAATCTTGTGGCCCAACGATCTCCTTCGCAGAAGAAAGGCATGAGGATGTTGTTGCTTTCAATGAATTGCTTCCAGGTTGTTTAAGTTATCCACTTGCCGTTATCACGGGGAAGCATACCACACTTTTCTATGTGCTATCATATGCAAGCTTAGGTCAAATGAAGTTGCACTGGCACTTTAAATAGCAATACGTTTGACTTCACGCATTGGATCATATTGTTTTAATAACTGCATTATTACAAGCATATGTGTTCAATGTTTAGATTCTATGAATTGTCAAGCTTTCTTGAATTGCAAATACCCGAGTTGAAATGGCAATGGTTGAGGCACACAATACACTTTGTGATATAGTTTAGATAAGGTGTCTGTCATTCTGTGCTTGGATCTTGGAGTAAGAGGCTGAAATGGAAATGGCCAAAGATAAGCATCATACTGCATGGCAGGACTCAAGCATGCAGAGGTTTTGAGGACATTTAAAAATGTTTTAACCTGATATGACTTCAGAGGATTTTTAGATCCCCACTGTGAAATGGCTTGCTACCTTGGGAGCCAACATCTTTTAATCATGAATGTCATTTTACCCAGCAGGGTTTAGCTTAATGGAATAGAGAACACTATCTGTGTCTTGTTGTGATGAGACAGCAGTGGGCTGCGTAGGTGTCGGGTTTCAAAATATACAGACGTCAGGGTCACCAGATGTGCCAGCACTGGAGCAGAACACAACACAAACATGACCTGTTGTCATGCTTTTTCGATGTTGGGAGTCCAGAGAAGGAGTGTGTTCTTGCAGGTCATGTTAAATTAAGAAGCGAGGCGAAAGAGCAGGGAATGAGCCATTGCCAAAGCTTGTGAGCCCTGCCAATCATTGTACTGTGCATTGGTGCTGGCTTACCAAGGATGGCATGCACTGTATTAATGTCAATAGAGATCCGCTGTGGTGAGAACACCAAACCGAAGAATTCCACTACTGAGGAATGGCATCTACATTTCCATATTGTTGCGTAGATGAAGTGACTTCTAAGGCAGTTTAACACTTGCTTCATGTGGCTTACATATTGATGATAATTCCAGAGAATGATAGGGGATGCCACGTGCCCATTACAAAACCCAAATGGTATCAACAGGTATTTGAAGTGGTTCTGCTGAGTCTTGATAGTGGTCTTCGACTTGTCAACTGCTCACATGCAGGTCAGGTTATACATGTCTATGAGGCCCACTTTAGTGAAGAACAGACATTGCTTGCTTGGTTTTATCAAGTCTAACATTAAATGCAATATGTACATTTTTTACAGCTAAAGGTATAATTTGTTCAACCAATTACGGTCAATGACGGGTCTCATTTACACTGTTGTCTTCTAAACAAAAAAGATGGGAAACCCCACCAGAGAAGAGGCTGGTTAAATAAACCCCTTGGTTAAGCTGTTCCTGAAGTAGTCCTGCAGCAACATCATCTCTTTAAGTGACAGCAAGCAAATATTGTTGTGAGGAATATGTGTTTCATGATGAAGTTTATGCTGCAGCAAAAGGAGCAATGAGAGTCAGGCTTTTTACTTCAATTTGATAAAACATATACCTGTCCTCTGCATACTTTGTGGATAACATTGCAGGCAACAACCCTCATGTGTAGGTTGCACCATGGGAAGGCTTGATGAAGCCACAAAAAGAAGTCGAATATGGGGTATTTAGACTTTGAGTCGCTTCCAATCTATATGAGTGTTATGTGTACTTAACCAAGGAATCTGAGAAAATCACTGTGAAATGGGGGGCATGTAACAAGTTACTTACCTGTAACTCCTGTTCTCCAGCATTGGTCTGACATGGATTCACATGCTCATGAATATTCCCCGTTGTCAGGCTGGGAATCCTCAGTAAAAGAATAAACAGTGTTGCTTTAGCCTGAAAACTGTATTTTACTCTATAAACAATCACTGTCCGTACGGTCATACTGCCCCCATCCGATGACTGTCGTCTCCCCCTAAGCTCCACCCCAGTGGCAGCACGTAAAGTGGCAGTATGAACGAAGATGAGCCACAGAGGGGAAGGAGGGAGGGTTTGCATGTGAATCCATGTCAGACCAATGCTGGAGAACAGGAGTTACAGATAAGTAACTTGTTCCTGCATGGGGTCTGGCATGGATTCACATGTTCCTGAATACGATTACATAGCAGTACATATGTACAACCACGGGAAGGGGCAAGGCTCAACATAAGCATACACTTACCCCTAGAACAGACCGGAATCCCTGTTGATGCAGTAGAATCTCGTAATGGCGTGGGTGGACCTCCACGTAGCAGTGCTGTAGATGTCGAGCAGGGGAAGACCAGAGGGAAACGCTGTTGTTGCTGCGATAGCTCTGGTGGAATGAGCTCTCGGCCGACCTGGAAGAGGTCTGCTAGCCAGACGATGACAGTTAATGATGCAGCCGGAGAGCCACCTTGATATGGCACCCTTAGACAGGGCTTTCCCCGATTCACAGGTCCAAGATTCACAAAATGTTGAGATGGCTTCCAAAAGTCCTTTGTGCATGCCACATAAAACTTCAAGGCATGAGCAGCATCCAGCGAATGCAACGTCCTCTCTGCCGGCGTAGCAGGATTTGGGAAGAAGACTGGTAGAACCAAAGGCTTGTTGAGATGTAATTCTGAGGGAACCTTTGGCATAAAGGTGGGGTGGGTCCATCGCACCACTCTCGTAGCATTAAAAGACAAGTACAGCTGCTTGAAAGAGTGGGCCTGGATCTCCCCTACCTGCCTGGTCGAGGTGATGGCCACCAGAAAGCCTGTCTTCCACGATAGAAACTTCAAAGGGGCCTGATGCATTGGTTCAAAAGGGGCCCTCAGGAGCTTAGTCAAAATGACGTTGAGCTCCCAAGCCGGAGCAGGAAACTTCACTGGTGGAAAAGTCCTGAAGAGGACTTTGAGGAACTGCTTGATGAGCCTGTGTAACCACAGACATAGCTTGCCAGGTGTCCTGGTATGACAGGATATGGCAGCCAGATGCACCTTGATCGAGGCCTGAGCCAGACCAGCCTTGGCCAGCTAAGCAGATACAGAAGGAGATGTGTAGCTGTGACTCGCAGCAGTGTAATCTTCCTAGTCTTGCACCACACTGTGAAGCGCTTCCACTTGTGACCATAGCATGACAGCGTAGAGGACGCCCTGGTCTTGGCCAGAATGTTCTTGCATTCCAGTGGGAGAGCTCAGCAACGCTGGATCGTGGTGCAGTATTTTTCCATTTTCTCTGCCGCGAAGGAGGGGATGCAGAGGTAGCCGGATGAACGGAGCCACGACAGACGATGCAGGTATGGGTACCAGATCTGCCAGGGCCATGCCAGAGCGATGAGTATCATCATGCAATGACAACGTTTGAGTGTGTTGATCACACGTAGCAGGAATGGAATTGGTTGGAAGGCATACAGGTAGAGCATCCCCCAAATTCCCTGTCTGAGGGAACCTGCTGGCAAACCTCTGGCACTTGGAGTTGGTCACCCTCGCGAAGAGGTCGATTTGGGGCCGACCCCACTTGCTGAAGAGACGAGTTACTTGTACTTGCTGAAGCTCCTATTCATGTCTGGACCGCAGCTCCCTGCAGAGCGTTCTGCAATGGCTCCATGCAGGATTTTGGATAGTTGATGGAGAAACCGCGATCCGTCAGGAGACGAATGGTCTCTGCAGTGTGCTTGACTGCGAGCGCGTGGAAGCGGGAGCAGATCAGCCAATCATCTAGATAATGATAGACGTGGATCCCCTTTAGGCGCAGATGTGCTGCAACCGGAGCCAAACATTTTGTGAACACTCTTGCGGCTGACTTCAGGCTGAAAGGTAGGGCCTTGAACTGATTGTACTGTCCCTGGACCAAGGTTGCCAGAAAATCTGCTTTCTCCTGCAGGCCGAGCACGTGCTGCAATGTGACCATCCTGAACTTCTGGGATTTCAATGACTTGCGTCTTAAGTCTAAGATTGGTTGCCACCCTCCTGACTTCTTCTGTACCAGAAAGTATCTGGAGTACACTCCGGATCCCCGAAGGTGCTGGGGGACAGGCTTTGTTGCCCCCTTTCTTAACATGGCCTGGACCTCCTGTAGCAGCTGGGCCATGTGTAATTCTTGACGTGCCGCAGGAGGAATGCGAGGACACCTGTTCTGGAATTCCAAGGTGTGCCCCTGATGAAGAGCATCCAGCACTCATTTGTCTGTGGTAATGGTCTTCCACTGGTCTACAAAGTTCACTAGCCAGCTGCCCACTGGGGTGCGAAAGTGGGGGACCGGATCCATGGCCGGTTCAGGCCTGCTTACGCGTCTGCATCCTGACCTGTGGAGGACATCAACGCTGATTTTCTCTGCCTCAGTGTCCCCAGGGACCGTGCAGTCTCTGTGTCGGTCTTAATTGATTGGAGCATCTTGTCCACCGCCTTTCTGAACAAATTGTTCCTGTCGAAAGGCATATCTACCACCTTGGACTGCATGTCCTCCCTGAAGTCGGTAGCCTTCAGCCAACCTTGGCATTGCAGGGCTACTCCTCTGCCCATAGTCTTCAATTCTTATGCTGTTCACAATGTACCTGCATGGGCTTATTGAACCCTTAGACAGTTCTTTTTTAGATTATTTAGGTCCTCTATGCTTATTTTGTTATCCCACTTGAACTGATTAGCATATGATTTGGAGCATAATGACAAAGTGAGACATCCTTTTTAGTTTCCACGGATGGGTTTGAATAAAGAAGTACAGTTCAGTATGTTGCCATGCTAGAGGTATGCTGAATTGTGAGTTCTGTGAACCAATACGACATTTGTATAATTATCTGAGCAATTTTGACAAATTAATGTTACTTTTTTACCATTGCATTTGCAATTCTACAGTTCTAGAGTGTTTGTATGAAACATTGTCCATGTCATATTTCGGATGATGAATGATGGTTTAATAATACTGTACAATGACATTAAAGCTGACGGTGGAACACCAAAAAATGTGTGATCAATATGTCACATTTGAATGGCTCGAGCGAAATTCATTTGTAGAAAAAAGAGCAAGAGAAATAGAACTAATACATTTTCTTTTTACAGTTGCTTTGCTGCTTCATTCTTCTGCAGTCTCCTACAAAGAACAGCGTACACAGGCGAGCAGAGGAGGTAATCTCTTTCCATTAGTAGAATGGAAACCTCTGAGATGGCTGTAATTGTCTAAACGTCATGTGATGCAAAAGAGGCTGCGCAACACCATCACCAGGAACATACCTACAACACAGAACATGTACTGGCATTCAAAATCCAACACCGTCCACCACAATGCTGATTCTAATGCCTTGGGCTGCCATGCTGGCACCTCCTCTCCACACCCAAAGTGGTCAGCCAAAAGCCACACCTAATCATGCGGACCATGATGCCCAGCATTTCCAATATAACAATGACACCCTGTGCCAGCAGGTGGCCCTATTGCCGAAACGTGTTTCAGATGTCTTCTTAATTTGCAAACTGTTTGAAAATCAATTAGTGACTGACACATACATGTAGGCAGACCTGCACTTGACTAATTAGCCAATCCAAAAGTCAGAGAAATTGGCACACTAGGAAGCACCAAAGTAACACGTGCCTCTATATAACTTCATGTTTGTTGATTTGTAAGGATTGCTCTTTATTCAGTGGGCCTCATTACACGGATGGCGATGAACCATGGCGCTTCATGCCGGTAAAATACCGGCACCGCCTTGGTGGAAAGGGGAATTACCGCCCTATTACAAGGTTGGCGGGGCGGTAATTCCCCCTTCCACCATTGCCCTTCCCCATTCCCATTTTTGCCCCATAGGGCTCTATGGGAATGGGGAAGGCGCTAATTACGGTACCGCAAATTGCGGTACCGTAATTAGCTCCCTGGTCCCTTTGCGGGTTGGTTTTTACCACCTGCAAAAAGCAGGCGTTAAATTCCCCAACCCGCAAAGGGACCTCGTAGTAAGGCCGTAAGGATTTACCGGTACCGGTAAAATACCGGTACGGTAAACCCTTACCCCCATCCGTGTAATGAGGCCCAATGTTCTGTCCTCTGGTTCTAAATTTGTCCAAAGAAGGTTGTCACTTGTTTGAACATGTGTTTTTTGTTTTTTCTTACACATGTTTTATTAACACAAGTATTTTCTTGTTCTTCACTTTTTGAAATTCCTTTTTGAATTAATAAGTGTCACATCCAAATAAATCAGAACTTTGAGTTCACATGGTATGGCTATATTGATTGTTTTCAGAATAAGAGATGGCTTAATTCATGTTTGAAGTGATATCGGAAATGATACACACATTATTTGAATAATTACAAATGATTTTGAACTTAGTGCATAGCAGCGTGAACCCTAATGTTAATTCTTTACGTTTAATGTCCCAATTCACTGATGCGTCTGGGACTCTCCCCACTCTTGAACAATACCTTGACATGACATTAAAACATGTGTTATTACAAACATATCCCCTACAGGCCTACATGAACAATATGTTAATGGTTCAGTCTCGAAATTTAGAGTCGGGAATTTTGGCTAGATGTGATGATGTTGCTGTAGACGAAGGGGGCATTTAGGCACATAGGGGCAGAGACAATGTGACAGTTATAGGCTGTGGGGTTCTGCATGTCAAAACGTAAGGCTAATTGTAAATGCCTGGGGTCTATTGTAACAGGAAATGGACTGGAGATCAAAGCACCTGGCGTGTAAAGCTTGCAGTAGGCAATTGGCAATTGATACTGAACACAGCAGCTGGTGGTCTCAACTATCACCCGTACCGATATATCATATGTCTGAGTACATTACACACGAAAAACCTCACCGGGAATACGGAATAACTTTAATAAATGTAATCACATAATACTATTATAGAAACTCGAATAATATTATTGTTCATCTTAAAAATTCACCACAGTTAGAAAGGTTTCCTGATATATATGGCAGACTTCAGAGAAGATCACTGCTTATTCACTTTAACCCAAAGAGGTTGCCAATACAGTCTACGGAACAGTAAGTCTAACATGAGAATAACTGAAATTGTAATTAATTTCCTTTATGGTGTAAATTACAAACCATACATAAAATGTGAAGGAACGCATACTGTTCAAAGCCATGACCATCACACACAGATGCCTATCCCTGGATGCCCCACCCTATCTCGCAGAAAGAATCACACCGAAAGCCTCCATCAGACCCACCAGAGCTCACCGCACCAACATGATTGATGTCCCCACGTTTCAAAGATCCAGGGCGGGAGGAACCAGCTTCCAACACCTCGCACCAAAAAACTGGAACTCCCTACCTACCTCACTAAGGAACGAAAAATCATACCATACCTTCCGTAAAAACCTCAAAACCCTCCTATTCCGCTAAAGTCTGCCACATTCACTCTCATGCTTGCATTGTATCCACAGCATAGCATAACCTTTAAGCTCAATGTTTATTACCAATGTGAAATGTACTATGTAACTCGGTTACATCTGTAAACACATTCCTATGCTTGTGTTCATGACTAAGTCTGCTGTAACAGCGCCACGATGCCCCAGGGCAGTTCTGTGCGCTTTATAAATGCAAATAAATAAATAAAATAAATAAAAATGTATGTGTAAACATTTTTCTCATGATGTTTACTCAATGTCATATTTTCAGTATTTCTTATGGCAGACAGTACACGAAATATCTGTTTCTGCCACCCCCATCCTCTGCCATAATAATACAACAGCATTTATGACAGCATGCCATTTTCATAGAGATGTAAATACTGTGGATATCTATTGAATATGATTGCTTTTTACACCAACAAAAAGCAGGCAGATTCCACAGCAATCCGTTGTAAATACGACATGGCAAGCGTAAGCGGCTTGTTAAGTTTGCACTGTGAAGTACACAAGGGAGATGTAAAGATGATTTTGCCAGCATTGAGTACCTCCCTTTTTCACTTTGAAGTGCAAATGACGAAAATTGCAGAGAGGGGACCTGCTTGCACCCAAGTGCAAATGGAACATGCCCCCTTCAGACAATTTACACAGACCTGGAACATGAGTACAATTAGGGATAATTTTCAAAGTTCCTGGAGTATAAATGAAGGCGCACAAGACAGGAGTAAAGGTGTTACGCCTGTCTTAATGTCTTCATGCCTACTGCGGTTTTTGAAAGTGGATGGCGGAGGTGGAACAAAAGTAACGTTTCTGCCCCCCTTTTTATCTAATTTTGGCATAAACCCTATGATTTCCCATGGAACCAATGATTTCCCAATGAATTCCCATGAACTCCCAAGGAATCCGCCTGCTTTAAAAAGCAGGCGGATTCCATAGGAATTAATTGTAAACGCTACCTGCCATGAGTACATGGAAGGCAGCGTTTACACAGTTTGCACTGTGGGGTGCAAAAGAGTGGTGTAAATAGACTTACACCATCTCTTTACACTTTTAATCTCCACTCCACAGTACACATGACGTAAATTGGCCAGAGAGGACCTCTTTGCAGGTAAGTGCAAACCTAAGTGGAATGCTCTGGGCAATTGGCGTCTTTCTATAAAATTACCTCTGTTGTCTTTTGCCAGAGTGGTGTGCCAGAGTATATTCTTACAAATATACAAGAAAGCCTATAACATCACTTAAAATTCTTTTTTAACATACAAATAGCCTTCTAATGTCAAATTCAAAATATTGTAAGTATACCCCTCATACAAACACCCTGGAGTTTTCAAAGGATTTTACATCGGTATGTGGTATGTTTTCATAATCCCGGGCTACAAAAGGTAAAAATGTGTCTGACCAAGAGAGTCATGCAAGCTACAAACGGAGAAATGTTGTTTTTTAGTTCATAGTACACACCCAGGATGGATGACACCTGACACATACACCTTTGTGTTCTCAGGAAGAAAATAAAAAGGTGAGACGAGATGTGGGTACACAGAGTTCAAAGAACCCGTTTAGGGCTCATTACTGAATGCTCTCCTATGGGGTGCAAGTGCAGCTCACCTTAAACACACCTTGACAGGTCACAAGCCACTGAGAGTCTAACCTGTGATAAGCTTCAGGAGCGACGCTTTCAGGTGATTATACAAACATGAATACTGTATGTGCATTTGGTCATGAATTTGTATGGCCATGAAATACAAACAAGTGCATGCAACTCTAAGAGGGAGGCGCCTCAAACAGATAATGTGTCTACCATTTCAAACCATCCTCAAAATAACTGAGAGAAGAAATAAGTACTACAACATCATCTAACTGCATCTATTACCATGCTTCTTCTGTTCTAGATATTGCCATCACAATAGAACTCCCCTCTAATTAATGCTGTAATCTCCTGAGTCCTACACTCATGCTTACCAATAATGTATCACATTTGAGAAACACGCATCCCCTCTCACTCATCCCAATTGGTTTTGCTCTCTGTTTCTGGTCATTCTATTGTCTAGTTTCTCTTTCCTATAATCTCCTCCCCAAAACTCCCCTTCCTTTCCAGATACTAAGGTCTGGAGACATCTTGGCAGGGACATAATATGGCCCCTTTCGAACAAGGCCAGGTGCTGTAAGACCACCATGATGGTGATGGTCGCAGTAAAAATACTGAATAACATAACATGTTAGAGGGGAGGGAATGTAAACACAGTTACGCCTGCAAGTTACCTACCAGCAAAAGTCAGGCAGCAGTTATAGTCTGCTTCGTTTTTTATTGTTTGTATTAACACATTTATTAGCATTTGGATTTTTTTTTTACAATAAACTCTTTGTGTTGCACTATGTCATATCTCAGAGCTAAAAAGTTGGAGCACAGGGGAATGGCAGGCAACAAACCTCACACTTGCAATAAAGCTTGTGAGGCCGAAAACGTTGGTTGCATTTGTTTAGCATCTTGTAGAGCTCACTTAGTCACTGATCGCCTAACATTGCGAAAAATTAAAAGCATACCTAGTATACGAATTTGCATGATCGCTCCGTGAAGCCCAAAGAACATCCAGAGGGGTTGTGAAGAGTCCACACAGACTTGCATGCCTGCACTGGCACCGTTGTGACTTAAATGCAGTTCACCTTCGGAATTCACTACAAATCCTACGATATCTCCACTCTGAAGAGGCACTGCCACTCTACACACGGCCCAGAACTCTTTCCTGTCCACCAGCGACTCCGGGTTATAGGGAAGATCACTGGGCCTGAGAGTACCTGGGTCACAGGAGGTCACACCATAAGACAATGTCCCCGTGCGGGAGGCGTTTGATTTGTTGATCTTTACAAAAATGGTTTCGTTCGTTCTCAGGGGCCTGCTAGTGAACACCAAGGTCCTCTCCTCCCGGGCATGTTCCAACCGGGCCACTGTTTGATCATCAAGCATTTTAATATGGGCTCCCCGCAACTGATGGAAACGGAGATCGCTTTCGAGTTGTGATGGGAGGAGATGGCAATGTTGGGAGTTAAGGGAGTTCTGTGGAATAGGACACATCGTCGTCATCATCTGAAGGTTCTCCTCTTGAAGGTTCAGATCGCAGAGGCTCACCGAGAGGCGAGTGTCTTCATTTTCTCGCCGTAACGATGGGCGGCGTATGGCAGTGAAGGATCTTGGACGCAGACAATCAGGAGGAATTAATTCACTATCTGTAATGCAAAGATAATAAGAAATATAATCAGATGGTGCACAATCTTATTTCTAAATCTCCTGAAAAAGAGGAACGAGGGTTTATCAAATAAGAGAGAGAATCAGAGTTTTTGGGTAAATGTATAATGCAAAGAGTAGAAGAAAACATATTCAACCAGCACAAGAAATGGAATCATTAACATTTCAGCCGTCAAAAAAATACCTAAACAACAAAGATTGCCAGCTAAAAGTTTCATACTAAAGACAAATTAGCCATAAATTCAACTGGTCATTAAACAAAATACTGAAGATAGCAAGACTGTTCATCAAAGGCAGGCATTGGTAAGTACATTACACACAGTAGGGTTCAACGATGAAGAACGGATAAACAGAAAAGCCATATTAAATATAATTCTTCAAGCTAGAGGTTTAAAAGGACTTAATTAACACAAGTTTTTCAGGGCAATGAAGTTCTATGCCTGTACTACTTTTGTGCAGACAGAATAATGCATTGTACAATTACTTTGAAGTTACATAATATTATTACACATATTCCACTGAAATCCTTGAACCATGGCAACTCACTTCATCTCTGGTATATTTGATTTCATAATTCAAAACCTAACTTTGGAGTACATTTAAAAAAGCTAATGCCAAAAGAACCACATCATACTAAAACAAAAATGCCAACTGTGGTGTCACATCACCCATGTTTACTGTAGACTGACTACATGTCAGATCAGAAACCCCTAACTGTCAGACAAGGTAGTCAGACCGCCATAAACGTTATTTCTTTACAAGCACTACTAGTCAACTTAATAGTGGCAATATGGGGAAACATGTCCCAGCAGGAGCATGGCCTAAGGTAGGCTAGTGTTCCCATTTCCCTGGCACCATTTGCTCTGACACTCGAGACTGAAACAAGATCAACCTAGAAAGTGCAGACCTTTCCACCCAAAGGTAATGTGTCCACTTTACAATATTATCAATGGCCGATTACCACAGGCAATCCCAGGATGAGAAGAAGAGGGGGGTGCACAAGGCGGCCTCCACTGATTTTCCTCTCACTTGGATGCGGTGGAGCCTGTCACCATGAGGGTTGTGCCTACTACTAAAAAAATGCGCAGACACCTTGTGTAAGAAACTTCATCAGAACACTAGTCTCAGGATGGGAGTATTCTACATTCACAACTATCACTCACAGTGTTTGTATTTAGATGTCTTTCTGCACCTCTTTCTGCTCCAACCAGCTTGCTCCTCACCGACTGGGTGTCTTCCTCTCGCACCTCTTTCGTGAAACTAGATCTTCAAATTTCACATCTCTTCGCTCACATTTTCCTGTCTAATGAGGATAATGTGAAGTTTTAAGTTAAAGGACATTTCTGCTCTTTCTGCCAGTGATACATCTGTGCTTCAACTGTTCTGTAGGGTTGGAAGTGGCCACTGAGCCAGAACCACAACACGAACCTAAAGATAAAAACTGTGTAATTCTGATTCTTTGCTTTACAAACTCGCACCTTTGATGAAAAAGATGTACTTACAGTTAGTTTCACATATTTGTATATTTGGTGTTTACAACTATTTGTTCTCTCTACCCTTCTTTCTTAGCATTATAAAAATATGGACATTTTTTGTATCACTATTCTTTGTGAATGTCTTAAAGAAAGTTGAACATATACTGTACTACAGAATGATCAACAACGGTTATTTTACCCAAATTTCATTTCTAAATAAAAATAGATGTGCACGTTATACTGTCAAGCTCCTGATTGTGTTGACCTTTTAAACTAAGAACATCTCACAGTATTTTTGATAGACAGGATGCACTTACTCACAGAATAAATTCATTAGTTTCTCCACACCTTCTCAAATGCCTTCTGCTTTCTTAAGCCTTAGGATGTGGTCTTTCTATTGTTAATAATCTGCCCATGTCCTCCGTCCATTCTAATAGAGTCACTTTATTTGACTTCCTGTTCCTCTGCGTAATTTTCTCATCCACGTCAACGCCCTAGTTCACTAACAAAGCTATTTTGAGGGAATTTCTATTCAGCCTATAGATGATTTAGAAAACATTGACAATAGACAACAAAGGACTTTCCCATTGATTGCTATTTCATACTTATGCCTGAAACCTTCTGTTTGGTACAATTTCTTTGACACACATTCTTCCTGGAAACCATCTATCAAGCTCTTCCAGAGATAGTGAGTTCAACTCACAAAGAAGAATAAACATTTTCCAAATGGACATAGCGTGTAATTTGCACCTTTTCATAAATTTCTCCTTATTGATAAATCACAAGCATTCCAGTGCACATGTTATGCATTTCATAAGATCTGCAGCATAGAAATATACATGATTTAGAGAAACCAAAAAATTTCGACCACAGGCCCATCACATTTCTTGAGTAGTGGACTGTCACAAGGCCATATGCGAAAACAAAAACGTCACCTGTTTGCCCTTCTCTTACACAGTGCACTTAGTTCAAGGTGGAAGTGCTCCTCTTTAAGAGAGTAGAGGTTTAGCATTAGTTATTGCATGTTTGTCCAAGTAAAATTCCACATTCATGATAGCGTGGACCAGTAGGACTATATTACTATTCGACTTTTCTCCCATCGTTACTCTCTTGTCACTCTGCTGACGAAGCTCACTTTGTCAATCATTCATAATGTTTCTCTCCATAATGTACGCATCTTTCAGATACACTGCGCACATATCATATAACACTTTTAAATGCGTATATTACACTTAATCATTTTTATAATTCATAATTTTATTCATGCATATAATAAAATGATTTCTGGTGTAAGTCTGAGAACAAAACAACGCTCTTTGATCAATTATCATGCCTTGTGAGGTGGGTAAAGGGTGTAAACATGACAGTTTTAAACAGAGATTATGTGGGTTGGGGCACGCCATAAAAGACATTGGGGCATGGCTGTGAAACAACAAATGTATATAAAATCTATATGGTCACATTAGTGTTCGGA
Organism: Ambystoma mexicanum; assembly: GCF_040938575.1. Lineage (NCBI taxonomy): Eukaryota > Metazoa > Chordata > Amphibia > Caudata > Ambystomatidae > Ambystoma > Ambystoma mexicanum. The sequence continues at coordinate 1,513,548,450 of NC_090929.1, read as the reverse complement.
CTTTCCTGAGCCAATACAAGTCTGGATGCAACCACCATTGTAAAACTATATATGGGCAAATGTTACCTAAAAATTGACACATACAAGAGATGAATAAAGAGTTGGATTGTGTTCTGCTAGTTTTGCCCCGGTAGACTCAAAGTACTGTTCAAGTGAGTGATGTCTGTCTACTCTTGTAGACCTGTTACATGGATTCTGCTCTCAATCAGCTGCTCTGTTAAGCTTCGGATTGGTCGACTGGATATTTGCTCTGTTATTTAGTGCAGGAAATATTGCTTTCTTTTTTGGTGGAGGCCTTTATTGCACTTTTCTGGTCGTTCAGCAATCAGGCTTTATGGAGTGTTAACATCTCCCCTCCCACCAATGATCCCCAATTACTGCCACCGCTAAAATGCATATCTATATACTGCTGTAATTGGTGAAGTTGTTTTGAAAGTCTATCGTGTGCTGTGCTGACCCCCAAAACCGCTTCAAGATCCTTTCATGACACTATCTAGGTGAATGTATTAATTAAAGTAGGGGGAATTTTGGATTAAGCAATGTCTTTGTTGAACAACAAAATATTTGCAACAACACCAAAAATAAAACTCTTAATGAAGGTGGTATCTTTTTAGTATCGGTCCATATTGCTGTGTTTCAATAATGTCATACAATCTTCATTTTGATGCTCTTAAGTAGAATTTAGCTTCTGTGAATTATCGAACGTGTTTAGCACAACCAGCTCTTTATCGAGGGTGTTGTTCAATTAATTCTGAATGAAAACAGCCTGAGGTAAATCCTATATGCAAGGTTTGTGATGGAAGCCAAAAGCTGGCCGTTCGGGGGGTCTGCAAGGCATGATACATTGGTGAGGGAAATTGCCTGAGTGCAATTATCATTCAAAGTGCCTTACAGGTTTTGTCAATAGTGGCAGCGATCTGCCGTATGTAAGGTGGGTGTTCAGGTGAACTCAATGGCCATTATAGGGGTTGTCAGGATTTGGCATGGTGTGTGATGGATGGTGCCAGTAGAAGTCCTTGGGTCTCATTACAAGTGTTGCAGTTCGAAAAAAAGGGTGCTGGTAGCACCTTACTACAACGCTGCCCTCCTGGGCCGTTGTGCTCGGCAGGGTTGACCTGTTAGCGCCGTAAGCAATGGTGCTGGTGCTTCCGTGTCCCCATTCCCTTTGCGACTCCATGAGAATTGGGAGAATGGGGATTTACACTTTCCACTGTCTGATAACCTGGGCCGCCAGGATTTGTAATGTCCCGGTGGCACCAGGATCTCAGGCGGCGGAAACAGTGTTACGAGTACAGCAGCAGGTTACCGCCGGACTCGTAATGCAGCCCAGAGTCACATAAGTCACAGAAATTGGGCACTGGGATAACGAAGTGTGAAGTTCTCAATGTTATTTTAAAATGCAGATTTGGTTAAGACACCAAACCATACCACAAATTCCAAGAGCACTAAGGGGTAGAAAGTCCACCCTACAAACCAGGCCACTGCCCTCCAGCAATAGTTCACACTGAATTGGTTGTCAGATTATTAAGTACATTTATTGTATTGGGGGTAAGAGGCCCCTGGAGCAGAGGCCTGCCCCACTGGAGCTGCCTGCTTTACATCAGAAAATACAGCACTAAGTCCATGCCCTGCACTAACTGTCTGTATAGCCACATTCTGCCCCAGGACACCTACTCAAGTGTTCCTGCCACATAGTCTCTCAATATCTTCCAATGTGTCTGCCCTATAGTCTCCAAAGGCCACACTGGCTCTGGCCAATTGCCTGTCAGCATTACTGCCCCGCTGTCTCAACACATTTTGGCCAGTGTTGTGCAATGCATTTTGCCCTCAGCATCCAATGAATCACCTGCCCCATTGCCTCTGAGCATCTCCCAGCACACCTGCCAGTGTGTACCAGCTCCCACCGGTGCCCAAGGCCATGTATTCCAGTACCTCCACATTCCCCTACCCCGGACAACCTTGCCTGTCCGGATTTCTCCAGGGATGTCTTCCATTACCCACAGCCAGCAAGTCTCTCATCATCCTAGCCCCAGTGTCTACCAGCAACCTACTGCCACATTGTCTCTCAGGCCCCCTCTGTGCTACTGCCCCAGTGACTCCTAACTCCTTTCTCGGCCCAAACTCCATTGTCTCCCTGCACCTGTTTCCCCCAGCTCTCCCTGCCAACCATGGTCTCCCAGCACCTCACCCATAACCCTGTTGACATGCTTCTGAGGACCTCCTTGCTCCAATTATCTTGCTTCACCGCTATGCCGGGGTTTCTCAGGGCCTCTCAGCCTCTGTGTCTCCTTGTGCCTCCCTTCCCTTCAGTATCTCTCAGCGACTCCATGCATCCCAGTGTCTCTCTGGTCCTCTGTGCCCAGTGTTTCCCAGCGCTTCCATCAGTGTCCGTTTGCTTTTCTGTATCTCAGTGTCTCTTAGCGCCTTCCCTCTCCCCTGTGACATCCATCCCATCCCTGCAGCCCAGTGTCTGCATGCACCACACATTTTTCTAGCTCCAGTGTCTTCCACACACTCCCTGTCCCCAGTATCCTTTGTCACCTTCCTGTTCTCTTGCTCAAAGTGTGTCTCAGTCTCAGCACCTCCTACCCCAAGTGTCTCCCTGAACCTACATGCTCGAATATCTCCTGGTGTTTCTGGTTTCCCAATGTCACAAGCACACTACTGTCTCAAAGCATATCCCAGAGCCTTCTCGCAACTCAGTCTCTACTGGATCTTTCATGTCCTACAGTGACTCCCACTGGCTCTCTCCATCCAAGTGTCGCTCATCTCCCCTGCACCTCAGTGTCCCACTGTGCTCCATTATTACCCTTCTCCACACTGCCAGCTGGTTAGTCCCTGTACCATAATGCCTCTCAGTGCCCATCTGTTTTCCTGTACAGCCACCATGTCTCCTAGGACATCATGCACCAGTGTCAATCAGCACCTTGCTGCCCGGACCCATATCTCCTAGTACTTCATTGGGCACCAGTGTCTCCCAGCTTCTGTGTGATGCTGGAAATGCATTGGGCCTCCCTCGCCTAGTCCTGTAGTCCTTTTATCATGTGTGTTCTGTGGTATTTTCTGCACAGGAGTCCATGTGGGACTCCTGGCAGTGTAGCTCTTCCTATTTTTGGTTTGGTGAACAGATCCTTGGGATACCCTTATGGCACCCATGGGTGGGGGTACAACCCTGTACCCCAGTGTATGTTTTTGGGCACCTGTGTGTTGCCCACAGGACAGAGTATGGTCTGGTGGCAGCTCTATGCTGAATTTGACAGGTGCTCTGAGTAGCCTCCATTTTGGGATACCCAGGCCCTGCCATTGGAATAAGTTGATTCCTGATAGGAGACAAGATGGCCTCTGTGGCCTCTTGCTTTCTATTTCCTGTTACCTTGTTTTTCCCAAAGTCCTGGGAAGCCCTGACTCTGTCCCTTCCCCCTGACTGGCTGTTGGGTGGACGTTCCATATATGGTATTGTGGGGAAGTCCAGGCCAGACTGGATGAAGCCTTCCCAGTGACTGTGTGTTGCTTCCGTGTCCCCATTCCCTTTGCGACTCCATGAGAATTGGGAGAATGGGGATTTACACTTTCCACTGTCTGATAACCTGGGCCGCCAGGATTTGTAATGTCCCGGTGGCACCAGGATCTCAGGCGGCGGAAACAGTGTTACGAGTACAGCAGCAGGTTACCGCCGGACTCGTAATGCAGCCCAGAGTCACATAAGTCACAGAAATTGGGCACTGGGATAACGAAGTGTGAAGTTCTCAATGTTATTTTAAAATGCAGATTTGGTTAAGACACCAAACCATACCACAAATTCCAAGAGCACTAAGGGGTAGAAAGTCCACCCTACAAACCAGGCCACTGCCCTCCAGCAATAGTTCACACTGAATTGGTTGTCAGATTATTAAGTACATGTATTGTATTGGGGGTAAGAGGCCCCTGGAGCAGAGGCCTGCCCCACTGGAGCTGCCTGCTTTACATCAGAAAATACAGCACTAAGTCCATGCCCTGCACTAACTGTCTGTATAGCCACATTCTGCCCCAGGACACCTACTCAAGTGTTCCTGCCACTTAGTCTCTCAATATCTTCCAATGTGTCTGCCCTATAGTCTCCAAAGGCCACACTGGCTCTGGCCAATTGCCTGTCAGCATTACTGCCCCGCTGTCTCAACACATTTTGGCCAGTGTTGTGCAATGCATTTTGCCCTCAGCATCCAATGAATCACCTGCCCCATTGCCTCTGAGCATCTCCCAGCACACCTGCCAGTGTGTACCAGCTCCCACCGGTGCCCAAGGCCATGTATTCCAGTACCTCCACGTTCCCCTACCCCTGACAAATTTGCCTGTCCGGATTTCTCCAGGGATGTCTTCCATTACCCACAGCCAGCAAGTCTCTCATCATCCTAGCCCCAGTGTCTACCAGCAACCTACTGCCACATTGTCTCTCAGGGCCCCTCTGTGCTACTGCCCCAGTGACTCCTAACTCCTTTCTCGGCCCAAACTCCATTGTCTCCCTGCACCTGTTTCCCCCAGCTCTCCCTGCCAACCATGGTCTCCCAGCACCTCACCCATTACCCTGTTGACATGCTTCTGAGGACCTCCTTGCTCCAATTATCTTGCTTCACCGCTATGCCAGGGTTTCTCAGGGCCTCTCAGCCTCTGTGTCTCCTTGTGCCTCCCTTCCCTTCAGTATCTCTCAGCGACTCCATGCATCCCAGTGTCTCTCTGGTCCTCTGTGCCCAGTGTTTCCCAGCGCTTCCATCAGTGTCCGTTTGCTTTTCTGTATCTCAGTGTCTCTTAGCGCCTTCCCTCTCCCCTGTGACATCCATCCCATCCCTGCAGCCCAGTGTCTGCATGCACCACACATTTTTCTAGCTCCAGTGTCTTCCACACACTCCCTGTCCCCAGTATCCTTTGTCACCTTCCTGTTCTCTTGCTCAAAGTGTGTCTCAGTCTCAGCACCTCCTACCCCAAGTGTCTCCCTGAACCTACATGCTCGAATATCTCCTGGTGTTTCTGGTTTCCCAATGTCACAAGCACACTACTGTCTCAAAGCATATCCCAGAGCCTTCTCGCAACTCAGTCTCTACTGGATCTTTCATGTCCTACAGTGACTCCCACTGGCTCTCTCCATCCAAGTGTCGCTCATCTCCCCTGCACCTCAGTGTCCCACTGTGCTCCATTATTACCCTTCTCCACACTGCCAGCTGGTTAGTCCCTGTACCATAATGCCTCTCAGTGCCCATCTGTTTTCCTGTACAGCCACCATGTCTCCTAGGACATCATGCACCAGTGTCAATCAGCACCTTGCTGCCCGGACCCATATCTCCTAGTACTTCATTGGGCACCAGTGTCTCCCAGCTTCTGTGTGATGCTGGAAATGCATTGGGCCTCCCTCGCCTAGTCCTGTAGTCCTTTTATCATGTGTGTTCTGTGGTATTTTCTGCACAGGAGTCCATGTGGGACTCCTGGCAGTGTAGCTCTTCCTATTTTTGGTTTGGTGAACAGATCCTTGGGATACCCTTATGGCACCCATGGGTGGGGGTACAACCCTGTACCCCAGTGTATGTTTTTGGGCACCTGTGTGTTGCCCACAGGACAGAGTATGGTCTGGTGGCAGCTCTATGCTGAATTTGACAGGTGCTCTGAGTAGCCTCCATTTTGGGATACCCAGGCCCTGCCATTGGAATAAGTTGATTCCTGATAGGAGACAAGATGGCCTCTGTGGCCTCTTGCTTTCTATTTCCTGTTACCTTGTTTTTCCCAAAGTCCTGGGAAGCCCTGACTCTGTCCCTTCCCCCTGACTGGCTGTTGGGTGGACGTTCCATATATGGTATTGTGGGGAAGTCCAGGCCAGACTGGATGAAGCCTTCCCAGTGACTGTGTGTTGCTTCCGTGTCCCCATTCCCTTTGCGACTCCATGAGAATTGGGAGAATGGGGATTTACACTTTCCACTGTCTGATAACCTGGGCCGCCAGGATTTGTAATGTCCCGGTGGCACCAGGATCTCAGGCGGCGGAAACAGTGTTACGAGTACAGCAGCAGGTTACCGCCGGACTCGTAATGCAGCCCAGAGTCACATAAGTCACAGAAATTGGGCACTGGGATAACGAAGTGTGAAGTTCTCAATGTTATTTTAAAATGCAGATTTGGTTAAGACACCAAACCATACCACAAATTCCAAGAGCACTAAGGGGTAGAAAGTCCACCCTACAAACCAGGCCACTGCCCTCCAGCAATAGTTCACACTGAATTGGTTGTCAGATTATTAAGTACATGTATTGTATTGGGGGTAAGAGGCCCCTGGAGCAGAGGCCTGCCCCACTGGAGCTGCCTGCTTTACATCAGAAAATACAGCACTAAGTCCATGCCCTGCACTAACTGTCTGTATAGCCACATTCTGCCCCAGGACACCTACTCAAGTGTTCCTGCCACTTAGTCTCTCAATATCTTCCAATGTGTCTGCCCTATAGTCTCCAAAGGCCACACTGGCTCTGGCCAATTGCCTGTCAGCATTACTGCCCCGCTGTCTCAACACATTTTGGCCAGTGTTGTGCAATGCATTTTGCCCTCAGCATCCAATGAATCACCTGCCCCATTGCCTCTGAGCATCTCCCAGCACACCTGCCAGTGTGTACCAGCTCCCACCGGTGCCCAAGGCCATGTATTCCAGTACCTCCACGTTCCCCTACCCCTGACAAATTTGCCTGTCCGGATTTCTCCAGGGATGTCTTCCATTACCCACAGCCAGCAAGTCTCTCATCATCCTAGCCCCAGTGTCTACCAGCAACCTACTGCCACATTGTCTCTCAGGGCCCCTCTGTGCTACTGCCCCAGTGACTCCTAACTCCTTTCTCGGCCCAAACTCCATTGTCTCCCTGCACCTGTTTCCCCCAGCTCTCCCTGCCAACCATGGTCTCCCAGCACCTCACCCATTACCCTGTTGACATGCTTCTGAGGACCTCCTTGCTCCAATTATCTTGCTTCACCGCTATGCCAGGGTTTCTCAGGGCCTCTCAGCCTCTGTGTCTCCTTGTGCCTCCCTTCCCTTCAGTATCTCTCAGCGACTCCATGCATCCCAGTGTCTCTCTGGTCCTCTGTGCCCAGTGTTTCCCAGCGCTTCCATCAGTGTCCGTTTGCTTTTCTGTATCTCAGTGTCTCTTAGCGCCTTCCCTCTCCCCTGTGACATCCATCCCATCCCTGCAGCCCAGTGTCTGCATGCACCACACATTTTTCTAGCTCCAGTGTCTTCCACACACTCCCTGTCCCCAGTATCCTTTGTCACCTTCCTGTTCTCTTGCTCAAAGTGTGTCTCAGTCTCAGCACCTCCTACCCCAAGTGTCTCCCTGAACCTACATGCTCGAATATCTCCTGGTGTTTCTGGTTTCCCAATGTCACAAGCACACTACTGTCTCAAAGCATATCCCAGAGCCTTCTCGCAACTCAGTCTCTACTGGATCTTCCATGTCCTACAGTGACTCCCACTGGCTCTCTCCATCCAAGTGTCGCTCATCTCCCCTGCACCTCAGTGTCCCACTGTGCTCCATTATTACCCTTCTCCACACTGCCAGCTGGTTAGTCCCTGTACCATAATGCCTCTCAGTGCCCATCTGTTTTCCTGTACAGCCACCATGTCTCCTAGGACATCATGCACCAGTGTCAATCAGCACCTTGCTGCCCGGACCCATATCTCCTAGTACTTCATTGGGCACCAGTGTCCAGGCCAGACTGGATGGAGCCTTCCCAGTGACTGTGTGTTGTGGGTATGCACTTGGGGGGGACCTGGGTGAATGGACTGTGTGACCAATATGCACTTCATGTTGTGGGTGTCTGGTTTCTGGCATGTAACACAATGAATGAGACAACACTGTTCAAAACTGGTATGAATGCCGTGTGGAGTGCTGAATGGCTGGATGCTTGTCCCAATACACATTCCTTGTTGTGAGTGTCTGGAGAGAGGAGAGTGGCCTGTATGCACTGTGTGCCTGATTGGCTGCCTGCCTGCCTGAATGCCCTTCTGAATGATTGGTTGCCTGAGTGTGACCCAGCAGAGTGAATGAGAGTCCAAACAGTATATCTGGGGACCTCTCACTGATGAAAATTGTTCAGAAGCTGAAGTTGATACTTGATGCTTAACCTTGAAGCACACTGGAAGAAGATGAATTGCTGCTGCTGTCCTACGCCAATCTGAAAGCTGCTGTGCCTTCAAGGACCTGATCCAAGAGAGGACCTGGCTAGGAGACCTCTCCCCGTGCTACGAGGGACCCTCGTGCACCACCTAACATTCGCCAAAGCATCCTGGAAGTCATTCTTCGAAAGGCTGCCGACCGGAGACGGGGAGCACAACGGAATCACGAAGCAAAGCACCCGGACATTGAAGTGCATCACCGTCGATGGCGATCAACGTCTACAATGCCGCAAAGCTCCATTGATTAAGACACTTTGAATTCAAGGACGCTCGCCAGCTCCGCCGACCGCTTTGACCCGCCGGAGAAAGTCATGGCCGCTGACGCACCGAGGAGCATCCGCCAGTGGGTTTCCCGCCACCCGAAGACCACAAAGATGACGACGACTCAACGCCCTTGCTGGGCCAAAGTTCTTCACAGAAGCTTTGCAGCAATTAACTACTGTCGTCGAGGTGCACTGCACGCCTCCTCTTCTCAGGACATCCACGACCGATCATCGACGAGCACCGCCAGGACCGAAACTGCTGCCTCAACACGTAGTTCACCATTTCCTCGTGAGATCTCGGTGATCCGTGGCTCCTGCCTTAAAGGGAGCCGCTCAAGAAGGATCCGTCGACGACCCGACGTCGAACTCTGCTTAACCAGGTACATTGGGGCGGTAGAAACTTTTTAGAGGGAAATAAGACCCACATAAACAATATATGGATTGGGCTTGTATTATATCTTTATTTACAGGTTGGCCAGCTGGGGGGATCCTCACACAGAACTGTGTCTATCGGTAGGGGCCAGTAGTCTGTCTATTGTTTTTACCAACCTGCTTTGCTCCTATGCCTATTGTTGGTTCACATTATTAACTGATTTGTATGACATTCGAACTGAGTACAGTAGATGCATTTTAATGGAATCAAACAGTAATTGTTGTACCACATAGAAACTGTATATATTTACCATTCTAGATTATCTTGAGCACACAGTGTGCTATTGTGATTGTGTACATAACATGAGCCTATGTATATACAGAACTGTGTTATCACTAACATGGTGTGTGGACATTCCTTTGTGGGTATTTGGGGACTACACTGTACTTAAGAACCAGCCTGCATCACTTCCTGAGAGCTTAAACCTTGATTGCTCGACCTTCGCTACCCAATAGAGAATCTTGGCTGTGGTGCTCGGTGCCTCTACTCTGCCATATAAAGAGCAGGAGCACAGATACCCCCCTCCAGTTTTACACTCTGTCTGTGTCCCAGTGACTTGCAGCAACTCCCTGCACCACAGTGCACACCAGCCCCTCATTGCACTCCACTGTCTCCTAACATCTATCTGTGGACCACTAGCTCTCAGTGCCATACTGAGCACCTACCCTACCCCAAAGGTTGCATTTCATGAAACCAGTCTCTTTCTCAAAATGTTGTCAATTTGCCATATTTACCATGTGAAAAGAAAAATCACCATTCTAAATATTTTTTATAATTGTTATTGAAGTGTATCCAGACCCCAAATAAAAAAAACCTGTATGTATGCAATGCTTTCTTTTTACAATATAAACTTCATTTTTGTGGCAAGCGAATGATGCAGCAAAACTGCACCTCATCTTTTATCAACATTTCTAAGAGCATATCCTAATCCAAATGCTCCAAATATTGAACTCATCCAATACATTATGGCAGAAGTATGCACGGTTTACTCAATGGTTGTAGGGCACAGCACTAAGGGATTATACTCCCTATGTATTAATTTAGAGACAATGTGCCAAACTGTGTCAGTTAGGGACTTAGCAGTAAGTGTAAGTCAACCTTATGCAGTTCTCCCATCCTAGTGGTTGTGTGCTCCTGGCACTGTCCGCACACTATGTGTATCTCCTACCCTGTCTATCATGTCTGACTGAACCACTCTTCCCTTACTTGGCAATCAGCAACAGCTCCCTCATTTAAGGCACCTTCCCCTCGACCCTCAAGACAAGACAAATCCTCCCTCTTCCCAAGAACCTGGACCCCGACAACCTCAGCAACTACCACCCCATCACCCTTCTTCACTTCCTATGTAAGATACTTGAGAAGCCCTGCAACTCCTCCAACATATCAACACCAATAACCTCCTTTAGTACTACCAATCTGCCTTCAGACGAAGATGCAGCAAGGAAAAGGCTACCATCAAGGTGATTGATGATGTCCTTAACATCCTCAACAATGGCCACCATTATCTCCTGGACCTCTCACCATCATTCGACACACTAGAACACCAGACACTCACATAGCCACATGGGAATCAGCAAGATCAACCTCAGCTGGTTCACATCCTACCTTGCTAATTGCCACAAATTCATCCAAATGGTTTCCTCCAGATCACAAACTCTACCCATCAACTGTGGAGTTCCACTAGGATCCATTCTCTTCGACTTGGACTTCAACCTTTACGTGCAATTGCTCAGAACCCACCTAGCTCCACACAACATCCACATCCACCAATATGCAGATGACATGCAGCTCTACCTCAGAAAGCATACAGAGACCAAAGCCCTGCCTCATATTCATCCAGTCGTGGATGTCCAGTGCTAACTAAAGTTCAATCCCTCTAAGAATGAATTCCTACTGCTGACCAACAACATCGAACACTCTGACATCCAGACCTGTCACTCCGCTAGGAACCTCGAGGGCCTCACAACCCAGCAGGCCACCTGCGCCAAGTTCGTTGGGTTCGACATCGACAGACACCTCTCCTTCAAACAGCAGATAGCAAGGAAGACACAAATGGGTTGGTACCAGCATTCTCTAGATCAAGCCCTTCATCCAAGAAATCAACTTCTAATCTGTGGTCCAAGCTTTGGTCCTCTCCCACCTGGTCTTCCGGTGACTACCCTGGCACCACTGAGATGTGTCCTACATACTGCATCACGACTCATCAAAGGACTGCAAAATAGTGTTTTGAGAAAGTATGGAGTAAGGACCACTTTGTGGCATTGCAAATGTCCTGCACTGTTACACCTCTTTGTAGAACTGAAGTAGTTACCACTCCACTGGTGGAATGGGCTCTTAAATTATCAGGGACATCCTTCCCAGTAATGGAGTAACACTCCGAAATTCATACAATTATCTAACGTAAGAGTGTTTGCATAGTTACGGCTTGGCCTAATTTGTGACCAGTGTAACCAATGAATAGTTGCTGATCCTGTCTGATGGCTGACCTTCCTGAAATGTAAAAGCTAAGAGCCCTTTTTCAGGTCAAGCCTGTGTAACCTCTCTTCATCCTTAGAAGGGTAATGTAATTTTGTGTGTTAGATTCAATTCAGATACCACCTTTAGAAGGAGGGAAGAACCCACAAAACTACCCTCTCCTTAGAAAATACAGTAAAGGGAGGTTCGCATGAGGTGATGGCTAATAAAAAGATGTTTTTCAAGGTTAGTAACCTGAGAGGGCACGAATGGAGCGGCTCAAAAGGTGCTCCCATTAACAATGAAAGTAAATCCCTGGGAGGAACCAGAAAAGGGACTTGTGGGAATGCATTTGTCAGTTCTTTCAAGAATTGTATCACAATAGGCATCTTAAAATAAGAGCCTTGCTCCGGCGTGAGATTAAAAATAGATGAAGCTGCCAATTAACCCTTAAAGGCAGCCACCTGCAGCCCCTGATGGACTAGGTGCAGTAAAAAAGAAAGCACTGCAGGTGTATTGAAAGAGAAAAGAACTATATATTTTGCTCTACAGCAGCTGCAAAACGTGTTCCAACTGCAGTTGAAACACTTGTGTATAGGCGCGTTACAAATGACATATCATATCATATCATATCAGTTCTATAGGACCTTGGTTGCTGGCTTTCTAGCCGAAAGCAACACCTCCATAACATTTTCTGAGTTATCCCAATCTTTATATCTGAACCTCTCAGAAACCAGGTGTGATGGTTCAGTGTTCTGATTCCTATCTGAAGAAGATGGCCACCCTCTTGCGAGAGTAGTTTCACTCTCTAGCAAAGATGAAATGGAGGGCAGATGGACATGTCTAGAAGGTCCAGGTACCACATCCTGCTCACACAATCTGGGGCAATCAGGATCATGGATTTCCCAAACCTCCTGATGACATAAAGGATGACGAGGATTGGTGGGAACATGTACAGGAGTGAAAATTGGCAATCCACCGCGAACGCGTCCCCTAGAGCTCCTAACTCCCCCCATGGGAGATCGTGCTCTGCCTACTCAGAGCGTCTGACCATTGTATTCTCTTGCCCGACTAGATTAACAGCCGACAGAGAGATCCAATTTTGTAGAGCACAAAACCAGAGCTGCATTGCTTCCTTGCAAAGTGGTAGTGATCATACACCTCCTCTTTTATTGAGGCAATGCATGGCCACTGTGTTGTCCGTCATTATCAGATGTTCTTTCCGTGGATGGAGGACAAAAAGGCCATCAGCGCCAGTCTGATCACCCTCAGATCAAAAGGTTTATGTGTAGTCTTGCTACAGCCAAAGCCTGCTCATTGTCAGATCGCTCATGTGATCTCCCCATCCCACGAGGAAAGCATCCATGAATACAGTTATCTCCGGCCAGAGTTGCCAAAAAGGTTCTCCAATCATCACATTCTCTTTGCATGCTCACCACAGCAGATCCTGTGCAACCTTGCTGTCATCCTGCCTGAGAACTATGACCATTGGGATCAGAGGGCCCACTGGAGGGACCCCATCCTCAGACAGGCCTCTGGCACCAGGAAAATGCACGATGCAATGAGGTCCAGCAACCTCAGAAAATTGAATGCCGGTAGATATTGAGCGTTTTGAAATCTCATTACCACCTGCAAGATATGTTGAGCCCTCAACTCAGGAGGCAAGGTATTTCCTGAGGAAGAATCCAGGAACACTCCAGTAAATTGAAGTGTTTGCGAAGGTGTCATCTGGGACGTCTTCAAATTGAGAGAGAAGCCCAGTTTGTGGAGGGAGTGGCAGGTGCAGATGTTCTAGAGCATGTCCAGCAGAACGCGTTCTGATCAGCCAGTCATCTAGGTAGGGAAAGATGTGAATCCCGCCCCCCCCCCTTCGATTCACTGCCACCACCATCATCAACTTGGTGAAGACCCTTGGGCAGAGGTGAGCCCAAAAGGCAGAATTCCCCAAAAAAATGAAATGTATTTTTATTGCCATTTCCATTTTTCTTAACCACAAACATTAAAACCAGTGCAACCCCCAATCCACCCGCCCTACATCTGCCCACCTGACCCCCACACCCACACGTTTAAGAAGTGGTACACTTGTATTTATGCAGTTCAGTTGATACCCAAGATGCACAGTCTTTGAGAGCAGTAGGATTCCCTAGAGTCATCATGTAAAAAGGTCAGTATTGTCTCCCATTCCATTGAGAATTTGGATTGGTCTCCTTGTAGTGAGTAGGTTACCCATTCAAGGGAGACAAACTTCCAGACCTTGACGATCCAATCTTGCTCATCAGGGTGTTCCTTAGACCTTCATTTATGCGCGATGACAAGTAAGGTGGCCAGGCTCAAGATGGTATATGCTTTTTGCCTGTGCTTCGGCCTGGACCTGCTGTCTGAGCCTCATTCTTTAATGCCTTTACTCACTTGAACGCCGAGTATTGTGTGTATGTTGTCATTGACAGACCTCCAGCACCCGGCCAGCTTTGGGCAGCCCCACCAGATGTGTGCCCAATTGCCCATTCCCTGGCAATCCCGCCAGCAACTTTGTGACACCTTAGGACTCAAAAAATGTAGGCTCGTGGGAGTGTTGTGCCATTGGGGCATAACCTTATACCATAATTCCCTGATTTGTATGCCATGCGCGAGTTTGGGAATATCCACCCAGAGCCACGGCCACTCCTCCTGCTGTAAATTCTCCCCAGAGTCTTTTCCCATTCGCCTATATAGGTACCCTGCGTGTCTGGAGTACTGTCTACTAATAGCTTGTACAGACTAGAAATAAGATTTGTATCGCCTTGGTTAGTAGTGAGGAACTTTTCAAATTGTGTCAGGGGTCTAGCGGCGGCTGGTCTTTTAATGGCGGCCTTCAGCCAGTGTGAGAGTTGGAGGTACTACAGTCTATCTCCTCCCCCCAGCCCCAGCTCTGCCTCACATTGTTCAAACGATTTGATCTTGTCCCCCTGGAACATGTCCCTCATCTAGACCCTCATCTAGACACATCCCACAGCCTTCCATCAGGGTAAGGCACCACTGCCCACACCCAGAGCGAACTGAGAATTGTGAAATAGTGGGACGAAGGTGGAGGGAAAGGAGGTAATTCCGTGGAGTGTAGCTACCTTGTCCCATGTGTCCTCCACTAGCTTTGTGATTTTGCTTTTGTGCATATTTACTACCACAGCAATATCCATTTCTGCCCAGTGTTTCTCAGGCTCCCCGGTGAACCAGTCTTTAATGACCTGGAGTTGGGTCGCCATGTAGTAGTATAGGGAGTTTGGGAGGCCCAGCCCCCCCTTATGTGTAGGTGCCATTCATGTTTTCAGTGAGGTACGCGGGGGCTTGTTGTTCCATACGAAGGTATTTTATTAAGTGCCCAGAAAAACTGCTGAGGGACAGGGATTGCGAGTGCCTGAAAATAATAAAGAATTGTGGGTAAAACTACCATCTGAACTGTATTTATTCACCCAAGCCAGGAATTTGACAGAGGGCCCAACTTGCGTATTTGCAGCTTGATCGTCCCCAGCAGTGGCTGGCAATTCGCTGCGTATAGTCCCCCCGTATAGTCTTGTGATAGTAACCCCTAACAATCGTATTTACCCCGACACCCACCGAAAATGGGTAGCACACTTGGCCCGTGCCATGCCCTCCCCCTCGACTGACAAGTTCAGGATTTCGGATTTGGTGATATTGACCTTCAGCCCCGCTACGGCCCCAAATGCTTCTACTTCCCTGATTACCTCCAGCAGCGAATGCTTCGGTCAGCGTGAGGAGCATTTCCTCTGCGTATGCCATCACCTTATGTTCCTCCCCCCAAATGGGATACCCCTTACGGACCCCATAGTACGGATCTTACTGAGAAAGGGCTCAAAGGTACAGTGTGTAGACGAGGGGATGGGGGGAACCCTGGTTGGTGCCCCTCCTCAGTGCTACTGTCTGGGAGAGTCAGACCTTTGGTTCGCTGTAATTCGTGCGCACTTTGTCAAAATATTCTGTGCCAAACCCCATCATTTCCACACTGCAGAACAAGAAGGACCACTCAACCCGGTCGAATGCTTTTTCTGCATCCAGCAAGAGAAGCACTGCCGGGGTCTCCTTTAGAGATATTTTTTCTATGAGATGGCAGGACCACTGGACATTGTCAAACGTTTGCCCCCACTTAATGAACCCGGACTGATCTGGGTGGATTAACTTCAGAAGGATGACCTCCATTCTGTTTGCTAAGATTTTTGTGTACATTTTCGCATCTGTATTTATGAGGGCGATGGGTCTGTAGGACCCACATAGGGACGGGTCTTCAGCGGGTTTAAGGAAGAGGACCAGCTTTGCCTCCTCTATCGTTGGTGTGATATGACCAAGGTTGCCAAAAGAGTTATGTAAGTGGGCCAATTTGGTGTCTAGTAGTGTTTGGAAAGTCTTATAAAATATGTCTGGGAAGTCTTCCAGGGCAAGGGACTTATTTGGCGGGAAGCTTCTGATCGCTTCCAGCACCTCCTCAGGAGTGATGTCGGCCTCAAGTAATTCCCGCTCCACTAGGGTTATCTTGTTGAGTGGAACCGAGTGCAAGTATTGCCCTTGCAGGGAGGGATCAGGATGATCCAATGGGTATAGGGAGGAATAATAAGCCCTAAACTGCTCGGGGATCTTTGGAGTGGTGGTCGCTTTTGTCCCCTGAGGGTCTTTGATCTCCTGAATTATTTGAGACGCCGCTCTTTGTTTGAGCTGTCGTGCGAGTAGCCAGTCAGCCTTACTTGCCTAAACATAGTATTTCTGCCTCCTCACACCTCCCCCTCTCTAACCCTCTCGTCACTCCTGTCTCCTGTAGTGACCACTTTCTCCTCTCCTCTCCTCTCTCTCTCTCAGGCCAAGCCGACACCCACACTGCCACCCACCTTCTAAGTCATTCGACCCATGAAGTGTGTGCCAGTTGAGGCTTTCGCTGCATCTTTGTCTCCCCTCCTACACCTCTGGCTGACTCACACCCTGACACAGCCCTTTCTAAGCTCCACTCTGCTATCTCTAGTACTCTCAAATTACTTGCCCCTGTAGTGAGGATCCGCGTGAAGCTAAAAATCAAGTGCAATTCCTGGTATGACTCTGACCTCGTCACCATTAAATGCAAGTGTAGGGTGGCTGAGAGGAAATGGTTGGTATCTTGTACACCCTCTGACAAACTGGCCTGCCGCTTGCACCAAAGGCAATACAGACTCTCTGTCCTCACCAAGAAGAGAGCACACATCCAAGCGCACGTTTCTGCGGCATCTTACAACTCGGCCAAACTCTTTAAAATCTGCAAGGAGCTGGCCAATCTTGCTGCAGTCTCTACCTCTCCTGTCCCCTCTTAGGCCCTCTGTACGGCCCTGGATTCTCACTTCATTGCTAAAACTCAGGACATCCTGGCCACCTTTGCTACATCTCCTGGTCCTCCCCCCTCGCTCTCATCTCCCTCCAGCCACCTTGTGCTGACGCCCCTGCCTTGTCTGCCTTTCCTCTCTTCTCCCCTGATGAAGTATCTAGACAAGTCAGATCTGTGAAAACCTCATCTAAACAGGTCCTTCCCTGCTCTTCCAAAACCATCAAGGAACACATTGATAGCCTAGCTCCTGCCTTGGCTGACTTCTGCAACCACTCCTTCGCCTCTGGTACCTTCCCCTCCCCCCTGAAGCGCTCTCTTATGCACCCTCTTCTCAAGAAGCCCTCAGCTGACCCCTCCTTTCCAGCTAACTATCACCCAATCTCTATCACTCCTTTCCTGGGCAAACTCCTGGAAAAGCTGGCCATCTCCAGCTTAATCTTCACACCAAATCTGTGGGCTGTCTCCACGACCATTAGTCTTGCTTCAGAGCAGCCAGAAGCACGGAAATTTCTCTCCTGAACATCCACGAAGACTTGCTTTCCAACCTGGACTCTAATTTCCCCTGTGTCCTTATCCTACTTAATCTCTCCTCATCCTTTGATACCGTTAACCATGCCATCCTGCACAACCGGCTCCATGATAATCTGGGTATCATTGATAAGGCTCTGGCCTGGTTATCCTCCTTCCTCTCTGATCGACCCTCCCAGGTCCAACTTGGGTCCTTCCTCTCCTCTATCTTCCTCTCCAAATGCGGTGTTCCCTAGGGGTTTAACCTCTCTCCCTGGTTGTTCAACCAATACCTGGCACCGCTTTCCCACCGCATCGTTGCTTTTTGCGCCAACTTCCAATGCTCTGCGGATGATACCCAGCTTGCTCTCAGGCTATCTACTGCTGCCTCTTCTCCTTCTCTCATCCCGGATTGTCTCTCTGTAATCCAAGAGTGGTGCGCCGCCAATGACCTCTGTCTGAATGCCAGCAAGACGGAGATCCTCCTCATTGGCACACCAGCACCATGCTTTCCACTCACTCTCTGGCCGGCCTCCCTAGGCCCTCCCCCTGCTCCCACCTGCAAGACTAAGAACCTTGGGGGTTATCTTCGATTCCACTCTATCCTTCTCCCCTCACATCTCCAATATCTCTAAGAAGTCAAACTACCAATTGCACCTCCTCAGGGGTATTCTCCCTCTCCTCTCCTTCCCCCAGAAGCTCACTGTCTCTATAGCCCTGGTTCTCTCTAGGCTTGACTATTGTAATAGCCTCTTTTAAATCTGCCTGCCTCTACTCTCCGCCCTCTGCAACTTATCCAGAACAGGACTGCGAGACTTGTCCTTGGACTGAAGCCCAGGGATCGTATCTCTCCAGCACTGAAATCTCTCCATTGGCTCCCAGTGGCTGCAAGGATCACAATCAAGACCCTTTGCATTGTCCACAAGGCCTTCTGGGGCCTGGGACCAAAATATCTCCAGTTTTCTCTTCTGATGTATCTTCCTACTCGAGACCTTCGCTCCTCCACCTCCAACTCCTCGAGGGTCAGGCGTTTTTCCAAGAAACAAGCTGGAGCCAGATCTCGCCCCTCTGCGGGCACCTCCCTCTGGAACCGCCTCCCTTCCTCTCTGAAACTTGAGCAGAACCACCTCTGGATCCGGAAGCAGCTCAAAACTTTCCTCCTTGCTTCTGCCTTCTCTCTTCCTCTTCCCTGCTGATCGCCTATCTGTTACTACACTGGCCACAATCTGAACCATGGATTCAGTTCCCTGTCCTCCCAGCGGCACATCTGCACTGCCTTCCAGCAGCCAAGCACTTGGGGCTGTATCTGTAACCATACTGTCCCTTCCCTGCACTATCATTCACTTGTCGTACTGCACTTAACTTGCACTGCCACCTGTTGTTGCACTTCTTGTTTCTTATGTTATGATCCTATGTCCTGCACTTTTCCTCCTCCCCTTGCCTCAGCACTTTTCCCCCTTCCTCTCCCCTGCACTTGCGCAATCTCAATGTCACCGGGCCTAGTAAGATTGTTGTCTTTTTCCCCTTTGTCCCCCACCCCTGCTTCATCGCGCTTTGAAACACTTGTGTATGGGCGCGCTATAAATGAAATAGTATATCATATCATGTACAGCAGCCGCTTCTCTGCCTTTTGCGTCTGTAGCAAGCTGAGTTTTCCCCCAATATTCCTGTACGCCCTGCGCACTTTGACCCTTCATTCAGTCTCCATCTTTAACATGACCTCCCACCAGTGCTCCAGATAAGATTTGGAAGTGGTAGTATTTTGCTCCGTTTTTTAAAGTTGGGAGTAAAATGATTTTTTAGGGTGTAAAAATGTAAGATGAATTCCCAATGAGTGTATTTTCTAAGCGAGTAAAAAATTTTGAAATGGAAAACCGAAATGTTTTTATACTAATTATTTCTTTGCACCTAATTATTCATGCACATTAAAAGATATATGTTTACACAGTGGTCCAGATAACATTTGGAAGTGAGAGTACTTTACTCCCGATTTTTGGGAGTAAAATGATTTTTTAGGGAGTAAAAATGTAAGTCCAATTCCCAGAGGGAGTATTTTATAAGCTAGTACAAATTTGTTTTAACTACAAAAACGAAAATGTTTTTCTAATAATTCTTTTTTGCACCAGTTTTTTTTATTTATTAAAATGATATAGTTTACATATGAAACTTTTCATTTACATTAAATCCCAACATTCAGATGATCATAAGAGAAAAGGAGAGAAAGGGAAAACAAAACAGAAGCAAGAGAACAAACAAAAATATCCATCATCCGATGGTTTTTCTCCAGGCTTTTAAACAAGTTCCATAACACTATTTAAGAATTGGATGATGGTATAAATCAGTTCTCTGTCTTTTCCCGCGAGAACCTGGGCCCATCTGGTTTGTCGGTCCATTGGTTGCTGCGAGATCTTAAAGTGATCTCTGAAGATGTTTCTCTTTTCAGCATGTGCAGAACATTCCATGATAATATGTTCAATTGTCTCTTGTGCTTGGTTGTTAAGACAAAAACGACAGAATTGATCTGTCAAGGGGATGATTCTCGCTTTTGCTAATCTGTGTCTGGTCTGGAAGACCTATTGCACCTATTTATTCATGCACATTAAAAGAAACAGGTTTACTTCTTCTGCTCAGGCAGTAATAATAGTGGTTTACTAACAGAAACCCGTGGATCCAACTAACCAGGATTTTTTCAAGGACAAAGTCTCCACAACAAACCCAAGTCTGGCAGCTCTTAATTTGCAATGTATACTGGGGCCCTAAGGCCCGTGCAGAAGACAAATTCATGGAAGTTCTCATGAGAGCTATAGACGACGCAAGAACTGAGTGCCCTAACCTTGAAATCCTTCTATGTGGCGATTTCAATATGGAATGCTTCGACAAAAATCAGAAGAAGATTGAGGTCGTGCCCTTGTCCGCCTCTAAAAACATAATAAGAGGTGTCAACATGGAAAGAGAACTCTTAGCAAGGAACATCTACATGGTTAATGGGAACTTGTTGGGTGACCGAATGGCCGCACCGACCTGGAAACGGGGAAACCAAATGAGCACGCTGGACTACATCTTTGTATCAGAAACTCTCTACGGAAACCTAACATCAATGAAAGTGGTCTTTACGACCCAGAGTGACCACAACATTTTGGAGCTCGCAATCGAGACCTGGGACAAATCCTTCCTTATACCAGCTAAACATCTACCTGACCAGCCCCTAGAGACAACTCCAGGGGGGAATAGACTGTGTATGGGAAGAAAAGAGGCGAGCATGGCATTGGATTCTCTAAGTAAGGTCAAAGGTTCGGAACTGATCGAATATGCTGAAGTATTGAAAACTTTTAGAACGAAGGTGGACAACAGGGGTTGTCACCAAATTACTCGGCATACGTATGATCACCAAGTAGCGTTAAAAAAAAAAGCTGTAAGGAAAGTCAGGAGGCAATTCCTTAAAACTAGGGCCCCAGTTGACCTACTCCTGTATAAGAAATGTAGAAACAACTATAGAAATTGGCTTATGCAACATAAATACCAACTGGTGCAACAAGACAGTGAGACAATGTTAAAACTGCTATCATCTAAAAACATCTCAAGCATTTGGAAATTGTTTAATGAAATAAATACCCCTCCGGATTCCAAAACGGTGAATCCCATAGCAGCAACAGTATGGGAAACCCATTTTTGTAATCTTTACTCTAAGGGGTTAAACAGTGGTCCCCAAACACCTCTATCTGCCGATGAAGCCTGGACCATTGACTTTGGGAAACAAGATATCATAGACCTAATTAAAAAATCAAAAGCTTCAAGAGCCGCCGGTCCAGATGGTCTTACCAACGAGATCCTTAAAAAAGACCCGGAAAAATGGGCCTCTTTCATGCAGTCCTTGTTCAATGATATATTGAGACTAAAAAAGCTACCCAAATCATGGACGACGTCCATAATTGTGCCGATCTTCAAAAAGGGAGATAGGTCTGTGCCCACGAATTACAGACCAATCGCTCTCTTGGACGTCGTGGGAAAAATCTTTGCTGCGCTTCTACTGAAACACCTAAATGTCTGGAGTTGGTCGTCAAATCATTTGGACCATTGGCAATCAGGGTTTCGCAAGGGCATAGGGACATCTCTGAATGTCCTTATCATAAACACACTAAAATGCCTGGTTAAGGAGAATAGATACAAAAACATCTACATTGCGTCCATAGACTTGGAACAGGCGTTTGACTCTGTCGACCGTCGCATTTTATGGCATAAACTGAGGAAATGGGGTTGTCCGAACAACCTAAGAGAACCCTTAGAAGCACTGCACACTGGGACAACTCTTAAAGTAAGGTTGGACAGACAGGGCAACCTTTCTAACAGTGTGAGGGCCACGAACGGGCTGAAACAGGGCTGTAGGTTGGCCCCAGCGGTATTTTGTCTCTTTATATCCGACATGCAGGAAGCCTTCGAAGCTGTGAGATGTTTCCCCCCTAAGATTGCGGGGACCCCTGTGGGAAGGTTACTGTTTGCGGATGACCTCCTGCTACTAGACCAAACTGCGGTGGGTCTTCAGCGCCAATTAAAGGCACTCGAGTTATACATCCAAGGCAATGGTCTCCGAATAAACCCAAAGAAGTCCCAGATCCTGAGGCTGGGACCCAATATGATCATTAAAAACCTCAGGTGGGTTTTGTCGGGGGAAGTGATACCAGTGGTCTCAACCATGGTTTACCTAGGAGTATCCTTAAATAACAGCATCCAAGACGGTCCCGGTATCGAAAGACTCAGAAGCAAAGTTACTAACTTAGCTTCTCAAGCCTTGTTAATTAAACGGCGATACTGTTCCTTCTCACTTCGACCACTGATTGAATTCTACAAACTAAAAGTCTCGCCCATCTTGACCTACGCGGCAGAGGCAAACTTTTTTCTGAATCAAGAGGTCTGGAGACTGTTGGAAGGTCTATTTTGGAAAAGAGTACTGGGTCTACCGGCATCGATCCCAATTGAATGTGTCCGCAAAGAATTGGGCTTATCTTCACTTTATGTATCCATGGTTTGGAAATCATTGACACTCCTTGACAAATGTTTGCATCCACAGGAAAGAAGTGGTTTCCAGGCCATCAACGAAGCCATGGCAAGAAAACTGATCCCGGCTCTATCTAAATGGCAGTCTATCTGTACAGATATTTTGAACCACATAGCCCTGGTACCTGAAAACCTTGTGCTAAACCCGCACACGGTAAAGAGGCGACTACTGGACTGGGATTGGATAGGTACCTTGGACAGACTTAGTGCCTTTCCATCAATAACCCAGGGCAAGGACGAGCACTACCAAAGAGGCACAGTGCTCCCGTATCTTGACAAATTTCCTTCAAGCACAGAAAGGGACAGATTCTTGAGATTCCGACTAAACCTTCTTCACACCAGAGAAGTTCTAGGGAGAAGAAATACAAAGGAGATGCAACCTAGCCTGCTGTGCCGTTACTGTGGGCTGGAGAATGAATCCATACAACACCTGGTGATGAACTGTGTTACCTTATCTAGGCCCAGAGAAAAATGGTTAGGGCCGCACTTTCAAAATCTAACCACTCTATCCCTGCAAGACAGGTGGTCAATCTTAAGAAGGGGAGAAAAAGTCTCCAGGACCTTGGCACTGTTGAACTTTGTGCGAGAAATATTCACAGGACTGGATACCTAGCCATACTTTGTTTCTTCTTCCCTGTCTTTTTTTTTTTTCTTTTTTTTTACGCTCACCATCTATTCTCCCCTTCCTATATATACAAAATTGTTTTTTTACATTCTTTTAAATGAAAGGAGATTTTGTTTAAAGTATGCATTTAAAGTTTTCTTAGAAACTAATTGATGCAATAAAAAAAAAAAAAATAAAAATAAAAAAAATAGTGGTTTGTTCCTGTGGTACTATGTTCACTACTGATCCAAACATATCCATGGAGCTGTGTGGAACTCAGGGGCACAAGGTTCTACATGTCAGTTTCCCATTTTTTGTTGGGAGTATTTGTACTCCCTATTTTTATTTTTTGGGAGTATTTGCCTAATTTTAGTGAGTAAAAGTGGCCGATACACCACTTATCTGTGGGGCTGCAGCTCCCACAGCTCCGGCTCTAGCTTGGCCTCTAAGGCTCTTATTTGCTTCCGCCTGGGTGCCCGCATCGCTATCAATTCCCCTCTAAAGGATGCCTTAAAGACATCCCATAGAGTACTATCCGATACCTCAGGGGAAGAGTAATCCCTGATTTTGGCTTTAATCTCAGTGCGAAGCACCGCGTCCGCCAGCAACTCCTGAGGGAACACCCATCTCCACAGACCACGCCACTCGAGTGGGAGGTCGATAATAATAGTGAGTGGGACATGGTCTGATAGTGATATACTACCAAGGTCCACCTCTATTATTCTGCCCAACAGTGTCACTGATGACCGTATAAAGTCGATTCGGGAGAAGGTTTCATGCACATGCGAATAATAGGTAAAGGCCTTCTCCATCCCCCGAAGCGATGTCCAAGTGTCTATCAGGGGTAGCTGGTCTATGTTAGCTTCGAGAGCCTGTGAGGGGTAAGGGGACTGACTGTAACAGGTGGTGGTGCTTCTATCTCTCTGCGGATCCCATGCTTAATTGAGGTCTCCCATCAAAAGGCTCTCCCCCTTTCCAAACATATCTAAGTCAGTAAGAGTTGCCCTTAGAAAGCCATCTTGACCTGAATTTGGGGCGTAGATAGCCGCTAGTGTGAGCATGGTCGCTGCAATTTGGACTATGAGGAACAGATATCTCCCCCCTTGTCTACTCAAATGCCCAGGACCTGCAGTGACAGGCCTGCCCGCAGTGCGATAAGAACCCCTGCCACCTTCCCGTAGGGCCTTTTCCTGGAATATTTTGGGATAGTGTTTCAGCCTAAATTTGTGCCTGTCCTGCTTCCGGATGTGATTCTCTTGCAGGGCTACTATGTCTGGCTGCACATGCAAGAGAAACTGGTCAACGTTCTTCCATTTGACAGGGGAGTTCAGCCCCCGTATATTAAGCGTTAACTTGAAGGCTGGCGATTATATCGTCTGAAACAATGCACCGATTGCCCATTCCCTGCATCCTGTCTGTTCCACTCCCCCAAACTGAATGCGCGCAGAACCCATACCCCAGTCTCCTCCCTCCCTTGATCCCCCGCTCCCCAAAAACCAACCATAGGTATACTTCCTCCCCGGTAGGTACAAGCGAAAATTCCTAGTGAACCTTTGGGTGTACCACCCTCAGTATTAGCTCACCAATGATTCCAGGGGAAACTAGTGGGGTAACATAAAACCCCTAACATGATTCAAAGTGGGACACGGAAGGCAAGCCTTTGCCTACGAATGCCCCCGTAAGTAGCTTTCAGTAGCACCGACATCTGCACATTTTTCGTGGCATTCTCAGTCAAGTTAATGTGGTATACGGCATGCCGGCAAGATATTTGTCCTGTGGTCCGGCCCCGAGCACTGATTCCTTCTTCGTGGCTGCACCACTTGTGATCACTCCCACAATTTCGTCTCCGGGGTCGTACCTGCCCCCCTAGGTGCCTCGGGCTGTGTGTCCTTGTCGCTGAGATGCAAGACATGGAGCCTTTCTTCACTCGCTGTGATTCTGTGCTGACACCCCTCCCAGGTGAAGAGAAGGCCAAAGGGGAAGGTCCACTTGTATTTGATTTGCTTAGATTGATGGGCTCTCACCACTGGACCCATCTCCCTGCGCTTATGTAGGGTGAACTGGGCTAAGTCTTGATATAATTGGATTTCCGCCCCTTTGTAAGTGATGGGCTTTGCTTGGGGGGCCGTTCGAAGGATGATCTCTTTTTGAGGGTATCTCACCAGTGTCACTAACGTGTCTGTGGGTCCCGCTCCCGCTTCTTGCCTATTGGGACTAGTCCTATGCACTCTGACGATGGCCACCTCTTCCGCCTTTCTGTCGCCCAGAAGATCTGCGAAGATTTGCTGGACTGTCTCCTTCATGTTCTTGTCCCCCACTTTTTCTGGTAAACTCCGAAGCCATTTACTGGGTGTGCCCCTCTTCTTGCCCCCCGGCACTAGGCTTTGGCACTGGCTACTTCTGTGACCAGAGGTTGGTGGGTGACACTGCAGAGAGAAGCTTCTTTTTCATACCGAGGCCCTTTAAGTTGCCGATCCCCTTGAGGGCAATAATTCGAGGCTGCCTAAACTAGTGTTCCACTTGCACTGGAAGGGTTTGCAGAGGTGCAGCTGGTGCCTGGCGGTTACATTACAAAATGAGAGTTGTGAGGGTTCCTGGCCATTGGTTCCATTCCTTTCAGAGCCCATGGAGGGGCAGAGCTCGCCAGGCCTCAGCAGGCTAGTTGTTGTAGCCTGCACTCTTAGTTCTGTAGATCTTGATCTCTCTGTGCCATTAATACTCTTGCGTTGGGCTGCTTCCACTGAGCAACAAGGTGTCTGCTGGCCCCTCCCCAGCGAGTACTCGCTGGGGCTTGCTCGGGGCACCCACCATTGTGGTCTTCCCACGCTGAAGTCTGAGGCTCACTCCGTTATCCGGGGAGTTACTTGTAAGGCTGCAGAGCCTGTGGGGCCCACAGTCAGAGTGTGCAGGTCCCAATAGCCCGTCTGTGCAGCTGCGCCCGCTGCAGACAGGCATATCAATCCAGGCACACCAGGTTTCCTCAGTTAACCGCTGTGCCGGCTGCACCAGCCCTGTGGGGGGCCTGCCAGCACTTTCCTCACCTACTTGAGTCCACCCCAACCCCGGCAGGCAGCCTTATCCTGCAGGCCCGCAGTTGAAGCACGCCGCTCCATGGACACTATTCATTGCATTTATTCTGGCCAGGTGTGAGCGTTCCACCCAATCGACTTCGGTCCACTGCAGGGGGGGATGGACAACCCTGGGAAACTCTGCTACGACAACGACACAGGATGGCAAGTGCAGTCTGCCGTTCACTCACCCAACCATGTTTGCCGGGTCCACGCTCGCATGCGCCTCTGGGTGCCTCTGTTTGATCACGGCTGATGCTGCAGGTTAATATTTTGCGGTTTCCGACTGCAGGTACTAGTGCCTTGCTTTGGTAGACTTTTTGTGAAGGCCTCATCAGAGACAGAGCCCACAGTGTTCACATCCTCCCGATGCTGATCGCCATCTTGGAATGCAGAAATCAAAATTGATAGTGAGAACTGCCAATGGCGAAACTCAGGTACATTCTGTTCTTGGGATGTATAGGCACATGAAAGTAAGCACCCTGAAAATCAAGGGACACCATCAAATCCTGGAGCTGAAGGGTCTGGAAGATCTGCAAAAGAGTGACCATCTTGAATTTGTCCTTCCTGAAAAACTTCTTGAAGTGCCTCAGCTCCAAGATGAGTTGCAGTTTTTCTTGGGGGCCAGGAAATAGGTGGAGTGCCAGCCCTGGTTTCGTACCTTATGCACAGCACCTTTCTCCAACAGGGAACAAATCTCCTGTAGGAGGAGCAGATCTGGATTCCAAAGAGATAGTTTGCTTGGGGGACAATCTGGAGGCATTTGCAGTAATGGGAGACAGTACACTTAGGCCACTGTCTGTAGGTCCCATGCATCTGAAGTAATGAGATGCCAGACACTCGGTCAACTTACCTCCCATTGGGGTCTTGTGAGCAAAGTGCACAGAGACGTTTTGAGGTTGTGGCTGCTAATAATAATAATAATAATAATTTAGCATTTATATTCCGCTACGAACCCTCAGGTATCTGAGCGATGCTTATTATTACCCACAGTGTGTGGTGCTTATTTATCGACCTCGGAAGGATGAAAGGCTGAGGTTGGCCCTGCCGGGATTCGAACCTGCATCAGCAGGGTCTGCACAGATGTCAAAGTGAGCACTCTACTCGCTGTGCTATCGGACTGGCTGTTGAAGGTAAAGAGGAGGTTGCTGCCTGAACAGTTTTTCCTCCATGACCTGTAGGGGCACGTGCACACTTTATTTGCCCTTGCTTCTGACTTGTCTGACCTCTTCCCCTTTGACGGAAGGAGGAGTAATAGCGAAAGGATTGTCCTCTCCAGCTTTGCGAAGGTGGATGTTGCTGCGACTGATGGATGGCTGCCCCCAAAGATGTTGCTGCAGTCTTTGAAGTCTACAGGTTCTCCAGGCTGTCATCCGCCATGGGACAAAATAAGTAGGATCCATCGAGGGCATATGTAAAAGCCTTGATTGGAGGACAGGGGCTAAGTCAGATTTACGCAGCCACACAAACACACCTGTTTACTGCACTAGACCCTGTGCATCTTCCAATGCAATCTGATGTTTCTAGTCCTGACTGAAGAGATTGACAGGAAGCCTCTTTTCAGTCCTTTATTGGGTTATTAAAACTTTCTTGCAACGCCCCATCAGGAATATTTTCCCCAGCTTGTGCAACCACATCCCATAATGTGTATGTATATTTTACTAGTGCACAAGATGCCTTAATGGCTTTTAATGCCATGCTTCCTGCTGACAATACCCTTTTTGAAAGTGTGTCATACAGCTTATCGCTCCTATCTGTAGGGATGGTTGGATAAGCTGTGGCTTTTGAAGTTGCCAACTGTACAACTAAGCTATCTGGTGTTGGATGCTTAAAGAGAAAATCATGGTCCACAGAAGAAGTCTTGTACTTTTTCACCAACTCTTTATTTACAGCCTGTGTCGTATCTGGCTTTAAACAGATTTCCATAATTGGATTCGTTTGTGCTGTATGGAAGGACAACACAGGTGCCATAGGAAGGCCTTTATCTAAGATGTCTGTTAGATTCTCTTGGGTAATGCCCTTTGCAGGATGACCCCATCCAAATACTCTATCACCTTATTCATGACAGTCCTGAAGGCTGCATTCGGGTGAGAGTGCACATCTGGTTCGTCAAACCCAACCTCAGGGGAGGTATCCAAGCCACTGGCATCTTTCAGGCATGAGGCCAGGTCGTCTTCTAGCCGAGATTGATCAGAAATCAAGTCCTCTGGAACATTTGGTGTTCCAAAATGTTCATACCTGAATGGGATGACGTCTTCTGCCTCCTCTTCCTCCTCTACAATTGCTCCAAAGGATTTAAAGAAATCCATTTTAGATTGCGGTTTGAATTTTGAGGACGACGTCTATGTCTAAGGTCCCTTTGACTTCGACTCCGAGGAGGATGTCACAGAAGCCTTTTGTATCATTGCAAACTCAGCAGTCGGCCCTGTCAAAGCTACTCACATAGACATCTCAAAGGTCTTTCAACTCTGGCTATTTGGAGCATGGGTCGAAGCCTTACTCGATTCTCTGCCAGTCTTGGAGGACGCAGTGGGATCAACAGCCTTCTTAGGATCTTTGGAAGGACCGGACCAGGGTGGGGGGGCACCTTCAAAAACCCCTCCAACATTTTCTCATGAAAACATTCCCATTCGGCAGCTGAGGTGGTCATTTTGGGAAAACGTACCTGACGTCTGTCGGGCGAGTAATATGAAGATGATAAACAAAGGGATTATTTCTTACTCTTCTTCAGTGAAGATGACGAGGAGGAGTGATGAATCATTCCTGGATCTAGATCGCTTTGAATGTTTGGAGCATTTTTTAGGCCTTTCCGGAGATTTGTCTCCAGTTGAACTCCTACCTTCTGAGGATTTTCTTTTTGAAGGTGTGGAAGATAGAGATTTTGAAATTGACCGACCTAAGACGAGCTTCGGCCTCCTCTCTTTCAAGGCCTTACTTGTCATCTACTGAAAGGAGCCGCATTCAATGACTTCATGATTTTTGCCGAAGCAAATGCTGTGCGGATCAATGAGCGACATCTTCAAGTTACAGTCTGCATATCTTTTGAAGCCTGTTTTCAGCATAGACATTGTGATAAAATCACTAAAAGATTAAAAAATATTACAACTTTCACTGAAGAAATTTGCTGAGGCAAGTCGAACCGTTCAGAGAGAGTGCTGTGCATGTGGAAAAATGGAACTTAAGCAACGGTCGCAGTGTGTGCTCTTTATACTATCATCAACGTCATGTCCGGACATGGGATGTTAACCGTCGAGGGACATTGATGACGAACAGCACGCCCTGCTGTCAAAAAACATTGTTGAGACTGCAAAGCAGGATATGAATTTATTTATCTAAGATGAGAAATCCATGGGAGCACACAATCCATTAGAAAGGAACACGTTTTTGTCATATTCTTCTGGCCAAGTCTCTGGGTGTGAGTCAGAGGAGGAAGAGTATGAGGGGGCATACAGTGATGTAACAGTAGAAATGGGATGTAGGAACAGCAGTCCACAATTATGTTGACCTCTTTACTTTCTTGCAGAAAGTGGTCTGGGTTGAACGTATGGTTGCTGGGAATATGTACATAGATTTTCATTGAAGAGCCAAGGGAGAAGGTATATGTGAGCCAAGTTTAAGACAAAAGGATGATTTGTACTCTAAATGTAGAAAGTATTCAGGCGGCTTCATGAACCCTGAAAAATATATTTGGCTGGCTCTGGATGTTTGAAGTGTTCCATAAAAAGTTGAAGAAACAAGAAAAGTACCAGAAGAGAAGGTGAAAATGACAGAGGAGGACAATGTATGTACTTATGGATTTGAAGTTTTGTACCACTTTACATGAACACCAGCCATTTTAGAAGCAGAAAAAGAAAACATACCTCTACAAACTTGAAAACCTTAAGTTATGCGACTGATTGCCCAACTAAAGATAACAACAGAGCTTTTGAGGATTTGCGGTGTCAAAACAGCAGGGAATAGCATATCAAGGGTGTGAAGGCTGAATGAGGTTATGAGACTATGGATGGGTGCCTAGTAGGAAACATCCGAGGCACCGTAGGGCATACCTCTCAACCTTTTGGGTCCTGTGAACTGGTACAGAAATGCTGATTTTGTTTTTCGGCGAGTGAGAGCCCACTGAACTGTTAGTTAAGGGACTTGGCGGGTGAACAATGTGATTACATGGCGGGTGACACCTGTCAAATGCATGTGAGTTGAGAGGTATGCCTTAAGGCCTGGTGAGGGAAAATACCCAATGCAGTAACAGAGACATTGAGTTACCTGAGCAGATGCCAAAACATAGTTATTTGATAAAAATCATCACAAATGTATGTACAATGCATCCATTTTATATTTTTTAAACATTGTGGATGGGTAAAAGGGCTCCTCATTTTAACTTAGTTTCTCCTGAATTAATTGTATTATCTCTGGTGAATTTTCTATTTTGAATGAATATTGTTTTATAAATTCTTTTTTTAGAAATTTTTAATACATTTTGCCCAATTTTTGTCTTTGTTTTGCGGCCGGAACCCAATTACATCTCTTGCGGCTCTCTGCTGCACGCACCTTTTCCACATCATCTCATTGCACCAGCAGGCACAGGATATTGTGCTGCCGCGAAGTGTGTTTCTATGTCAATACTGGAGGCAAGTATTATGCTTCAACTTCTTTATTTTCTAACTTTCCTGCAGTTTCAAAACGTACATAAAAACCTTGATAAAATTCAATGTCTTCTTTTTTTTCAAAAGGGAACTACACCTCCCTATATCCTGTTCCTGTCATGTAGTTCTATAGTCCACTTCCTTCTACTTGGATTTAGCATGTCAATTCCTGTACAGGTGCCTTCCTCTTCTTTTCTGCTTGTCAACAAGATACGTAGCACTTTTGTCTGCAGAGCCTAGTAGATTGTTTACTTTCTATGCTAACGTG
Organism: Ambystoma mexicanum; assembly: GCF_040938575.1. NCBI lineage: Eukaryota > Metazoa > Chordata > Amphibia > Caudata > Ambystomatidae > Ambystoma > Ambystoma mexicanum. The sequence continues at coordinate 1,513,517,652 of NC_090929.1, read as the reverse complement.
TTAGATGGTGCTTAATTTCATGATTCAGCATAGCTAGATAGCAAGTATGCAATGCTCAAATGATTTTAAGTTTCCAGATGTACATTCCGTGTTGAGAGGGACTAGGTTCCATTTGTCAATCGTGTGTAGCCCACAGCGCGAGCAAGTGAGAGAGAGGAAGGGGTCTGTGATCTACTTAGAGCACTTTAGGAGATCAGCTTGCCCTCCCTGGCGGCCTCAGCTTCAGTAACGCTGGACCCACAGAGAAGCCAGGAGAGTCTCCGTACATTGGAGGTTCACGGGGCAAGCGCACATGCGCAATTCCTCGACTGCGGCACGTGGCAGTTTGGCAAAGCAGAGTTTGCTTGCAGCTCAGAGCAGGCTAAGGCTCCTCAGAGCTTTGTTGATTGACGAGATTTCCCCAGATTTGTAGCGGGGACTGATATACGACTATAGAGCAGCCGTCAGAGCGGATCCCGCTCCCTGAGAAAATTTGGATTCAGACAGTCCCAACGGACATGCGATTCTGCCTGCTGGTCCAGACACAAGGCACAATATTTGCAGCACAATATTAGCAGCACATTATCTTTCAACATGTGGACCATAGGTGAAGACAGCTGGAGCAAAAGCAGCCAAGATCAAGATGAAGCTGACAATAGAGATCTGGGCCTCTATTTGAAAAAGGTGCTGGGGGCCTCTCTGGTAGATGCAGTGGCTCAGAAAGTAAAGCCCCTGCAAGACAGACTAGACCAACTGGAGGCCCTAAGTGGGAGCAGCAAGCAGTCTAATGCTAGTCTGGGAAATAAGAGCTCATCCGTAATGCACAGCCAAATGGAGGTGCACAAGCAGGGGAGTAAACAGGCTCAGAAGGGGAAACACTCTTCGACTCCCCCAAGCCAGGATAACTGGGGAAGCACTAGAGGCGATAGACACATTTGAGAAGCTTTTATGCAAAAGTCAGCAGTGCCACGCCTCCAACCCCCTTCCCCAGCGGATGATAATATGGCAGACACAGAAACGACAACAGTGATAAGTCAGTTCATACGCCAGCTGACGGCAGCATGGCCCAGCCCATTCAGGGGAGCCTTCCCAGTGGCTGTGTGTTAAATCAGGCAAAAGATTCTTGCTTTGACTTTTAAATGCCTGAATTCTGCTGCTCCTCATTAACTCATTGATGGGATATCTCTCCATCAAAATGTTAGAACACTTCGCTTCGCTCTAACAACTCTCTGGCTCTGTCAACCCCGGTTTAAGCTCAAAACCTTTCAAGGTACTAGCTTTGATGTACGAGCTCCCCAAGAGTGGAATGCTATTCCTGTTGCCTTGAGATCCTGCACCACCTTAGTGAAACTTAAGAAGGCTGTTACAACTTTGCTTTTCAACCTTCCTGTTTGACCTTTTGACACGCTCCATCTGATCCCACTTTGATGATGCTATCTCAGCCTTTGTTTTGTTAGTTTGTTTTGTTTATCTGTGCTCTCTGAGGCACCTGTGTTACGCTCACCTGGCTCCCACAGGGGCGTCGGTCGGATCCGGACGGATGCGGTCTCCACCAACGTGATGCGTAGTGCAGAGATGACTGACTGGACTGGCCCTCCTAATCTTGTCTGCTTGACCCGTAGAAGTATTCTCCTGCAAGTGGAGGGATGGATTTAGCCACCTGTGGATTCAAGTGATGGCACCCCCCACGTTCCTCCCAACTAATCACCTCCGAAGTGCCCCCTCAGCAATCTCACCTTATATTCTTGAAAGATGAGCTCTCCATCCTGCATGGATTGCAGGGGCGCGTTGATGCCAGTTACTTCACTGGTTAGAAGGCGTGCAAGAGTTCCGGAGAGTATTGACTCTGAGGTTCCTGGAAAGGTCCAGTAAGTAGCAAGTTCATAGAGTTCAATATGTCCGATGTTTCACTCTTGTCCCCCCTTCCTACCTTGTCTTGCAGCTGAGATCGTGAAAAGATGCTCTCGTGGCAGCTGGTGGCGCTCAGGTAAGAGTCTGTATTACCCGACGCTGTCCGGTAAATGTTGCACGTGTTTAACGTGTTGTTTTCTCTCTCTTTGCAGGTGCGGCACATGAAGATGTGGAGAGTTATACAATAATGCCTCCGGTGGTAAATCAGGTAAGTCTATGGTGATAAGAGTTATATTTGTTGGTTTTCTCGGCTCACCTTGTTGTTTTCTTTTGTCCCCCAGGTGCCGTAGTTCGGCGAAGAAATGATGGAGGCAGCGCCGAATCAAAGGATGCTGCGAGGACTGGTGAGTATGTTGCGGCGCTGCAGCTGGAGATGCGACGCGTACAGAAATGGTGTTCTTTCCAGGTCCGGGGGCGAGATGGATCCGGAATCAGGTGAGGAATTCGAAAATAGTTAGTTTTCTAACCTTGTCCCTTTCTTTCCTCTTTGTTTAGGAGCTTCCAGATTCGAGGCGGGCGTGGCAGAAGACTGGATGCAGACTGCAGGCACGGTGAGCGTTACGCTGCTGGATGCAGAATAACGCAAAGCGTGTGCTGTTGTTCGGGCGTGGTTTAAATAGCCTCCAAAGTAGTTCCAGGTAAGAAGTTCCCTAGAACCACGCCCGAGTCAAAAATAGTCCCTGTAATAAAATAGTCCCATCCAGGCCTCACGTTGGCTTGGACTCACTAGCAGCATGGTCTGCATCAGGTAAGTAAAGTCTATGAGCCTGTGGCCTATGGCGCCAGGACTGATTTCTATGATGAGCCTGGTGCCTAAGGCGCCAGGACTGACCCCAAACAGCCCCCAGCCGGGGCTGTTGGGGTTTTAATAAGTATCTGGATGCCTGCTCCTGGAGCTGATGGGCTTGGTCCTGATGCCCGGGGGTAGGCATCATGATACCCTGTGCGTGTAGCGCTCTATAAGAATTTATAATAAATAAATAAATTGTGGGTACACCCTAGGGGTGAGACCTGTATGAATGGAGTCTGAAGTGAACTCACATTCTGTGTTTTGGGTGTCTGGTTTCTGTGTGTTACACAATGACTGAGACAGGCCTGACTGAAACTGACATGAATGCAATGTAGTGTGCTGACCCAATCCAAATTCTTTGTTATGTGTGTCTATGTGGAGTGAATGGCCTGAATACCTGTGAGCCTGATTGGCTGCCTACCTGCATGAATGCCCTTCTGCATGGCTGACTGAGCCTGGCTCAACCAGAGTGAATGGAGAACAGATGTGTATATCTGGAGACCTCTCACTTACCAATTTGTTAAGAAGCTGGTCTTGAAACTGAAGATGTTCAGAAGCTGATCTTAAAACTGAAGTTGTTCAGAAATTGAAGTCAAAGCTGAAGCAAGAAGAAGCTGTTCCTTGAAGCCCAGTTGGAGGAGAAGTCTGCTGCTGCATTTCTTTGTGTAATCCAAAAGCTGCTGTGTTCTTCCAAGGACTGATGCCGAGAGTACCTGCAAAGGAGACCTCTCCCCGAACTACGAGGGACCATGGTGCAAACTGCTGCTCTTCATCCAACGTCCTCTGGAGGCCAGTCCTGTGTGCCTGCCGTCAGGAGAAGGGGTCTACGTGAGCCCTGAATAGGAGTGCCCAGACATCTCAAGTCAAAGAAGTCCATTGGTGTCGCCCAGGGTCCAGAGGTGCGTTATGTAACCGCTGGAAGCCATTACTGTCTACCGCCCAGAAGAGAGGGTACCCTGGCATAGGCTACTGGACACCCAGAACTACAAAAGTTCCAAACTGTTTAAGAACATTTCAAGGGACATCCTTGCCATCATCACTGACCACGTTTTCCTACCGTTGAGAGTCCAGAGCCGCTGAATGCAGAGGAAGGTCCGTTGGTGGGTTTCCCGCCACCAGAAGCTAATGATGACGTCCTGAGGGTCCAGACTTGGCAAGGGTCCAAGGTCCACTCCAGTGGTTAAGTCCAGGTCACCAGAAGCCATCCAGAGGTCTGTGCTGAGACTACAGCAACTAAGAACCAAAAGTCAGAAAACTGTGATATTCCTAAACTCGACACCAACAGTGACCTATGCACCGGTCGCCACCAAAAGTCATTGAAGAGTTCCAGGGGTCTTTCTCTCATCTGCCAAGCCTTCAAGGAGCCCTCAGCAAGTTTCATCGTCACAGGACATCTACAGTCTGAGAAATCGTCGACCAAAGGAGAGCACCGCGGAGAGCAAGACTGGTGCACTTCAGAAAGACTTTGGTTCCATTTTTATTCTTGGACTCAGCATCCCAGTGGCTCCTTCTTCCAAGGGGTAGTCCATCCTTGGAGGGAATCATCGAGTGAAACCGATAAACTCTGCCACTTCGCCTGCCAAGGCACCAAAGGTACTGTGACGAGGAACAGCATCTTCTAGCCTCAGGAGTCGTCCAGGGGTCCCAGATTCGTCTTGGATCCTGTTCTCCTGTGGCCTCTCAGGTACTTTGAGGTGGTAGAACCTTTTAAAAGAAAGCAGAAGGCTATTGAACATTATTGGACTGGGCTGTAAAAGACAATATAAGTTACTCCCTAACATTCCCTTACAGGTTGCTCAGGTGGGGGGATCTTCACACAGAATTGTATATCCAGTCTAAAGAAAGCATTCTGCCACTGTTCACAACTAACCTGCCTTTCTTCCCTATTCTATTCTGATACACTTCACTTAAGAATTCACATGCCTATTTAAAACTGTCTGCAGTTAGTGCATCTAATACCGAATTTAAGTATTGTGTGGTACCACGGAGAGTGTATATATTTGCCATTCTTTGAATAAGTATTTCCAAGTACAAAGGTTTATTATTTAAATATATATATTCCTGAATCTTATTTTATATAAAGAAGCTCTGTCATCACCTAGCATAGTGTGTGGACACTACTTTGTGGGGGCTTTGGGGATTCACTGTACTTAAGAACCCGCCTGCATCACCTCCGGAAAGCTTAAGCCTGGCTGCTTGTCCATTGCTACCGAATTGAGAACCATGGCTGGGGTGTTCTGTGCCTTTACCGTACCATATAGAGGGCAGAAGTACAGCTACCCCCTCCAGTCTTTACACCAGGATATAAGATAACTAAGATAGGGGGTGCCATATCATAGAGGCATTTAAAAACAATAGAAAGACATGTTCAAAAGATAGCCAGTGAAGGGAGTTAAGGGCAGCAGAAATAGAACTATGAGGAGAGAGGGAGCAGATGAGACATACAGCTGAGTGATAAATGGAGCGAGGTGGGGCAAGATGAGAAGCGGCGAGACCAAGAACGAGGTGGGAACAATATGGCTGAGAACAATACTAGAAATATATAGCTTAGTTGCCCTGATTGTTAAGAAAGGACAGGCTTTATGCATATTAAAGATATGAAAACGACAAGCACTCGCAGTCGCAAGAATATGTGCAGAGAAAGTCAAGACAGGGTCGAAAGTAATGCCAAGATTACAAGCAGTCAGGGAATACTTTAGCTGAGTTGGAAGAAAGCAAATGAAAGAAGGAGGAATGAGAGGCGGAATGTGTGACTGTAGCTTTCTACCAGCCCCTTACATCACTAAGAATGAAACCAGACTTCCCTGCTGCATTAACATAGAGAGCTCTGGACAAACTTGGTTGGCAATACCTGTTCAAACTTAGGATAGGTCTCTTTTCACCACTCACCGGAGGGCTGTGGAAAATCCTCTCTAAAATCCGATTTTGCTTTTCAAAACAGAAAGGCACAATACATTGCAGGGTGGGAAAGCATATTTGAATAGATTTTAAAGACTTAATTGGTGTTTTGGGATTCCATTGCTAATAGAACATATGTGGCAAACAGCACAACAGCAGTGGCCACAAATGCCTGCTGAAACTGGGCTGGCAGAATTATTGTCCAACAATTAGGTCTGGTCCAACTCTATTGGCTGAAACCAAATTACCCGTTTCGGGGGGATTCAATTTCCACTTAAAAACTGAAATTCCAATCGTTTGGAACAAAGACATTGGCCTAGCACAGTCAGGTAGAGTTTAATATGAAAGTCTCAACGGGGGTCTGGGTAACGTACAGTAGGGAAATATATAAATGTTTAGCCCTTACACCCAACCCACGTCAAAAGACGTATGCTTTCCATGTCTAGCATATGTCCTAGGAACAGATGCCCCACTCAATCATGGGATTACTCATAAAAAGCTCGGACTATTCTTCTGTGCTGCTCCTCTCCAGGTATTGCATATTCTGAAATCTTTATAATTTTCAGAAACGTGTTTATTGAATCAGCTTTGCGTGTGATCGTCTTGCAATAGTAAAAGACTATATTAAAAAATATACGAAAGGTTTTGAATTGTCTGAGTACCATAGCCACACACCAATGACAAATGCAGTCATTTTATTTAAGTCTACATTTCAATGCATTATAATTCAGACAGTTGTGCTATTTCTATTATCATTAAAGCTTATTTTGATTATTAAGCCATTGTACGACAATTTATATTTGTGTGTTTTATGTCACCATAGTGTGCTTTACACTCCACTAGAAATAAGATGGATAATTTTTTAAAAAGGAATTTAGTTGCAGATTTTTGTTCACTGATATATTGCGCTCCATGACAATTTTTTTCTTACCTGTTTTTATTGAAATGGAAAGCATTTTGACACATTTTAAAGTCTTTATCAATGATGCTACAATGATATTGAATAAAAAAAGTCTAGTTTCTACATACTATACTAGAAATATGTATTGTAAGTTGCCGTTTTCTCTTTCAAAATAATGTTATAATGCTTTCTGGTGAAAACAGAACAGGCAAGGGGGATATAAACTAGAACTGAATTTTACACAATTATTTTCAGAGATCTGCATCACGTGTATCCCCCCCCCCCTGCTCCCCCCCTCCCCCCCCCCCCCCCCCCCCCGCCAGCCATGGCTTCCCAGGATGATTCTTTATATGGATGCTAATCCCCAAATGAGGTAAACTGTCGTTAAATGACTAAATGACTTAGGCAAATGTAAACTGATCACCAATTAACACCATTTTCTGGATTGGGTAAGTATCCCCCACCTTTGTTTAAGGAAACCAACAGAAATGGACACATGCTTAATGAGTTAGTTTAGTTTAATTTGTCTTTATATAGTGCATCTCACACCACGAAGCAGAGGCGTTGCTAGGGGGCGACGAGGGGGTTATAGCCCCGGGTCTTTTGGTTGTAGCCCCGGATAGAAGCTCAGGTGCTACAACCAAAATGCTAGCTAGCCACGAGTCCCAGCAGTCCCAAGATTAGCTTAGCCCCTGATCTTTTCCAGACCTAGCAACACCCCTGCCACGAAGGGCAGCAACATGGCGCTTTGCACGTTGGTTCACACAAGCCTTTTCAAAAACCATGTTAATGCAGTAAGAAGGGAGGACAGAAGAAATTAAATGTAGCCATTGATTTTAGGAAAAAGAAACACTGTCAGTCGATTTTTAGCGCAGACCAGCACATTCAAATTCATCGAACTGCGGGAATGGTAAGGGACATATTTTCTACATTTTGTGGCTGGGAAACCTGGGTCTTTTGATGCAAAGTATTGTGTACAATATACAGAGGTTTACATTTTATTCTTCAACGACTGGCAGCCAGTTAAGTTATTTCAAAGCAGATGATGGCCTTTTCTAGCAAGTTTCATGAGGATTGTTGCCATAGTGTGTGGAATCCTTTTTAGTACTAGAAAAACGTTGGAAGCCCAAAGTAGATTGATTTACAAAAATCAAGCTGAGATACAAATGCATTTTCCAAGTAAACTTGGTCACTAAAATAATAACGATGTAATAATTTCTTAAATTGGTGGATTAGGCCAAAACAGGTGCCAACATTCTTATTAACACGAGGTACGTGGTGACTTGGCTTTTGAGGTTGACCAAGTTGCAGACTTTCACCAGTGAATTTGGAGTGCCTAAAACATCAGGCCAGAATGTGGTGTCCCAGTTATGTAAATGCAAACCACACATCAGAAACTCTGTTTTACTAGCCTTAACGTTTGGTTGAATACAGTCCATCCATTTGCTAATGGCTGACATCCCCATACAGAAAGATGGATTGGCAGATGACACCCATCCAGACTTTGTAGGATTTGAGGGTTATCTGCGTAGAGTGAGCTTGGAGACCCACAGTGGGTTGATTAATGGGGCAGGGCACTGGGCCTGGAGGGGCTATGTGGGGGTTTCCCAGACCACCCCAACTGGGTCCCTGCCAACGGCAGCAGCAGGAAGACAAGCTTCTCTGCTCTGCTGACGTAAAAGGGTGTTAGGGGAGTACCTATAGGGGTCACATACTGATCTCCCCTGCCCTTGCCAATGACCAGAATAGGTTGCTCAGAACCACTAAAGGAAACCCTTTGCATAAGGTGTGCATTGGCAGAGAGCCATTCAAGCTTCTAGACGGATCCAGAACTCCCACATATTAAGGGACGCCTCTCCCATGAAAGAAACATTGTACCAGCACTTGAAAATCCCAAACTAGGGGGGAAATACATTCTCTCCTGCATCATGGGGATAGGGGAACTCAGCTCGCACTGTGAACCACGCTTGTGTGGGCAGCAAAGGTCCCTTTGGTACAAAGTCGCACCAGAACGGTGTGAGTGTGAGTGCCATGGAATGCTTAAACAGAGAAATTAACACACAGCCTTCTCTCCATGTCATGGGGGTTACAAACCTCCAAGCTCCCTACGAAAAAGCAGATAAAAAAGTAGCAAACATCCTCCAATGGTTAAAAGGAGGTTTAATGTCTTTGGCATCATACCCTGAAAAAGTGGACAACACACTGAGCACACCCTGTTTTGGATAATCTTATTGCGTATTAGTCATATATTTTTTATCAATAGATTATAACCAATGTTAGGAAAATTAAAGGTGCGGGGGAGAGGTGCTCAGCCTTGGTCCCTAGGCTGGATATAAAGGACAAAAAGAGAATGTTTTCCTAATAGGAAAGCTTCGTCCCCTGCACACTATCTGGAAGGCCAGAGCCTAATGGTGATTAGAGAGTTAGGTGGTATGTAAGGCAGGTTACCACCCTTATTTAGCAGGGATGAGAAGCCTTTTTAGGCATCTTAGATATATTTATATTCAGAATTTCACTAATGAATTAAATTTGACGACTTAGAAGATAAATTAAAAAACAATACAATTTATTATTCATACAGAATAGTTGGCCCAACACGTTTCGAGTTGCAAAGACTCTTCATCAGGGGCATGTTTTCTTTATCAATAACATTTCTATAAAGAAAAGAGACATTTTTAATTTAAACAATATATTAAATTTTTCTTATCAAGAAGCAACTTCAAAAAACAACTCAAATTTGAAGACATCTCAAAATTACATGACAGCCAGTGCTTAGACTCAAAGTGTGCAATACATAGTTCTTATGAACATCATAATTTAGAATTTCTCATAAACAAGTATAACCTACCATTTGCGTGCATTTGTTTCTATAGATTGTTCAGAGTTTGGCTTCCTAATCTATATCAATCAGAAAAAAATCTCAATATCCTAATTATTTAACTCTCTGGTGCTTTTTGACTATTTGCACCACTCAAGGCTAAATAATTTGGATGACATAAGCCTTATTAATTCAAAACAAAGAGATACAGTTCCATTATCACCTAGGGATCTTCTTGTATATATAATAAGCTGTTATAAAATCTTACCCCATTAAAAATAGCCAAAGAAGATGGAATGTCTTGTATGGCCATAGATGGTATTTGTCTTGTGGTAATTTCTCAAAGCTTTTCACTTATTCTTGACCAGGGGGGAGTCCTAGTCTGGATCGCTATAGTTAGAAAAAAGAGAGAATCGCTATCTAAATACAAAGAATATTTGTTGCTAGTTGTCAAGCCTTAGTACAAGTGAAAGACACTTACAAGTCATGGGTCTTTTATAGTAGTCCAGTAGTTGGAGTAACCAGTCAGATGTCACTGAATATCCTATCTGGTGTAGAGCCCGTTGGAGAAACCTATTCGTAAACAGTATGTTTCCAAGGAGGATACCCTGTGGAGCCAAGGTGGAGGAGGTAAGTATTCAGTAGTTACACATTTTCTAGCAAAGTTTTTGGCCATAATGCAAATTAGGCTATGTAGCCAGGAGAGAATAGGTGAGTATAATATTTTACTTTTATATAAAAGAAAAGTGCAAGTAATAGGTTGGTTATGTCAAATAAACTTACCTCTGTTTCTATTTTCTAGATCCCAACGCGGAGCGGCTTCCAGTCTGACAAAGGCTGGGAAGGCGTCTGCCATTTTGGAACCACAAGTGTCTTTATGTACGTTTGTACCGTCTGACGTCACTCGCACATGCGCGAGTGACGTCACTGTCATCCTTTTGGGTATGTGACGTTGTTCGCGCACACGCGAGCAACGCTTAAGTATTGTTATGGAAGCAAGAAAAAGTTTGTCATATTAAGGTGTAGCTCACAGCGAAGGATGGTATCATACCTCTCTGTGTGTTACGTAGCTCTTGAATTTATGAGAACTACTACGATTGAATGGAAAAAATGCATGCCGCATTTGCTAATTATTCTGACTATGTGACGTGATTCGCGCATGTGCGAGCTACGTCATCAAGGTTTATTTATGTATGTGTATGTCACTCGTGGAGGAGTGAGATGGGACTATTGTAAGAAAAACTGTTGTGGCATAGGGTACACTTGGCAGCCAGTATCTAGCTGGAATCTTACATTGAACGCTTGACATCAAGTACACATATTGATCTGTTATGTTAAAAAGGACTGTTACAAATCGGCAGATTTGCCTGCATAAATATGGGTGCTTGCCCAATAGTAAGTAAAGTATCATACAGTCACAGTTAGAGTCATCACTAAGTACATGCCTGCACGTAAGAATATTTCAAATTTGATATCTTGATGTAAACAATTTTTCATTTTTTTCTTGGTCAACATCCAAATGACTCGTACTCTGAGCCTATTTGACAATCTTAGAGCATTATGTTATTACTATCCCAACTGTATGGGTGTACAATCTTCGTAAAAAGCATCTAGAAAGCAATCTCATAAAAATCCCAAGAATATTGGAAATAGACAATGTGGCTAATCCCCCAATCGAGTAGGACTAATTGAGGTTTTTGTTCTAACTATGTTAACCCGGTAGGGATAAGGTGTATTTGAAGGGAGAATTTAAAAAAACAAAGGAGCAATAATAGCCTAAATAGTTAACCAGATACAAGCGATAGGTTTTATTATGTAGTTGTTCAAAATTTAGAGGAATGGTCCAAGGTAATAATCTTCGTTCATGCCTAATGGGGTCATGGCGTCAAGCCGTTGGATCCAAAATAGCTCTCTTTGTGAAAGTTGTTTTTGTCGGTCAACCCCTCTTGGGAGTGGGTGCAGTACTTCCAATATAATCATTTTCATTTGTGAAATGTTGTGGTTGTGGTCTCTGAAATGTCTAAATACAGGAGATTTGATATTCTTTGTTCTAATGGAAGACTTATGCTCTGTCCATCTTTCTTTGGCCTTTCTATAGGTTTTTCCTATATAGTAGACTCCGCATGGGCAACGGATGGCATAGATCACATTTCTGCTGTCACATGTAGCATAGTGTCTCAGGGTGATTTTTTTGCCTGTATTGGGATGTCGTACGTAGTCTCCTTTAATAATGTTGTTACAATGTTGGCAATGGAGGCATGGGTATGTGCCTGCTTTTTGCTTGATGAATGTTGTTTGTAGTGTTTTTTTTGGCCTTTCTGCTTTAATCAGTTGGTCCCGCAAGTTTTTTCCCCGTTTGTATGCCATCATTGGAGGATCCGGAAACAATTCTTGTAGGGTTTTATCTGACTTAATCAGATCCCAGTTTTTATGTATTATTCTTTTGACCTGAAAACTTTGTCTAGAATATTTGAATGAATGTATCAAGTTTTTGGGATCCGGTTTGCTGTTGCTCACTAGGAGTTCTTTTCTTTCCTGTGATTCAGTTCTTGTTATGGCTTTCTGTATGGTTTCACCTGGATAACCTGTTTCAATGAATCGATTCCGCATGATTTCATATTCCATTTGCAATGTGGCTGTATCAGATGTAATTTGTTTCACTCTCAAAAGTTGGCTGTAGGGGAGATTCTCCTTCAGGTGTTTCGGGTTTTGCTGTGAGCTACACCTTAATATGACAAACTTTTTCTTGCTTCCATAACAATACTTAAGCGTTGCTCGCGCGTGCGCGAACAACGTCACATACCCAAAAGGATGACAGTGACGTCACTCGTGCATGCGCGAGTGACGTCAGACGGTATAAACGTACATAAAGACACTTGTGGTTCCAAAATGGCAGACGCCTTCCCAGCCTTTGTCAGACTGGAAGCCGCTCTGCGTTGGGATCTAGAAAATAGAAACAGAAGTAAGTTTATTTGACATAACCAACCTATTACTTGCACTTTTCTTTTGTATAGAAGTAAAATATTATACTCACCTATTCTCTCCTGGCTACATAGCCTAATTTGCATTATGGCCAAAAACGTTGCTAGAAAATTTGTAACTACTGAATACTTACCTCCTCCACCTTGGCTCCACAGGGTATCCTCCTTGCAAACATACTGTTTACGAATAGTTTTCTCCAACGGGCTCTACACCAGATAGGATATTCAGTGACATCTGACTGGTTACTCCAACTACTGGACTACTATAAAAGACCCATGTCTTGTAAGTGTCTTTCACTTGTACTAAGGCTTGACAACTAGCAACAAATATTCTTTGTATTTAGATAGAGATTCTCTCTTTTTTCTAACTATAGCGATCCAGACTAGGACCCCCCCTGGTCAAGAATAAGTGAAAAGCTTTGAGAAATGACCACAAGACAAATACCATCTATGGCCATACAAGACATTCCATCTTCTTTGGCTATTTTTAATGGGGTAAGATTTTATAACAGCTTATTATATATAAGAAGATCCCTAGGTGACAATGGAACTTTATCTCTTTGTTTTGAATTAATAAGGCTTATGTCATCCAAATTCTTTAGCCTTGAGTGGTGCAAATAGTCAAAAAGCACCAGAGTTAAATAATTAGGATATTGAGATTTTTTTCTGATTGATATAGATTAGGAAGCCAAACTCTGAACAATCTATAGAAACAAATGCACGCAAATGGTAGGTTATACTTGTTTATGAGAAATTCTAAATTATGATGTTCATAAGAACTGCGTATTGCACACTTTGAGTCTAGGCACTGGCTGTCATCATGTAATTTTAAGATGTCTTCAAATTTGAGTTGTTTTTTGAAGTTGCTTCTTGATTAGAAAAATGTAATATATTGTTTAAATTAAAAATGTCTCTTTTCTTTATAGAAATGTTATTGATAAAGAAAACATGCCCCTGATGAAGAGTCTTTGCAACTCGAAACGCATTGGGCCAACTATTCTGTATGAATAATAAATTGTATTGTTTTTGAATTCATCTTCTAAGTCGTCAAATTTAATTCATTGGTGAAATTCCGAATATAAATATATCTAAGATGCCTAAAAAGGCTTCTCATCTCTGCTAAATAAGGGTGGTAACCTGCCTTACATACCACCTAACTCTCTAATCACCATTAAGCTCTGGCCTTCCAGATAGTGTGCAGGGGACGAAGCTTTCCTATTAGGAAAACATTCTCTTTTTGGCATCATACCCTGACACGGTAGAGGCACACAGACTAGCAGACACAATAACACCTGGGCTGCCAAGGGAAGAAGGTAGACTCCAGACCTACCCATAGCCCTTCAGAAATTCAAGAGGGTGGCAGGCCACCTTATAACCCCAGGCCAGACACCTTCCAAACCACATGACCGCCAAACTAAGAACTAACTCCAGGCAGGAACAACCCTCAGCACACAAGTGTCTGAATGCCAGCAAGACCAATCCCAGGGGAAGAGAGTCCTACTATAAAAGGCAGCTAATTCTGGCACTGTGGGGTGTTTGAGTATAAGTTCGAAGATGGGGTTTGGTGGCGACTGGCAAGAGAGAGGAATATTGAGAGGAGAGCAGGTGGAGCGAGCTTGAAGTTAAGGAGGAGTTGAATAATTTTGGAAGGAGAAGTGGGTGTCACTAGGAAGAGAATAACCATTGCATAGCAGAGGAGGTTGGAGGAGGAAGGAGATGTCATCAAAAGGAGAGCTGTTGGAGAGTGGACGAGATGAAACATTAGTGAGCGATAGTGGAGTGAGAGGACGAGATGGAGAGAGGTGCGAGCCACAGTGGGAGATTGCCCAACTTGCTAGAGGAGGGGTGGTGAGGAAGTAGCCAAGGCATCTCTAAACACTAAGATCAGGGAAGTTCTGGTGGGTCAAACTGGTTAAAGGGAAAACTTAGCTGAGGTGGGAGGAGATACAAGTTGGCACAGTGTCACAAGAGGGTCTGCAAGCTTACAGGAGCAGGACCTTACAGCAGGGTGGTGGTCCACTTGTATAGAGCACCCCAATCCTCATGCCCAAAACCAAAGAAGTAGATGCTGCTAGATAAACTTGCACATTGCCGGGCCTTTTAGGAGGAGACCTGCAAGCACCCCCGAGCCCAGAGAAGACTGGCCATGGAAGGCCCCGACCCACGTACTTAATCAACCATGGTTCGGCAACCCACAACCAGAGACAAAGACAAGGGTTTTCACATGGACTGAGTAATTCGGGGAGGAATGTATTGTAAGGGACTTCAATTTTGCTAACTGTACTAAGACATTATCCTTCAGTTTCCTCTTATTATTGTGAAAATAAAAACTCTTTTTCAGCAATTTATCTGTGGGTGACCCACTCTGTGCATCACACCTGGCTACCCTTTCACAATATTTATAAAATGCATACTAAAATTGTGTAGGAGCTTTGTTAACGGCTGGAGATAATAGTTTAGCAGAAGCGGGGAGATGACTGCTCCATGGGGAACGTCACAGATCCATTCGGTTGAGGATTCTAAAGCCACTAATACAGGAAAACATTGCACAAAGGATACCAAAATGTCACAGCCAGCCCTGGAGGATAGTGTGATTAACAGTGAAGGATACAAACACTGTTGTTAAGCGCTCCAAAACAAAATGTTATTTTTTCTTGTGTCTTCAAAGTATGTTTTGCATCAATTAACTTAGATTCAAACATTACTGATAGCCCCCAACACGTGTTTCCCCATTTGTTATCAATGGTTCTTCAGGAGGGTTAAACAATATAAACATTTGATATTTTATTTAGTATATGACCATGATCATTTGAATTGTCTTTATGCCAATTTTCGTTTTTGATGATAATCGTTATTCTTAATGTTAGAAATCAATTACCAATTTCATCTTAAATTGTCTTTGTGGTACACAGTTCCTGGATTTCTCCTTGCTTGCGTCTTAAATTCGTCTGTCTACGCGTTTTGTTACTCGCGCCGTTTTGGAACTGCAGTTATCAGTAATGTTTGAATCTAAGTAAAATGATGCAAAACATACTTTGAAGACACAAGAAAGAATAACATTTCGTTTTGGAGTGCTTAACAACAGTGCTTGTATCCTTAAATGTTTATATGAGCTCTGTGCAGCCTTTAGATTAAGAAACACAATTGTAGGCAGCACCAACAAATCATTAACTTTGAAAAATCATAACAAACCACAAAATACTCGCTTTAAGTTGTCATCAAAGGCTGCTAAAAAACTTTAGTGTCATTAACAGTGTTGGAAGCAGCAGGGAGATCCAATAGCACTAATATACCAATACAACCACCAGCCTCCTGATGTTGTCTAACATAGAGTTAACAAGGAACAAGTTACTTGGCATGCTCATGAATATTCCCTGTCATCAGGCTGGGAATCCTCAGAAAAAGAAAAAAACAGTTTCACTTTCACTTACAAACTGTCTTTCTCCTTTAAACCAATCACTGTCCTCTGGGTCATACTGCCCCCATCCAAAGACAGTCTTCTCCCTAAGCCTCTCCTCTGGCAGTCATCTTCAGATTTGGTAAGCACGTAAAGTGGCAGTATGACCAAGAAGAGCTGCAGAGGGGTTGGAGGGAGGGTTCGCATGTGAATCCATGCTAGAGTCATGCTGGAGAACAATAGTTACAGGTAAGTAACTTGTTCCTTCTCCAGCATGTAGTCAGGCATGGATTCACATACTCATGAATAATGAATACATACCAGTACAACATTACACAACCACGGGAGGTGGCAAGGCTCAACAGAAGCAATTACGCTTACCTCTGGAACAGACTCACTTCAAGCGAACAGGTTGCGTAGCATTGCTTTGCCGACTCTGGACTCCTCCCTTGAATGTGTCGACGCAGTAGAACTTCGTGAAGGTGTGCGTGGGCCTTCACGCAGCAGCCCAGTAGATGTCCACTAGGGGCACACCAGACAGGAACGACTTCGTTGCAACGATGGCTCTGGTGGAGTGGGTTTTCAGACAGCCGGGAAACGGTCGGTTCACCGACCGATGGCAATGTATGATGCAGCCAGAGAGACACCTTGAGATGGAAGCCTTGGATAAGGCCTTCCCATTGATCACAGGACCAAAGTTCATGAACAGTTGTGAAGTCTTCCGAAAACTCTTTATGCGTGTCACGTAGAACTTTAAGGCACGAGCAACGTCCAGCGAGTGCAAGACCCTTTGAGCCGGTGATGAAGGTTTGGGGAAAAAAAACAGGTAACACCAAAGGCTTATGGAGGTGGAATTCTGACCGAACCTTTGGCACGAAAGAGGGGTGCGTCTGAAGCACCACCCTCGATTCGAGGAAAGTCAGGTATGGTTGCTTGCAGGATAGGGCCTGGATCTCACCCACCCTCCTGGCAGAGGTGATGGCCACAAGGAAAGCTGTTTTCCAGGAAAGGAACTTGAGAGGGGCCTGATGTAGGCTCGAAGGGGGCCCCCATGAGCCTTGTCAGAACCACGTTGAGTTCCCACACAGGGGCAGGAGCCTTTGCCAGCAGGAAAGATCGAAAAAGCCCTTTGAGGAACTCCTCGAGGAGTCGATGAGACCACAGTGAAGATCTTCCTGGAGACATAGAGTAGCGGGAGATAGCCGCCCGATGGACCTTGATAGAAGCGTGTGCCAGGCCGGTTTTGGCCAAGGAGAGCAAGTATGGAAGAAATTGTGGGGCCGCAACCCTCATCGGGGTAATCTTCTGCGACCAGCACCACGAAGCGAAACACTTCCACTTGTGACCGTAGCACTTCCAAGTTGACGCCGCCCTGGCCTTGGCGAGGACCTCTCTGCAGTCCGTTGTAAACTCGTATCCACCAAACTCTAGGGCTGCAGGATAACTTACCTGAAGCAGACCATGCTGCATACTCACCTGAGGCAGACCATGCTGCATGAAGACTCAAGCCAAATGAGGCTTAGGAGGGACTATTTTACTGAAGGGACTATTTTGTACTTGGGTGGGGCTGTGGAAGAATACTTACCTGGAACTTCTTCCAAGGCTATTTAAACCACGCCCGGACAGCCACTCGTGCTTCGCGTTATTCTGCTTGCTGCAGCGTAACGCTCACCGTGTTTTCAGCAGCTCCAGTCTTCAGCCACGCCCGCTTCAGTCCTGGGACTCCTGAAACAAGAAGAAAAGAAGGATAAAGGTTAGAACAGGAGTTTTAACTTTAATCCTTACCTGAATCCTGATCCATTTCGCCACGGAGCTGAAAGACAGATGTCTTTGAAGCATTGCTTCGCATTCCTACGGCGCCGCGCTGAACTCACCTGCTTGGCGGTACTTCAGCATTCCATCACGCTCGCTCCATCTCGCGGCCGCCCTCCGACACCTAAGGAGACAAAGACAGCAAGGTGAGCAAGGGGACTCTCTAAGGCCATACCCCCAAGGACTTACCTGATTTACCACGGGGGGTACTCACCTCATCTCGGGTCGGCGCAGTCAACTCTGCTTCATCGCTGTACCCCGGCCCCTAAGGGGAAAACCACAATAGACTTACCTGAATCTTACCAATTGCCATTTGGAAATCTTCGAGTGGATTAATCGGCAACCTGCAAGGAATCGGACAGAGTGAAGATCAGACATTTGAACTCTTATGAACAATTGGACTTTAGAGTCAATACTGGAACTCACCAATTCCTCTACGCCAGTGAAGTAACTGGTCATCAACGCGCCCCTGCGGTCGACGCAGGATGGAGAGCTCATCCTTCCAAACCATCAGGTGAGACTAAGGAGGGGACATCAAGAGTGATCTGTGGGAAGACAACGGGAGTGGGGAAGGTGGGTTGACACTCAATTCCACGGGTGGTTAATTCCCCTTCTCCTTTGCAGAAGAATATTCCTGCGAGCCAGACAAACTAGGCAGAGCGGGCCAGTCCAGTCAGTCATCTCGGCGCTACATGTCACGCTGGTGGAAACAACAGCGGCCCAGTTCCGGTCGACGCCCCCGTGGGAACCAGGTGAGCGTAACAGAACGCGAAGCCTACCCACAAATACCCACCTGGGCGTCATGGAGACCTCGGAAACTGATCACTTGGCCCAATTATTAGGGGAATTAAGGGCCGAAGTGCATTCCGCTCGCCAAGAAACCAATGCCCTCAGGAGGGAATTTATAGTGTCAAAAGAACGAACTGATGAGTTGGCCAGACAACTATTACAGAGCCAGGCTGGACAAACACCTCTACCAGGACTTGGGGCAAGTCCAGCTCCTGTACCATCGAGTAACCCGGTGCAGATAAATTTACCTGGAGCCGTTCCTTTGGCTCCGCCTGAACGCTTTGCTGGAGACCCAAAAGGGTTTGCAACATTCATGAATCAATGCCGCTTGCACTTTTTATGTAGACCTGGAGCTTTCCCAAACGATCAGGCCAAGGTAGCCTTTGTACTGTCATATCTCAGCGGCAGTGCGGCGGATTGGTCCATTCCACTAGTTAACCAGGATGACCCGATTCTTCGAGATTTCCAGGGTTTTTGAACAAGCATGGAAAGACTATTCGCCCGACACTCCTGAGGACAGGCTTTGGACAACGAACTTTTATCCCTACGGCAAGGTAACCAGGATCTTTTATCTTACATTGCAACTTTCAATAGATTAGTAGTGGAAACCGAATGGCCTGAAGCCAAGCGAATCACATTATTCCATCGAGGACTTCGGGAAGAACTCAAAGATGTTTTGGCCCAAATCGTGAACCCGCCTCAAGACTGTGCTGAATATATAGATCTAGTGGTCCAGCTCGATCACAGACTTCAAACCAGGAAGGCTGACCGAACCAAGTTTGAGAACAGGGTGTTGGTTAAAACCCACGTAAGCTCCAAGGGAGTAGATGTCTCAGAACCTATGCAAATCGGGGGGGTTAAAGGACCCTTAACCCAGAAGGAAAGAGATAGAAGACGGCAACTGCAATTATGTTTATATTGCGGAACTACTGGTCATTTTCTTCGGAACTGCCCTGTAAAACCACCCAAGAAAGTTATAGGAGCAGCAGACGAAAACCATGTGAAATCTGACTCGGGAAACGACCACGCCCGGCAAGCGTAGAGGTCTGCTTGCCGAGCTTAAAGAAGGACACTCTAACCTCGCATTTCACCATACCCATGGTCCTTGTAGATCCAGAGCAGCCATCACGCATGCACGCGGTAAAGGCGTACGTAGACAGTGGAGCCATAGGAAATTACTTGGACTGGGAATTGGCTACCAGGATGAATCTATCTCTCACCCGCAAGACCACGGCCGATGTTGTCACCACTGTAGATGGAACGGAAATTGCCTCTGGACCCGTAACTCATTCCACTGCAGAGATGACATTGCTGAGTCAAGATGGGCATCGAGAGGCTATGGTGTTTGACTTAATCAAGGCCCCACAGTTTCAGCTGATACTGGGGATACCTTGGTTGGAAAAACATAATCCCTGTATTGATTGGCGAGAGAAGAGACTAACCTTCCCAGAATGTGCTCACACCTGCTACCCAAGGAAAACTCAAAACTCAGTCCTGGCCCCAGTAATTCCAGTAGCCATACAATTACCTGTTGAATACCAAGACTTTCAGGATTTTCTTTCAAAAGGAACAGGCAAACACCTTACCACCTCACAGATCGTATGATTGTCAAATAGATCTTGTACCTGGAGCACAACCACCTTGCAGCAGAATCTATGCCCTTACGGAACCCGAAAATCTCCATTTGCGCCAGTACCTAGACCATTACCTTGCTAATGGCTTCATTCGCCCGTCCAAGACCCCTGCATCTTCAGCTTTGTTCTTCGTACCGAAAAAGGAAGGCGACCTTAGAACATGTATAGACTACCGCGCACTGAATCAGATAACCATCAAGAATCGATACCCACTGCCTTTGATCCCAGAACTACTAGACCAGGTGAAGGACGCTTGTATATACACGAAACTAGACCTTCGGGGGCATATCATCTGGTACGTGTCAAAGAGGGTGACGAATGGAAGACTGCTTTTCGCACCAAGTACGGACTATTTGAGTACCAGGTGATGCCCTTCGGACTATGCAATGCACCAGCAGCCTTCCAGTTCTTCATGAACGATGGCCTCCGAGAGCTTATCGACGTTTGTGTGGTCATTTACATCGACGACATCTTAGTATACTCTTTATCAGAATCTGAGCATGTAAAACACGTCCGAGCAGTCCTAGAGAAGTTACGCCAGCATAAATTATATGCTAAACTGGAAAAGTGCATCTTCCACACTACGGAACTGGAATTCCTTGGATTTATTCTGACCCCGAGAGGAATCCGGATGGATACTCGAAAAGTGGATGCCATTCTTAATTGGCCTTTGCCAAGTTCAATCAAAGGAGTTCAAAGCATGCTTGGCTTTGCCAATTTCTACCGCAGGTTTATCCCGGACTTCTCGCACATTGTACATCCCATTACAACGCTATTGCGAAAAAACAAACGCTTTGTGTGGACAGAGGAAGCCGAGAACGCCTTCCAAGAGTTAAAAGCTAAATTCACATCTGCTCCCATATTAAGACACCCGCGCCCCGAGCTTCCCTACATAGTGGAAACAGATGCATCCAGTTCAGCCATGGGAGCAGTCCTTTCCCAAAAGGATCCCGAAACTAACCAGCTTCATCCAGTGGCGTTTTGGTCAAGAAAATTTTCAGCCCCCGAATTAAACTATGCCATAACCGGCAAGGAGCTGCTGGCCATCAAGTCCGCCTTCGAGGCTTGGCGGCACTATCTACTGGGTGCCAGACATACCATCACGGTCATCACCGATCACCGCAACTTACAATACCTAAAGACAGCCAAAGCCCAATCTTCGCGCCAACTCCGTTGGGCATTGTTCTTCGCCGAGTTTGATTTTGTAATAACCTATCGACCAGGTTGTAAGAATGGTAAAGCAGACGCCTTGTCCCGGATTGGAATGGGAGAAGCAGAAATAACTTTAGAACCCGTACCCATAATTCCAGAACAGAGAATCCTTGGCCTGACATCCATACAGACACTGGAGGACATTCACAACAAGATCCACCAACTCTTTGATTCCGTTGCCCTACAGGACTGGGCAAAGAAAGGTCCAGAGTACTCTGTCATCGATGATTTACCTTATTAGCAAGGCCGGCTATTTTTACCGCAAAAAGAACTACAGGAACTTGTCATTTCCCATTACCATGATACCTTAATAGAAGGGCAGCCGGGTATTGCAAAAACCGAAGCTAAAATTAGGAAGCAATTTTGGTGGCCCACCTGGCGAAAGGATGTCAAGTCATTTGTCATGTCTTGCAGCATTTGCGCACAAAATAAAGGGCAAAAGAAAAAACCTGCTGGATTATTGCAACCATTAGACATACCACCTACCCCTTGGCATACCTTGTCATTAGACTTTATCAAGGATTTACCCCCGTACCAAGGTTACAATACCATTCTAGTTATTGTAGATCTTTTTTCTAAAATGGCCCACTTCATTCCTTTAAAAGGGATACCTTCAGCTTCAATCCTGGCCAAGGAATTCCTTGAAAATGTTGTCCGCCTGCATGGCTTTCCTTCAGTGTTAATTTCAGATCGGGGCAGTCAATTCATTTCACATTTTTGGAGGAAATGCTGCCAACTGGCACAAATTGATGTTAGGCTTTCGACCAGTCACCACCCTCAGACCGACGGTCAAACGGAGAGGACCAACCAGACTCTTGAACAGTACCTCCGTTTTATGCTACATCAGTCTGAGGGGAATTGGAAAGACATTCTGTGGATCGCAGAGTATGCGTACAATAATTCCGTACACTCAGGAACTGGACAAAGTCCTTTTTTTACCATTTATGGGCACCATCCTCGAACCTCGGATTTGGACTCACCCCAGCATTTAGAGATGCCCGCAGTGGACCATCTCCATGCTGTTATTACACAAGCCTTTAAAGAAGCAACCATCCATTTGCAAAAGGCTAAGGAAAAATACAAAAAGGATGCGGATCAGCACAGAAGTGAAGCTCCTCAATACCAAATAGGGGACCAAGTATGGTTAGCCACTAAGCACTTACCACTCAAGGGGACTCGGACCTTTAACCCCAGGTATTTGGGACCTTTTTCTGTCAAGGCAATTATTAACCCAGTGGCCGTCAAGTTGGACCTACCTGCTCATATGCGAATCCATCCCGTCTTCCACGTGTCTCTTTTGAAGCCAGTGCAACCAGGAACTAGGCTAACCAATCCACCTGAACCTATCCTCATAGACGGGGAGCCCGAGTTCGAAGTCAAGAATATTCTGGACTCAAAAAGAGTGAGATCAAAACTCTTTTACCTAATTGACTGGAAAGGTTATGGTCCGCAGGAAAGGTCTTGGGAACCTAGTGACCACGTGCATGCACCTCGTTTAGTGAAGAGGTTCCATCGGGAATTTCCAGACAAACCACGGCCAAGGGGGAGAACGACTTTAGGAGGGGCCTTGAGGGGGAGTGCTGTCATGATGCCTGCCCCCGGAAGACCAGACCAGGCCCAGCAGCCCCAGAAGCAGGCATCAAGCCACTTGGAGCATGCCCAAAAGCCCCAGTTAGGGGCTGTTTGGGTGCAGTCCTGGCGCCTATGGCGCCAGGCTCATAAAGATAAAGTCAGTCCTGGCGCCATGGGCGCCAGGCTCATTATTGATAACTTACCTGAAGCAGACCATGCTGCATACTCACCTGAGGCAGACCATGCTGCATGAAGACTCAAGCCAAATGAGGCTTAGGAGGGACTATTTTACTGAAGGGACTATTTTGTTACTTGGGTGGGGCTGTGGAAGAATACTACCTGGAACTTCTTCCAAGGCTATTTAAACCACGCCCGGACAGCCACTCGTGCTTCGCGTTATTCTGCTTGCTGCAGCGTAACGCTCACCGTGTTTTCAGCAGCTCCAGTCTTCAGCCACGCCCGCTTCAGTCCTGGGACTCCTGAAACAAGAAGAAAAGAAGGATAAAGGTTAGAACAGGAGTTTTAACTTTAATCCTTACCTGAATCCTGATCCATTTCGCCACGGAGCTGAAAGACAGAAGTCTTTGAAGCATCGCTTCGCATTCCTACGGCGCCGCGCTGAACTCACCTGCTTGGCGGTACTTCAGCATTCCATCACGCTCTCTCCAACTCGCGGCCGCCCTCCGACACCTAAGGAGACAAAGACAGCAAGGTGAGCAAGGGGACTCTCTAAGGCTATACAAGCTACCCCCAAGGACTTACCTGATTTACCACGGGGGGTACTCACCTCATCTCGGGTCGGCGCAGTCAACTCTGCTTCATCGCCGTACCCCGGCCCCTAAGGGGAAAACCACAATAGACTTACCTGAATCTTACCAATTGCCATTTGGAAATCTTCGAGTGAATTAATCGGCAACCTGCAAGGAATCGGACAGAGTGAAGATCAGACTTTTTGAACTCTTATGAACAATTGGACTTTAGAGTCAATACTGGAACTCACCAATTCCTCTACGCCAGTGAAGTAACTGGTCATCAACGCGCCCCTGCGGTCGACGCAGGATGGAGAGCTCATCCTTCCAAACCATCAGGTGAGATTAAGGAGGGGACATCAAGAGTGATCTGTGGGAAGACAACGGGAGTGGGGAAGGTGGGTTGACACTCAATTCCACGGGTGGTTCATTCCCCTTCTCCTTTGCAGAAGAATATTCCTGCGAGCCAGACAAACTAGGCAGAGCGGGCCAGTCCAGTCAGTCATCTCGGCGCTACACGTCACGCTGGTGGAAACAACAGCGGCCCAGTTCCGGTCGACGCCCCCGTGGGAACCAGATGAGCGTAACACCAACGGCCCAATGCCACAAGTCCTGTGCCTCCTTGGAGAGTGCCGGGGATCAAGTGCTCCCTTATTTCCTGATGTAAAACATTGTGGTTCTGTTGTCCGTAAAAATCCTTACCACCTTGCCTTTCAGGGACAGGAGGAACGACTTGAGGGCGCAGAACACGGCCCATAGCTCCAGGGTGTTGATATGAAGAGCCTTCTCCTCTGGCAACCACAATCCTCTGGCGTGCAGACGTCCGGTTTGCGCTCCCCATCCCTCTAGGGAGGCATCTGTGGTGACCATCTCCTGGTATGGTGGGGTCTGGAATCTCGTGTCTTGGGCAATGTTGGAGCTGATGCTCCACCATACTATTGCCCACCAGAACTCATTGAGCGAAAGCTTGTCCGTGAAGCTTCTGGACACCTGTATCAAGCGGGCGTTCAGGAATTCCTGGAAGGCCCGCATCTGCAACCTGCAGAGCCGGACGAGGTAGATGCAGGACGACATCGTGCCCAGCAACGACATGCTGGGTCATACCGTGGCCGTCCTTGTGGATGACAGCCGCTGCACCTTTCCCAGAATGGCTGCTATCCTCTCCTCTGAGGGAGACACCAGGCAAGACATCATATTGAGCCTGGCTCCCAGGAACAGCGTGTTCTATGATGGTGTCAAACAGGACTTTGCATAGTTGACGGAGAATCCCAGATTCGTTAGTAGTCGGATGGTTGTCTCTGTGTGTCCTTGGGCCAGCTCCTGAGAGCGGGCGCGAATCAGCCAGTCATCCAGTTACAGGTATACGTGTATGCCCTGTAGGCGTAGATGGGCCGCCACTGATGCCAGGTACTTTGTGAATACTCTGGGGCTGACTTCAAGCCAAAAGGTAGGGCCTTGAACTGGTAGTGCTGTCCCTGCACTACGAAGCGCAGAAACTTTCAGTGTTTCCTTTGAATGGGGACATGGAAGTAGGCGTCCTTCAGGTCCAGCAACGTCAAGAAGTCTTCTTTTTCCAGTTGGCAAAGTACGTGTTGCAACATCACCATCCTGAATTTTTGGGACTTGAGGTATTTGTTCAGACGTCGTAGGTTCAGAATGGGCCTCCAGCCCCCTGCCTTCTTTCTGACCAAGAAGTATCTGGAATACACTCCAGAGCCCTGGAATCGCCTGGGAATTAGCTCTATCGCCCCTTTTCAAAGCATGGCCCGTACCTCCTCCAGGAGCTGAGGGATGTGCTGCTCCTGACGGGCCACCGGAGGGATCTCCGGACACCTGCGCTGAAACTCCAGCGTATGTCCTTTGGTGAGAGCGTCGAGCACCTATCTGTCAGTGTTGATCTTTTCCAACTTGCTGACGAACTTCAACAGCCGGCCTCCCACCGCGGTGCACGGGTGGGGGCCCGGCATCCTGGCCGGTGCGGGTTTGCTTCTGCGCCAGCATCCTGCCCTGCTGGCGACGGTGAAGCTATCCTCCACTACTGTAGGCCTGAGAACGGCCTCTGTAGGCTTCCTGAGTCGTGGATCTGGAAGGCTGACGGTCTGATGAGGAGAAACCCTGCTCGCCTTTCCTCTGGAGGATTGAAAGGAATAGCAGTGATGCTGGAGGGTGCCCATAGAATGGGCCGTATTGGTGTCCGCTTTGATGGCCTGTAGGGACTAGTCAACGACTTTCCCAAATAGGTTATCTCTGACGAAGGGCATGTTCAGTACCTTCTCTTGGACCTCCTGGCGAATATTCGTGGCCTTCAACCAGCCTTGGTGACGAAAGCTGACACTGTTCCCCATATGCCAGATCCCTGTGTCTGCAACGTCCAACGCCACCATGATGGCATGATCCGACGCTACCTCCCCTTCCTGGAAGAGAGCGATTGCATCCATCTTCTTGGAACAACCCCACCTCATCCGGTGGGACGCCCTAGGTTGCAGAGACCCGCCGCCCGCTGCAACAAAATCCTCATCGCCCTCCGTCATTGTCATGGCCATATTAGTTTTTGAGTAATTAGGTGTGCTCTGATAGATACTTCTTTTCATATCCATCCCCGTACCCATGTCTGGTCCGCTGGGAGGAGGGGCCCCGATGCAGATTTGGAGGCTGAAATGGAGGATCGGACAACGCTTCCTCTTCTTCACTGACGGCTGATCAGGGTTTGGGGGACCATCGGAACTGGGCCCTGTGGCATCCTCTTCTGGATCTCTGACACCAAGGTGTGGAGAGTCGACAGGATGTCCAGAGACACATCCCTTGGCTGAGCTGGCGGGATCAGAACACTAGGCCCTGCGCAGTCGTCGTCCTCCTCCTCTTCCAAGTCCTCATGGGACATGCGCAAGGATTCCAGGTCCTCGTTGTCCGCGGACGAGACCTCCATTGCGCACCTAGAAACACTTGTGTACAGGCGCATTATAAATGGCACGTCATATCATATCATGGCTTGGGCCTTCCCCCTTTTTCCCCCCTGAGGGTCTGGAACCGGGTTCTGAGACGGTTTTCCCTTTTCCCACATGCCAGCAGACTTTGCCAAAGTCACTGTGGTGGTCTCACGCCTCAGGGACAGGGATATCTTCTGCGCTGCGGGGGCTACCTTCACAGGGTCAGCCCCCTCAGCCATTGTGAGAGCAGCCGCCACCAGCTCTATCATCGGCAAAGTCATATCCTATGCTGATTGGGCCTTCTTGGGCAGTTCAGCCTTCTTCTCTCCAGTCCGCGGCTTCGCTGGTGTTAGGGAGAGTTCTCATTTTAGGCTGAATTTCCTAACCTAGTGAGTCCCCCAGCAGCTTTGCTGGATTTCTGGAGTTTGTTTTTTCCTCCTGCCAAGAGTGAGACTCTTTTCCTCCCACTCTTGGACATGATTTATGGTATTCCTTTGACTGGTAATGTGTTTTATGGGCTATGGGGTCCTTTACTCAATATGGTTTTCTATGTGTGTTACACAGCACCCTCCGTGCAGTAACACAGGGGTGTCATAGTGACACCCCACCATAGACTCCATACCCTGGGACTGACTACTGTCTCCCAGGGCATGTAAAGTCACCATTGGCTTTACTAGTCCTAAATTATTAACAGAAACCAGTGCAAACCATCATATTGTGGACGTACTGGTCGGGGCAATTCGATTGTCCCGGGGTCTGTTAGTCGAGGGGGCACGTCTCCGTCCCCCCTGATCGAGTTTTGGCTGGTGGCAGTGGAAACTACTTTTTATATTCGACCGTGAATATTTTCCTATAGGATTTTCCCATTGTTCGAGGCTACCAACTTTAATTATTTAATTCTCATAGCCTCGAACATACCGGCGGTTTATTTAATTAATATTAATTCTCTGGTTGGTATTTTTTGCCAAGACTCGATTCTAAAGTGGCGTTTGTGTTCTCTTCTGTGACTCCAACCCAAGTTGAGCCCTTTGTTCCACTTTTTGGCAGGCTTCTCCACAGAAGCCTCCAAAAGTGGTGCCACTCTGTCTGGGTACCACAGGGGGTGTGGGAGGGGGTTTAGGCACCCCGGACTGAGTTACCTTGGTAACTCAAGTCGCACTCTTGTGTGATTGGCCCAAGTGGTGAGCCGGCCGGCTCACCACTTAGCATGTTTGAGTGACAGGTAGGCTGAGTGAATGGGGGTTTTCTGCATAAAAACAGGGCTTTGGGGACTGGAACTTCAGAAGTCGCCACAGGACCTGAGAATCCGACGAGGGAGAAGCTGAGCCAACCTACCACGATGACACCACCGGTGGAGCCCTGCAGAACCGACTCACCACTTCCCGACGTCAGAGAAGATCTCCCGGCTGGAGAGGCTTCTTCCCCTGACTGGTGGGCACAGCCAGTTTACCTTTCTTTCTTCGCACCCCAGCCCGGTTTGTGGTCGAACTGACCCTGGCGGCCGGATAGCCACTCACCACTGAACCGCGAATCATCGGACCGCTCCTTGTACCTGAGAAACTCCGCGGCTGGTTTCTTCCCTGGCAGTGCAACGGACTCCTGTCTTCCTCCACGACGAGATCCTCTCTTCCCCCGGACGAAGCACCAACTTGCATCCGCTGCCAGGAACAACTGCCCCCGCTGGAGAGTTCTCACCACTTTAAGGTACCGTGTCCGCCAGGCCTCCGTTTCTAAAGATTGCAACAAGGTAATAATAACTCCTTAACCTTCTGGACTGGGCTGGCCGCCTTGACCCTCTAACTGGTCCCTTTCTCTGATCCAACTCCTTTTTGAACCATTACAAGACTTTTGTGCACTGCAACCGTGTGACCTTGGACACATTTCGTTTTGATCCTCTTAAAGCGGATCCGGCCTTCTGACTCTGAATTCACGGTTTTACTTTGCCGTCCTCTCTTGTTATGTTCTTGTAAAAGTGTTGGGATCTGTTTCAATTTGTTCTCTGCTTTCCTCTCCCTTTTTAAAAACGAACTATTAGAGTGCCATCTACGTTAAGCGCTCACCGCTGTCTGAAAATAAGTGGGGCTTTACTTAGACTTGTCTAATATTCTTTTAAGGGAGTGTATATCTTTTAGTGACCGTGTTTTTGAATTGCTTACTATTAGTGCCTGTGTGTTTTTCTAGATGTGGTCTTAAATAAATAATTATATCTCTTTTACACCAAGCCCTGGTCAGTGTTTACTTGTTCTATTGTGTGCTCTTGACCTATTGTGAATACTCTGTATACTGCCTAACTCTTCTTGAGGGAAGTCTGACTGCTCAGCCACAGCTACCAAGTGAATCTGTGTGGTACAGACTGCTACCAAGTGGGTTTACTGCCAAACACCTGTAGTCCTAAATCTTTTGCAGTGGTCCCAGAGGGAACTGCACAGGTTTCTGCATAACACCTGGCTTTGCCCGCAGGTTAGTCGGGTTGGAGGATTTCCTTTTCGAGAAGGAGTTCGAGTGTCGGCTGGCAATGGAGGCGGAGAATGACGTTGATCGCGCCCTGTCCACTTTGGGACCTGCTTTCACTGCGAACCCGGTGGACTCGGACTTGCAGTTCTTGGCCTTGTCTTGAGCCCCCACGGATGAGGCACCCTCAAAGGACTTAGAAAACTGCCTCTCCTACCAGCCGGTCCTCGGTGAGGCATGACCCTGCTCGGAGCAAAGGCCTTGGCATTGAGCCACACTGCACTGCCAGTCTGCTGTGCCTATCCTTTGTCATCTTCTTAGGGAAGCCGAGGCATATCTCGCACTCCACTTCCTTGTGGTCCGGGTGCAGGCAGTAGAGGCACTACAGGTGCTTGTC
Source organism: Ambystoma mexicanum (assembly GCF_040938575.1). NCBI lineage: Eukaryota > Metazoa > Chordata > Amphibia > Caudata > Ambystomatidae > Ambystoma > Ambystoma mexicanum. The sequence goes on along the minus strand of NC_090929.1, from coordinate 1,513,488,434 downwards.
CTCAACAAACACATTTCATAGCATGCACTTGGTGCAGGGCTTGAAGAGGGATCTTACTTCCTTCTTCTCTTCCGTCATGGTCGGAGGGCGCAAACTAGGCCTGATGGCCTTCTAGAATCTTCAACAATCTTTGCCCTCGAAAGGCGCTCTAATTCACTGACAACGGGTCCCCGCTGCTGGCAGATGCAGAAAAGAGCACACAGGCTCTTTAGGAACAAAAATAGAACCTTTTTCTGTTGAAAGCACGATAAAACATAGAAGTAGCTCGCAGAGCAAACTCGAGGACTCCCAACACTGAAGCGTGTGGTAAAAATCTGAAGATGGCTGCCAGAGGAGGGGCTTAGGGAGAGGACTGTCATTGGATGTGGCAATATGACCCAGAGGACAGTGAATGGTTTAAAGGTGAAAGACAGTTTGTAAGGGAAAGTGAAACTGTTTTTTTTTTTTTTAACGAGGATTCCTAGCCTGACAACGGGGAATATTCATGAGCATGTGAATCCATGCCAGACCCGATGCTGGAGAACCAATTTTATACTATATCCTGAATGTAAGCCTGCTAGTCTATCTTGATGTATTTCCATACCTTCTACATACTTCCTCAATTGTATGTTGGCTTCAGATTTAACAAACCTAAAGAAGGAAAATCTCAAAATAGGATGGGAGTTGGTGGGATCCAGAAGATCAGCTCCTTTCATATTAACGAGCAGAAGGACAGAAGATATGTTTCAAAGCATCTGAGAAATGTCCAGTCCTGAAAGCTGTGTTCATATCGATTTTATATGGTGAGCCATAACTGGAAGGATGGACTTAATTATGTTTGCATAAGTCTCGTGGTGAAGCAGAAGGATTATCTTCAGTCCATGTGGAGATAGATTTAATTCTCAGAAAGATGTGTAAAATTAGCATTTGGCTAGGTCTCAGCATCCCATCCTGCTAGAAAAGGCATTGCCAGGTAAGGGGCATTTGGCTAGAGTTCCTGCCAGAATTATGAGAACGTTCTTGTGAAAAAAGCTGTCTCTTTCCCAACCAATATGTTGTAAAGATGTAAGAACTTGGTCAAGAAATGTAGCGGAGCTAAGCTCATCCAAGACCTTAAACAGTTCCATAGTAGAATTCTTAGCCGTGAAAACTATCTTTGTGAAGTGCATTTTTTACCAGGTTACTCACCGTAGTGACCACCTTACTCCTAGTCCATAGTCCCCTTTCCTCCATACTTATGGGACATCTCTCCGTCCTGTGGGACGGGACCGGAGCACTTTGTAAAAAGCATCCAATTTTTTTTCAAAAATGTGTCCCTCATCTTTTTCCTGCGCGGGGCCCTGCACGCGGCCGTAACCCCGCCCACGTTGGCTCTGCCCCGCGCATCACCCATCAGTCCTTTTCTATAGCAGGGTCAAAGACCCATTAGCAATAACAGAGGAATCTTATTAGAGGGGACGGCGGGTGGGCGTATGGAGGAAAGGGGACTATGGACTAGGAGTAAGGTGGTCACTACAGTGAGTAACCTGGTAATACTCCTACGTCCCGTTCCCTTTCCTCCATACTTATGGGAGATTCCCAAGCACTCCTTACAGGAACTATGGGTGGATGGAAATACCCCTTACTGAAACAGGTTCTTCAGCACAGCCTGGCCAAACTGAGCTTCAGCTTTAGAGCTCATATCGAGGCAGTAATGCTTACAGAAAGCAGATGGGGAGGCCCAAGTAGCCGCTTCAGCGATGGACTCCCAGGGAACATACTTCTGAAAGCAACCACGGCTGCCTTGCCCCGCACCAGGTGTGCATGGATACCTTTAGGAGGTTTCAGCTTTTGGACGGTGAAAGACTCTGTGATACAGGCGGCAATCCATCTGGAAATAGATGCCTTAGATGCCGGCCTGCCCTGAGCGTTACCGAAGGTCACAAAAAGTTGAGAAGATCTCCGAAGCTCGGAAGTCCTGTCCAGGTAGAACTTAAGAGCTCTTCGGACATCCAGGCAGTGTAGAACCCTTTCCGCCTCTGAGGCAGGGTTCGGAAAAAAGACCGGAAGGGAAATCGACTGATTCAGATTGAATTCGGTCACTACCTTTGGTAGGAAAGCTGGGTTTGTCCGAAGGACTACCTTGTCCTTGTGAAAGACCAAGAAAGGATGCTCCACCGACAATGCCTGGAGCTCAGTCACTCTCCTCGCTGACGTAACGTCGACCAGAAAGGACACTTTCCAGGACACGTACTTGAGGTCAACCGTAACCATTGGCTCAAAGGGTTTATGGCAGAGTGCCGTCAGGACTACATTTAGGTCCCAAGGCCGGTGCGGACAACGAACCGGAGTGTAGATGCGTGTCAAGCCAGCAAAATGTCTCTTCACCACCGGGTTAGTTAGAGAATAAGAACACCAGTCTGTAGAGAGGTAAGCGGAAACCGCTGAGAGATAAGTCCTGCAAGACAGAACATGAACCCCTGACTCTGCTAGGGAGGATACGAAGGACAGCACCGTGTCAATCGTTCCCACCCTCGGGTCCAATTCTTTCTCCAAACACCAATGACAGAACCTGAGCCATTTACTCTTGCATTGGGATCTGGTCGAGGGTTTCCTGGCTGCCTGGATAATGCGCATGATATCCGCAGACAAACCCAAATGCTCTAGAGACTTCAACTCAGGCACCCTGCCGCCAAGTTGAGGGATTGTGGGGAGGGGTGCCACATCTGTTGTTCCCCTTGGTGAAGAAGATCGGGAGTTACTGGTAACCTGATCGGCGGACACACCGACAGGTGTTGAAGTTCTGAAAACCAAAACCTGGCCGGCCACCACAGAGCTATCAGTAGAAGAGAACAGTTGACAGAGCTCTTCAACTTCCAAATTGCTCGATGAACTAGGGGGAGAGGCGGGAAGGCGTAAGCTCTCATGTTGTGCCATGGAATCTCGAGAGCGTCCCCCAGAGAGGAAGCTTCTTGTTTACCGCCGTGGCGAAGAGGTCCAGCTCCGGGTGTGCCCCAACGCGAGAAAATCCATGAGAGGATCTCCGCCTTCAACTCCCACTCGTAGCTGACCACTGTCCGCCGGCTGAGGGCATCCGCAGTGACATTCAGCTGGCCCGAGATGTGCACTGCAAGCAGCCAGACACCATGAAGCACGGCCCACTCCCAAATCTGGATGGACAGGTCCACGAGAGGGGGAGACTTTGTTCCCCATTGCTTGTTTATGTAATACATTGATACCACATTGTCCGTTCTTATGCGGACCACCTTGTTGACAATGAGCGGTCTGAACGCCTTGAGCGCCAGAAAGATCGCCAGAAGCTCCAAATGATTTATGTGCAGGAGCTTGTCATCACCTGAGGGGAACTGCGGCACGTGAGGAAGTGAGGCAGGGGTCCCCGCCGATGGATCAGGGGTCTTAACTTTAGCCTTAACATAAGGAACCTCGGTAGAGCCGGTACTATGAGGCCTGGAATGTTTCTGCGACATACCAACCGCCAAATTAGCCTTCTCAGGAAGGACCTCTTGCGCTGCCGGTAAAAGATGAATTTTCCTTCTTTGCCCCCTCAACAGATCTGGTGTCGCCGCAAGAGCAGGAACGGTGAGAAACAACCTTCACTGATAAGGCCTTGCCAGACCCTCAGAAATGTTGGTAGCTCTAGCCCCTGTACAAGGGACCTCGGACCCAGGTCCGGTAACAGCCTTATTTGCACGGGCCTCGAACATCTGTTCGGTAACACCAAGCCCCACCAAGGCCTCAGGGCGCACCCCGGCGTAAGAGCCAGTCATCCAAATACAGATACCCATGGATACCCTGGAGACGAAGATAGGCCGCAATCACCGACATCATCTTCGTGAAGACATGCGGCGCCGAGCTGAGGCCAAAAGGAAGCACCCGAAACTGGAAGTGCTCCTCTCCCAAAGAGAAGCGGAGGTATCTCCTGTGTGGATTCCAAATCAGGATATGCATGTACGCATCCTGAAGATCCACCACGCTGAGCCAATCGCCCATCTGCAAAGAGGAGCGAATCTGGCCGGGTGTGATCATCTTGAATTTCTCTTGGGGTAGGAAAAGGTTGAAGTGGGAAAGGTCTAGGATGGTGCGCAGGCCAGCCTGGTTGGGTTTGGGCACCGTAAACAGCCAGGAGTAAAAACCCTCCCCTCGCTCCCCAAGGGGAACGGGTTCCACAGCTCTGAGGCGCAGAAGTTTCTGAACCTCGGCCTTGAAGGAGGGTGAGCCCGACAGCTGAAAAGGAGGGTTGAGGGGTGGGGTAGGGGGTACAGGTAAGCGGAAGCCCGCTCGAGCGACTGACAAGACCCATCTGTCTTCTGTGATGGTCTGCCACGCCTCCCAATGAGACGCAATGCGTCCTCCCACCGGGGTCTCGTGCGAGCGCGGAAAACCCTCACTTGGCAGGCTTATCGGTGGCGGTGCCACCTGAACCTGATGAGGAGGCTGAGGAGCGGGAGAAAAACCGCGTACGCTGTTGTCTACGGCGGTTATTCCCCGCAGGAGTATCATCTCTGCGAGATTTGCAGTCAAGGAAGCCCTTAAAACCAGAGGAAGGTTGACTTTGCGACAACGTTCTTTGGACTTGAAAGGAGCTTTAACCAGAACAGACAATGATTTAGCCGTCTGAGTGCTATTTTTGGTTTTGGTGAGCTCTACATCAGTAGAAGAGTGAAAAAGCTCCTTACCATCGAATGGAAGGTCCAGAACCTTGTCTTGCACTTCCTTCGAAAACTTAGTGGCATGCAGCCATGCTTGCCGCGAGGTATCAACCCCAAGCATCAGGCCCCGAGCCGAGGTGTCTACGTGATGAGCCGCAGCCTCCAGGAGATCCTGGGCCAAGACCCTGGCATCGGAAAGGCCCCCTCTGAAACCTTCCAACTTCTCGACCGGAATGTGCTCCTCAAACTCCGACAGACCTCTCCACATCCGCATGTTAGCTCCCGCCAAAATCAATTCTGCATTGGCCTGCCTGAGCTGTAAGGCCGAATTGGCAAAGGTTTTCCTCCCTAGGAAGTCCTCCAGGAGCTTTTCCTCCTTTCCCAAGACCTGAGTAGCTGTCGCAGAGGAGGATGCTGCAGGCCTGGATTGCAACGTAGCTGCAGTCACCAATGTGGAGGAGGGAGGCGGACAAGACGACAAGGCCACTTCTTCCGAAGAATGCAGCCTGTACCTTGCGTCAATCTTTTTATTGACAAAAAGTCCCGAGTGTGGCTTTTCCCAAACTCTTCGGACCTCGGCCAGAACGTCCTTGTGCAAGAACAGGCCGGTACGCTCCAAAGGAGACAAGGTGAACGCCACAGAAAGCACGCCCTCCTGCGGAGCGGGTGCCTCGGGCACCGGAACATCTAAGAAACTCATCATGTCAGGCACCCGGTCATGGAAAGCTCTGATAGAGGGGGAAGGTCCCCATTGTCCTGATCGCCTTGAGGGTCATCTGACAGGTCAGGATCCTGCTGAGCCGTGTCAGGCACTGCCTTGTCCACTGGGGACAATGGTGGCGAAGGCGGAAGCACAGGGGGAAGCACCACGGGCACGGGAGGCGCCGGCGGGACCACCGGCGGAACGGGTGGAGCCGGAGGCGCAGGTGGACATATCTCCTTGAAAAGCCCTTTGAAATATTCCCTCATGGGGTTGGTGCGCGTAAGCGCTTGAAATTTACCGAAAAAGGCGTCCTCAGGAGATTGTTTCGGAACCTAAGGAGGCCTCTCATGAGGTGGACAGATCCAGGGACGTAACGGGGAAGGGTGCCACACCGGCCCCTCCGCCGACGTATCCACATAAATCAAGGGAGCCGCCCCTGTGGGCAACGAAACATTGTGCGGAAGAGGCATCCGGGCGTTCCAATCATAAACCAGCCGGTAAGGATGTGCACAAGGGACCTTAGGTTCACCCAAAGGACCGAACCCTACACCAGGGGCCGATGGCGTAGTTGTAGGGGTAGTACCTAAAATGGCCACCGTGGTCGTGGAGGGAACGGCCGCCATTTTGTCCTTATCTGAGGGGAACTGCGGCACGTGAGGAAGTGAGGCAGGGGTCCCCGTCGATGGATCAGGGGTCTTAATTTTAGCCTTAACGTAAGGAACCTCGGCAGAGCCGGTACTATGAGGCCTGGAATGTTTCTGCGACATACCAACCGCCATCTGAGCCTTCGAAGGAAGGGCCTCGGCACTGCCGGTAAAAGAAGAAACATTCTTCTTTGCCCCCTCAACAGATCTGGTGTCACCACAAGAGGGGGAACGGTGAGCAACCGCTTTCACCGACAGGGCCTTGCCCGGCCCCTCAGAACTGTTGGTAGCCTTAGCCTCTGTACGAGGGACCTCGGACCTAGGCCCGGTAGAAGCCTTATCGGCACGGGCCTCGAACATCCGTTCGGTAACCTCAAGCCCAGCCAAGACCTCGGGGCGCACCCCGGTTTTGTTTTTGAGGGAAGCCGAAAGTGCGGCCTCAGAACAAGCTCCGGTACCCCACGACTCAGTAGAACTGGGTCTACAAACAACCCCCACAGGAGGGGCCTCGGAGCATACTCCGGTGAACACAGGCCCCTTACGGAGACCCTCGGAGAAAACTCTGGTAGAATTATTAGGCCCGACCGGCACCTCAGGGAAAACCCCGGTAACAGAGCGATCAACGCCCCTCCCGGCCCGAGAGGAACCCGGAAAGGTATCCCCCGGCCGGGGTGCTCTGAAAAGTAAAGAACTTACCGGGCGTTTTTTCTTCTCGCCGATAAAAGCCTGAAAATGAGAAGGAGGAGTTCGTCCGAACACCTCCTCCCACCGCTCCAACCGACGTTGAAGTGCCCGGACCGAAAGGGAGTCACAGTAAAAACAGGAGTCCCAAAGGTGTTCCGGACCCAAACACTCTAAACAAAGAGGATGGAGATCCACCCTCGCGAAGCGACGGTGACACGATGAACAGTCTGGAAAATCTAGTTTAAAAGACATAGACAGACTAGTAAACGAACGCTAGGGAGAGCCAGAGAGGAAAATAGGGAAGAAAATCTTCCGAGGATGCAAGTGCGTCCGGCCCCGATCGTGCGGAGAAAAGGACTGATGGGCGATGCGCGGGGCGGAGCCAAGGTGGGCGGGGTTACGGCCGCGTGCCGGGCCCCGCGCAGGAAAGAGAGGAGGGACACATTTTTGAAAAAAATGTGGATGCTTTTTACAAAGTGCTCCAGTCCCGTCCCACAGGACGGAGAGATGTCCCATAAGTATGGAGGAAAGGGGACGGGACGTAGGAGTATTTATAATTCTAATTTATTTTCATCCACAATGTATTTTATAAATGCAGGATTTGTGTTTTAGGCTGCAAAATCATCAGCAGATTCAATTATGTGCCTTTTACATTTTGTTCTGTTCTACAGAGTTGTTCTTTTTCATTGCTAAGAATACTACAGTACAAGGGTTGATTCTTGTTCGTTTTTTCTCTGATACAAGTTTAATGGGGGCGAAGGAGTCAGAGACAGAAGTTTATTATAAGTATACAGAATATCTCTGATGGATTTAGATTATCGAGGTCACAGTGCGCCTAACAGGCGATAAATGCGCTATTGCAGGAGTGACATCTGCAGACCATCTCCAGAAAGAAATTTTTTACCTTTAAGAAGAAATTGTTTTCATTTGGTTTCACAAGAGAGGGAATCCCTAAATTGACATTCAAGGATGGAATTGTGATTGTGAAGGGTTAACATAGAAATGATGCAAAATGCCATCCAAAGTGTGTCCTAAAGAGTGTCGTAACAGTTCTTTAATTCTAGGAGCATCGGCTACTTGATCAGACCAAAAGGTAAAATAACCAAAAATACAGATGCTTTGTGGGTATTAGTAATTAAGCTAAATCTATAAAGATTATGCCAACTCAACCTACTTTTTTCTTTTAGAGATTATATATTCATTCCTTATAAATGTTGGGTAAAATGTCACTCAGCATGAAAACATTATCATTGTCACTATGATCCTATAATGTAGAGTATTTCTAAATTCCAATCCAAAATAATATCTCTGACAAAAATGTTATGATATGATATGATAGTTTATTTATATTGCACCTATTCACAATGCGTTTCAAAGCGCTTCAAGCCAAGGGAGGAACAAGGCAAAATACAATGACATTCCTACAGGCCATGAACAGTAAGGATGTGAAATTAACTACCGTACTCGGCCTGAACACATTTCAGATAGTGCAAGAGCTAAGACATATATAAGGAAGGGAGGGGGCGAGTGGGAAGGAAATGGAAACAGACAGGCGACTACCGTACTAGGCCTGACGACATTTCTGGTAGAGCTGGAAAAAAACAAAAGGTGAGGGAGAGGGGTGCAGAAAGGGAGGGGAGGAACAAAACAAGCGACTATCGTACCGGGCCTGACAACGTTTCAGATAGTGCTGGAGGGAGGGGGGGGAACAGTAAGGGGATGGGGGAACGACAGACGAGGTTGCTATCATACTAGGTCTAGGGGCAATTCTGATAGAGTAAGTGCATAGAAGAAAGTAAGGGGAGGAGGGGACGATATAGGAAAAGGGAGAAAGGGAGAGGGTGAGAGAACAGAGAGTAAGCAGTCAAAAAGAGTGGAGAAGCAAGAGGGGAGAGCGAATACAATTGCAGAAGTCAGTAGTAACACATAATGTTGCAAATCTGGATACAAGATGAAGATTGGAACAGCATGATTCAGGGCCACCATGAAAAAGGGTCCATAGAAGTCAAATCCAGCATTGGCCACAAGACAGTGATGGTGAAACCAAAATGTATCAGGACAGATTCCTGCAGAAGTAGGCTGTAGGGGGCAGGTGGAGCAGGGTAGTAGAATCAAGCAAAACAGGCAACACCTGTTTGCAGGAAGGTGGGGGGGCAAAAGGGAACATCACAGGGGGACCAGAGGGGTGGGGGTGGCCTGTTGGTGCATGCGTATCTGCTGTCTGAGCAGGGGTTCGGGCCCTGGATCCTTCTGGTCTGAACAGGTCCAAACAGGAATTGCCCCTTTCTTTGTCTGCCCTTCGCTTCGGACGCCCGGGCGAGAGACGCCATTGATCGAAGAGTTAAAGGGATGGTCTAGTAAAAAATTTTATTTAAAAAATAGATAGGCCACATAAAAAAAAAAATACTAGCATCCTCCGTTTTAAAACTTCCTATGTAAAATTTTGAGTTATTCAAGCTCAAAATTCGAAAAAGCAAGCACAGGGGCGCAGCCATTTTGTGAAATGGAGGCCCTCCTGTGCTGGCTTTTGCTTTTGCGGCACTAATGAAGGAAAAGCCAGCCAGCTGTAGTAAACAAAGTCTACCGCTGGGTGGCTTTCCCTTCATTAGTGCCGGGACTCGGAGGACGCGGACCGGAGACCAGAGCAGGAAAGCTGCAGCTGAATCTCGGTAAGTGCTATATATTTTTTTTACAAAAAATAAGCACTAGCTGCGTTTTTTTTTCTAAGTTTTCCGGGCTGGAGGAGCCCGGAAAACTTAGAAATAAAACTGCAGCTTTAAAAACGTTGTATTTATGTTTGCGGTCGCTTTTGAAGCGACCGCAAACATAAATACAACGTTATTGTGTTGGAAAACGCTGCGGTTTTTCTTTCCAAGTTTCTCAGGCTCCTCCGGCTCGGAGGAGCCTGAGAAACTTGGAAAGAAAAACCGCAGCGTTTTCCAACACAACCGCGTGTGTTTCTGCCTGCTGTGGCTATCACTTTGGGTCTCCGGTGCTCCCAGCACCGGAGACCCAAAGTGAAAGCCACAGCAGGCAGAAACACACGCGGTTATGTTTACATGCCGCGTAGTGTTTCTACCTGCAGCTGATTTCCCATTTGGGGCTGGGAAATGCTAAATGCTGCGTTGTCTGTCTAAATCTGCTTTCCCATTTGGGGCTCTCGGGCTCCCCGGGAGCCCGAGAGCCCCAAATGGTAAAGCAGATTCAGGCAGACACAACGCGGTTGTTTTCCGCAAGGCCGCGTTGTGTCTGCCTGAGTCTGCTTTTCCATTTGGGGCTCTCGGGCTCCCCGTGGGGAGCCCGAGAGCCCCAAATGGAAAAGCAGATTCAGGCAGACACAACGCGGTTGTTTTCCGCAATGCCGCGTTGTGTCTGCCTGAATCTGCTTTTCCATTTGGGGCTCTCGGAAAAGCAGATTCAGGCAGACACAACGCGGTTGTTTTCCGCAATGCCGCGTTGTGTCTGCCTGAATCTGCTTTTCCATTTGGGGCTCTCGGGCTCCCGAGAGCCCCAAATGGAAAAGCAGATTCAGGCAGACACAACGCGGTTGTTTTCCGCAATGCCGCGTTGTGTCTGCCTGAATCTGCTTTACCATTTGGGGCTCTCGGGCTCCCCGGGAGCCCGAGAGCCCCAAATGGTAAAGCAGATTCAGGCAGACACAACGCGGTTGTGTTGGAAAACGCTGCAGTTTTTCTTTCCGAGTTTCTCAGGCTCCTCCGAGCCGGAGGAGCCTGAGAAACTTGGAAAGAAAAACTGCAGCGTTTTCCGACACAATAACGTTGTATTCATGTTTGCGGTCGCTTCAAAAGCGACCGCAAACATAAATACGTTTTTAAAGCTGCGGTTTTATTTCTAAGTTTTCCGGGCTCCTCCAGCCCGGAAAACTTAGAAAAAAAAACGCAGCTAGTGCTTATTTTTTGTAAAAAAAATAAATAGCACTTACTGAGATTCAGCTGCAGCTTTCCTGCTCTGGTCTCCGGTCCGCGTCCTCCGAGTCCCGGCACTAATGAAGGGAAAGCCACCTAGCGGTAGACTTTGTTTACTACAGCTGGCTGGCTTTTCCTTCATTAGTGCCGCAAAAGCAAAAGCCAGCACAGGAGGGCCTCCATTTCACAAAATGGCTGCGCCCCTGTGCTTGCTTTTTCGAATTTTGAGCTTGAATAGCTCAAAATTTTACATAGGAAGTTTTAAAACGGAGGATGCTAGTATTTTTTTTTTTATGTGGCCTATCTATTTTTTAAATAAAATGTTTTACTAGACCATCCCTTTAAGAGCAGGAAGGGAGAGGCAGGGATAAGAAGGTGGGTGGTGCTTAGGCCAGGTGGCCTAGATCCACTTGCACCTGCTCCCCATCTTGCAGAGGGAATTGAAATATATTATAGAATATTATAAAATGCTGTGTGAGACAGCAGGTTTTACAGGTGTAGCCGCCCACACTTTGAGATGTGAATAATGAGGCTTTCATCAGTACAGTTTTGTTATGGAGGTACATTTCAGAAGCATAGTTGCCATAGTTAATGCATCAAGTTATCTACCTTTGGAGCTCGAGGAGCTGGACATGTCCAGGTAAGTGTCCATGATACACATGGGTACAGAACTCTGGTGCAGAGGCAACTGGCCCGCTGCACAATCAAGTGGGTTGCTCACAGATAATTAGCAGGTTAATCAGGTGTTCAGACCACACAGTCAAAAATGAGCCAACTGACTTACTTTCTAGTACGGTTCCCTGGTGGTGAGGATCTTAAAATGGGATTAAAATCCTTAAATCCCTACCAGGATCAAATAAGGAGAGTTGAAAATAAAATAACAAAAGATCGGATAGAAGACTAGGTACTCTCCAATGGCCAACAAGAAACGGAAATTAAATAAAAGGGGAAACGCACCCCCACTCCTTCTGTGCACAACACGGAAATAACATAGGAAACTAAAACAACAGATTAAAATAAACTATGAGAGAAAAGAATCACGAATCACAACAATGAGGACCATGAGTAGCGTGCCCCATACCGAGGACGTAAACTCTCAGCAGGTTCAAAGTGGAACCTTATTTTATACTAAATATTTTTGCATCTGCAAAAGGGTCAAACAGTTTGTCTGCCATGGGGTTATTCAATGTATAGGGGGTTCTGCACACTTTTACAATATTGAGCTCGACAGTGACGGGATAGGTGCTTTTTTTGTCACAGATGCCGGTTCAACACATGGTGGTGAACCTCCTTGGAAGTATTACATTGTCCATGAGGATGTTGGAATTGTCAGTGTCTGGGGTCAAACAACATTTCTCCCAACCTAGGTACCCTTACACAATAACACCCAGAGTGAGGCTGCTCACAAAGACATTTCAAGCTGGATGTTAAATAAAAAGTCACTGCCCCCCTCAATTCTCCACATAAACACAACACACTGGGCCTCATTAAAAGGTTGCCGGTCAGGTAACAACGGTACCGGTAAGCTTGCTGCTATCGTTGGTACTGGACCGGCATATTCTTCCAATATGAACATTAGGAAGCTTACCAAGATCACAAAATGCTTGCTAGACTGCCTCCAGAGCAGCTTCCACCAGATTTCCATAACACTAATTGAGTCATGTTTATCTTAGAAATTCCTCGTGACCCGGCTGCTTCACAATATTTAAGCATGATTGCTCTTTCTGGTAGGTCATTCTGCTGACTCCATCCATTTGATGACCAATCCTCTGCATTCTATAATTTCCTATTCTCATAAGACATTGCAGGGTTTAAAATTGCTGGGAGATGGGAGCTATTTAGGTCATGCTTCTCCCCTAGGAGCGCCTGCTCGCTTAAAACGAACAGTTCTCAGTAGCTACATTTGGTTTCCTGATGCCTTACAAACATGCCTATGTGACATTAGCCTTGAGTGTTTTAGAATGTAAATAAAGAATTGCAACATATCTAGGACACATGTACATGTAAAGGAACATACATAATGGGCAATACGTTAATGTGTGCATCTCATGTTATAGTTAGATTTGCAGTGTGCAGAGTACTGAGTCCTGTTTCCCCAGAGGTAGCTCCAGCCTGCTGGGTGATGCCTGACACCCAGGAGCTAGTTTTAACTCCTACTCATCAAATCTGAATTTCGATTCCTGTGACATGCTTGTTTGTGTAGCCTCAAAGTCAAGCTGTCTGGCTCAAGACTTTGGCGTTTACAAAACATTAAATGTGCAGTGAAGCCTGCCTGAAGATGGCATATGTCTCAATACATATTCCATAACATAAAATAACATATCGCTGATGTCTATACAAAAATCACACATACAAGTAAACGGGGATCTTGGTATAGAACTAGTGAGGAGGAAAGAGCTATACGAAGGAAAAGTAAGGATTTCAGAATATTAAATTATGGCAAGCAGGTTTATTTTGAAAAGTTTGTATCTGGAAGGTAAGCTTGTGCAACAGCAGATGTTCCAATGTGAAAAAAGGCTTGCACGCCCTTTGAAACTCAGTGGAATGCTGCGACTACCATGATAAGTCAACCTGAAGACCACAGGACATGCCCTGGTTGATAATTTTTAAATTTAGATGTCACAAAAGAGTGTCTGATAGAATAAATCCCCTGTGATCTATGCCCAGGTCTTTAAAAAAAGGGTCCCTTTTCTGGCCAGTTGCCAGTTCAGTTCAGCTCACAGAGTTGAGATGTGGGATCAGTGCTTTCCCCAAAAGCCAGGTGGGCAGCTGCACTTTTGAATGAGCTGATCTGGCCAGTTCCCACGCCATTATTAGTTATCCTACTAGAAATAGTCTCGTCGACTAGCATATAAAGTGCACTGGCACAATATCTTGTAGTTTCACTTATTTTCATTTGCAATCAAACTATATCCAAGCACGACCTTTTCAGACACTAAATCTTGTCCGATTGCTGGATGGCATTCGTAATGGGTAATTTTTTGATTTAGCCAAAACTATTCCGGTCCCTTTCCTTTTTGCTTCCCGGGAAGATGTTCTGCCCTCGTGTGGATCCTGTGCTGCAATGCCCAATTCCAGAGTCGTTGTGCTTCTAGTCACAAGATGCTGGATGATTTTGTGCCCCTTTGTTTGTTTGTGTAGTCCATTGACGTGGTGTTGTCCTGGTGTTGTCTGTCTGCACCGTCACCATCTGTCCCGTGAGTATTTATTTATTTATTTATTGATCACTTGTTAGGCGCTTGTACAGGAAGCAAACATTGTTTCAAAGCGCCCACAGGGCAACAGAGAAGGTACAAGGGGTGATAGACAATGGGCCTCATTACAACCCAGGCGGTAGAGGGTTAACAGCGCTGGTAGAGCTGCCAGCGCTGTTAACCCTCTACCGCCTCATTATGAGGTCTGCTCGCGGGTCCCGCAAAGGATGTCTGGTAAAACCAGGCGTCCTTAGCGGGACCTGCTGGCAGACCAGGATGCTAACAACGGGCCCGTCATTGACGGGCCTGTTGTTAGTATCCTCCCCATTTCCATTGAGCCCTATGGGGGCTCAAATGGGAATGGGGATGTACCGGGTCCGGGTTCCAGGAAAGGGAATTACCGGGCCCTTCAAGATCGGAATGGCCCGGTAATTCCCTATTTCTGGAACCCGGAGCCGGTATGGGGGTAGCCATGCCGCTAAAAGCGGCATGGCTACCTCCATACTCGTAATGAGGCCCAATATAATTACAACAATGTTAAATAATGAAATACAACAATATAAGAAGAGACAATGGAGAGGGGAAGACGAACCTACTATGCCTTGCTTGTGATTGTTCAGAACGTACAAGTGCAGAAGGGAGAGGGGGTATGGGATAGGTGCTGTGGTGCTCATGCAGAGCAGCAGGTGAAGTGCTATGAAGAAAGGTAAGTACAACCTCCAGTGGTGGAGGGTGAGCCGAAGCAAGTGCAGAGGATAGACAGCAGCTGGAATGATAAGATGTGGGAGGTCAGGGCCCCCGAGGATGCATAAGGGCCCTGCACACCAATCAAGCTACTATGCGATTGGCAGGGGAGAGAGGGAGGGAAGGAAGAGATAAAGAGGAAGGTCTTGAGGCTTTTCCAGGACTTAAGGCGGTCCTGCTCAAGACGAAGAGGGAAGGGGAGGTTGTTGCAAACAAGGGAGCCCACTGAGGAAAGTGATCGACCACCTGTCCTATGTTTAGCAAATCGCATTACACACAAGGAGTTGGTGCCAGAGGAACATTTAGTCCGAAGGAGCTGCCAATAGAGTGGTCCCCGGCCCCAGACAGCCTTGTGGATGATGCAGAGGGATTCTAATTTAATCTGTGCTGCGACTGGGACCCAGTGAAAACTTTGTAGGGCAGGAGAGATGCAGTCCCTGGACTTGAGGCCAATGATAAATCTTGCTGCCCTATTCTGGATTAGCTGGAGGGGACGCAGAGTGGACGAAGGTAGATTAAGGAGGAGGCTATTGCAATAGTGAAGCCTATAGAAAACCATAGCACAGGTAACATTGAGTCTCTGGGGGAAAGTGAGGAAAGGTGCAGGCAGCATTCTGCTTGTGACCACACTCTACTGGCTTGTAGATTGCCCAAGTGGGCTACCCATCCCGACAGCTAGGTGTCCGTCCTTAAGAGTAGAGTGGACCTGGGTATTTGGAAAGGCATGCCATGTAGCAGATTGGTGTGCTTGGCACAGCATTTCAGGGCCTAGTGGAAATTTGGTGTGAGATGCATGCTGGCCTCCCATGATCCGCTGTGTTGGATCCATTGCTTGTCCAGCTCCTCCTGTAGCAGTCTCATTTTCAGCCTGAAATTGGGCATGAGAAAGATATAGGAGGACATCATGCCCAGCAGGGATTTGTATTGTCTTACAGTGGAGCTTGTTTTCCCTTGGAACCATGCGATGAGACGTTGCATTGCCGTCACCCTGTCTGCAGAGGGACAAACCCTTGGGACTCGAGTATACAGATCTGCCCCGAGGAAGATGGCGGTTTGAGCTGGTATGGGAGAGGATTTGTCTTTGTTGATCGAGAAGCCTAGGTTTTGGAGTAGGATTGTCATCCTTTCCACTGCCTCTGACGCTGCTCTCAGGGAGACCCCTTTATTAGCCAGTCGTATATGTATGTGAAAACTTGTACACCTGATTGTCTATGATGGGCGGCAACTGAAGTTAGACATTTTGTGACGACCCATGGCGCTGACTTGAGCCCGAAGCAGAGCACCTTGAATTGGAAGTGCTGTTCGCCGACAGAGAATTGAAGGAACTGCTTGTGGGAGGGATGAATGGGAACATGCAAGTAGGCGTCTTCTAGTTCTAATGTGGCCAGGAAGTCACCCTTTCTGAGCCATGGGAGGACCAGCTGGAGAGAAGTTATTTTGAATTTGAGGCGACAAACAAATTGGTTGAGGGCCCTTAGATCCAGTATTGGGCACCACTGCCCATTGTTTTTCCTTATCAGGAAGAAATGTGAGTAAAAACCCTTCCGCTTTTGTTGGAGCGCGACCTGTTCTATCGCAGCCTTTTGCATCAGCTTGTTGATCTCTGCCCGCAGTTGTTGCAGAAGGTGTGCGTTCCTTGTTTGAGGAGGTCACAGTATGAAGTCTGTGGTGTGGCCCCCTTTTACCACCTGTTGAACCCATTTGTCTGAAGTAATGGTGTCCCATGGTCCGAGGGTTTGTGATATGTGTCCTCCCACCTTGGAAGGACCTACTGTACCATCTGTATTTGAAACTGGAACCTCGAAAGGGACGGTGTTCCTTCTCCTTGTCTCTTAGGGAACTGATGGCCCTAGCAGTGTCAGTGTCTGACTTGATGCCTTTCAATTGATCGTCGATTTTCTTTCCAAATATTTCCTTGCCGTCAAACGACCTGTCTAAAATGTGAGCCTGTACTTCCGGTCTAAAGTTAGTGGCCTTCATCCAGGCCTGACGTTGCAAGACTGTGCTGTGTGCCATTTGTCTAAAGCCACAATGGGCTGCGTCTACTGAGGTGTCTATCATGTGGTCCGAGACTGCCTGGCCATCTGTAATTATGGCCTTGGCCTCCTCCTGGAACTCGCATGGCAGGTGTTTTACTAGGTGCGATATGCAGAGCCACAGTTCTCTGTCTAACCTGCCCATCATTCCCATGGAGTTACTAGCCCGTACAGCTAATGAAGCTGCTGCTGAGAGTTTTCTCCCCATTGCCTCTAGTTTGCATCCTTTCTTATCGGGGCAGAGCTGTGAGAGGAGAGGCCTGGTTTTGCAGTATTTTTCTCGCAGCAACCTTGACGACAGAGTCAGGCTTAGGGTGACCTATTAGGCACAATGGTGCTGAATCCGGAGCCTTATATTTCCTTTCTGGTCTTGCCACTAGCGCTGGCATGGAGAGAGGGGTGGGCAGAATCTTTTGCTCTGCTTCCCAGAGTGTATAGAATATTGGGATTATGTTTACTGTCCGGCGCTTCTTGTCCCTATGCTCATAGAGGACTGATGCTTTTTCTTCTGATGCTACCTGAATTTTGAACATTTCTGCCGACTTTGCGATAGTAGATTGAAAGGGGACAATATCGTCTGGAGGTGAGGCTCCACCTGGAGAGTCATGGTTTTTCTGCTTCACGATGACGACCGATTCCCAATTGTCTGGGTCTGTGTCAGGCACATCTTGTGTTAGTTCACCCACCTCTGGTTCTTTACCATGTGTGTCTGTATCCGAAAACTCCCTGAACGGTTCCCTCAGGTCTTCCGTGGTGTCATCAGGCCATTCCAAGGTCATGATGACAGACGGCGCTCTGGGTTGTCTGGTCCTTTGGGGGAGGACCTTGGTGGGGAGGGAGAATGTCTCCTTCTCTGAGGTCTGGGTGACACGCTGCATTGCGATCGCTGCCTCTGGTGACTACTGACAGACAATGACCGCTGCCTAGGTGATGAATGGTGTGCAATGGGACCCTGGGGGACCTGCTTCTAGTGCAGCCTGCCGGAGACCTGCTTCCCGAGGGTCTGCCCTCCTGACCTGGTTGGGTAGCAAGCCACTTTGCTCTCTGTTTCCTCTGGAACTCTTCCATTATTCAGTGCATAGAAAGCATCAGAGGTGGGTCGAAAGGATCTGCTCGGTCCTGCATGACTGGTTGTCAGTGTGGACTGTGCTCTTTAGGCTGCACTGGCTGCGGTTCCTTCCCCTCTGGGAACTCCTCCTGTAGGATGATGTCAGGCAATTCTGCCATCTCTGTTATAGGGGACAGCTGTGATAGAGCTTGTGATTCTAGTGTGACTACCACATCCTCTGGCTGTAGTACTTGCACAGGAGATGCCTCGATGGTGTCCGCTGGTGAGGACGATGGAGTGCCCATTGACGGGGCTTTTTCTGTTATTGTTGGTTGCTCGTCGACAGGTGTTTCGTCGAAGAGTGCTTCATCAATGAGTGCTTCGTCGATGACTCCTTTGACGATGAGGTAACAGACTTCTTGGCCAATGAGGATTTTTCCATCGACGGTGCAGGCGTTTTGGATGGCGGAGGGCCGCTTGTGGGCGGCGAGCAGTGTTTTGACGTGGACGGGGTTCCCGTGGACGACCGCTCCATTGACGAAGAGGAAACGTTTAAGTCTTCACCTTTTTTAAGCAGATCTTCCTTTTGCAGGCCTTTGGAAACCTTTTCTGACCCCAGAATGGATCTTTCACTCCCCTTCTTTGCCTTGGGGGTGGAGACTACGTACTGTCCACTGATGAAGCTCTACTCTTTGGAGCTTGCTTCCTAGAGTGTCTGGTGGAAGTTGAATGTGCAGTTTTTGAGGGTTTTATGTCACAAGACATTTGCCTGCGTTCTAGATGTAGCAGGAGTCTTCTATGTCTGTCCTCCAGAGTATTCTTGGAGAAGGTCTAACAAATGTTGCAGGACTCAATTTCGTGTGGGTAGAGGCAATGAATACACAATTTGTGTGTGTCTCTAATGAAGATTACCCTTTTGCCTCCTTTGCTGCAGTCGCAGAAGAGGGAGGTCTTTTCCTTGGCAGCCTACATTTCAGTATCTGCCATGAGGTGACAGTCAGGCAGACCAACACTCAACGTTTTAGAATAGAAAAAAGAGAGAGCTGAGCTCAGGAACACTAAGCCAGTGACGGCACAGTTCCACTGAAGGGGAAAAAGTACTATACGTAGAGAAAAATATGATTTTATGTGGTAAAAATGAACAAACCTCAGAGAGCTGAAGAGGATTCCCCTGTTCAGAATGACCACAGTAAAAGATCTGTGATGGAGCTTAAGCCCTGCCACTTCATTGGTTAGGGTCTAAAAGGGACCAAAGGAGGTAGAGGGACTGCACGAGTGAGAGGCTACACAGGCCCTATGGGGAACGTTTTTTAATGCAGTTATAATTATTTAAGTTAAGGATTGCCAGTCTGACGATGGGGAATATTGAAGCATGTGAATCTATTAAAGATCCAATGCTGGATAAGAACAAGTGACTTACCCCTGCTAACGTTCGACTGGATGTTCCTCTCATGTATTCCTCATCTTTGATATCTTCAATATCCAGCTTCAGCTGCTTTGGAAAAATGTTTCGGCATAGGGGACTGTGCGTCAATGCTATTAGCGCCATGGTTCATGCCGGTAAAATACCGGCACCGCCTTGGCGGAAAGGGGAATTACCGCCCCATTCCAAGGTTGGCGGGCGGTAATTCCCCCTTCCACCATTGCCCTTCCCCATTCCCATTTTTGCCCCATAGGGCTCAATGGGAATGGGGAAGGCGCTAACTACAGTACTGCAAATTGCGGTACCGTAATTAGCTCCCTGGGTCCCTTTGCGGGTTGGTTTTTAACGCCTGCAAAAAGCAGGCGTTAAATCCCCCAACCCGCAAAGGGACCTCGTAGTAAGGCGGTAAGGATTTACCGGTACCGGTATTTTACCGGTACCGGTAAATCCTTACCGCCATCCGTGTAATGAGGCCCAATGTCTCTCAAGGGACTCTGTCTCGAAGATGATGTCATCGAAGGCATATATAGCACGCGCAGCACCCGTTGGCTTCAGTTCTGTTTTTTCGTGTCATTCTCCAGTAGAACTACCCGCATCAACACAGGTTTGACTGTTCTAGGCCCTGAAGGAGCAAAAGTTGTAATAGCATGGGAATTTCTATTGAGGAGTAAGCTGGAAGGGCGATGAGGAATAGTTAGGAGGAACACCCATTCGAAAGAACATTACCAGGGCTGGTAACTTGTTCTTTGAATGGATTGTGTCCTTACACGTATTCCACATCTTTGATAGACTCCCAAAGCAGTGTTTGTTTTGGTGGAGGGAGTAAAAATGTGTAGAATCAAGGCATTAATGCTTAGTGAAAGTGTGTATTGTAGACCACGTAGCTGCCTCAAAAATGTTTTTGATAGGTACACCTTTTTGCAGAGCAGAAGAAGTAGCCAGGCCCCTAGTGGAATGAGCCCTCACGTCTTCTGAAGGATCCTTGCCCGCCAGCCTGTAGCATTCTGAAATGGCTAGAATAATCCATCTGGATAAGGTCTGCTTTGTTACAGCCTGACCAAGTCTGTGAACTGTATAACCTATGAATAGTTGGTCATCCAGACGAAGTTTTGACAACTTTGAAATTTAGAAGCTCAGAGCTCTATGTGGATCGAGTCTGTGCAACCTCTCCTACTCCTTGCCAGGATGAGGTGGAGGAAAGAAAGTGGGTAACACAATCTTTTGTCCTAAATGAAAGTTTGAAATGACCTTAGGTAGAAATGAAGGCTTAACACTCAGGACAACCTTGACTTTGTCAAATACTGTAAATGGTGGTTTAGAGGATAGTGCCAGCAACTCACTTACTCTACAGGCTGAGGTTAGTGCTACTAGCAAGATGGGCTTGACCGTTAGTAACTTTAGGGGACATGAACGGAGTGTTTCATATCGTGCACACATAAGACATTTTAACACCAGATTAAGGTCCAAAACAGGAACTTTAAAGTGAGATGGAGGGAACACATTAGTGAGTCCCTTCAGAAATTGTATCACCAAAGGTATCTTAAAATATGAAGTTTCCTCAGACAAGCGCTTGAAGATGAGTAGCACTGTCAAATAACCTTTAATTGTTCCAACCTGGAGCCCCAGATTGGCTAAGTACAGTACATAGGACAACACCTCAGTGTTTTGCATAATAAAGGATCCACATTCTTGTCCCTGTACCAGCTGCAGAATTTGTTCCAACAGCAGCGGTACAAAGTCTTTGTTTCTGGCCTTCTGGCCGACAGCAAAATCGACATTACGTCATTCAGGAGGTCCCAATCCTTATACCTCAGCTTCTCAGAAACCATGCATAAAGGCTGAGTGTCATGATCTCTGGATGGAGGACCCGACCCTCCTCTCGCGAGAGAGGTCCATCTCTTTGTGTAAGACGTAGTGGAGGTCAGATGGACATGTCAGAAGGTCTGGGTGCCACGCCCTCCTGGTCCAGTCCAGGACAATTAGGATCATGTGTCTCCCGAATGTTCTCAACCTCCTGATCACGTTAGGAATGACAGGGACTGGAGGAAACGTGTACAGGAGTGGAAAGTCCACCACAAGCGTGTTTCCTAGTGCTCCTCTTGGGGAAAATTCCCTGGAGCAGTACAGTTCGCACTTCCTGTTGACACTCGTCACAAACAGATCCACTTGAGGGGTTCCCCAAAGAGTGAAGATTTCTTGAAGGACTTCCTGAACTAGTTCCCACTCGTGGAAGACTGTGCTCTGCATGCTCAGAGCCTCCACCGCCGTGTTCTTTTCTTCGGTTCGGTGAACCGCCGACAGAAATATTTCTTCTCGAAATGTCTAGAACCAGAGCTGCATTCGCTTTTCTGCACAGTGGTAGTGACCCTACACCTCCTCTCTTGTTGAGGTAGTACATGGCCAGTGTATTGTCTGTCATTATCAGGACATTATTTACCCCGAACAGAGGGCAGAAAAGCCTTCAGCGCAAGTCTGATTGCTCTCAGCTCCAAAAGAGTAAAGTGTAAATTGGACTTCGAAGGAGACCAACGACCGCTGATTGTTAGATCGTTGGCGTGGGCTCCCCACCCCGTGAGTGAGTGAGACATCCGTCAATACTGTTATCTCCGGCCATGGTTGCCAAAAAGGTTCTCCCTTCAGAATGTTGTCCTCGCAGGCCCACCACAGGAGATCCTGTGCGACTCTGCTTGGAACCTGAAGTAGGTCTGACATGTTGCCCGAGAATTGAGACCATGGGGCCATATTACAAATCGCCCGGTATGGAAATAACGGTGGCGGTAAACCCGCCGCCACCGTTGTTTCCATGCCGGGCGATCCCGACTCCTGCAGGCGGGAGGTGATGTTCCCGCCAAGTTTGACCTGGCGGGTTTAACTCTGCCCGCCTGCAGGCGGACGAGGAAACACCGGCAGCATTACGAGATGCTGCCAGTGTTTCCATGATCCCCATTCCCATTGAGTCCAATAGGACTCAATGGGAATGGGGATTAACACCATTCCGCCTCCGTGATTCCCGGGAAACCGGGGTTGTAATGCCACGGTAATTCCGGGAATCACGGAGGCGGAATGGTAATACGAGTCCGGCGGTAACCAGGCGGTTTTACCGCCTCGGTTACCGCCGGACTCGTAATGAGGCCCATGTGTCCTGAGAGCCAATTGAAGGGATCTCATTCTCAGGCCAGCCTCTGGCACCAGGAAAATACAGGATGCCATGATGCCGAGCAACCTCAAAAAAGTAGAAGGCTGGGAGATGCTGGGCACTCTTGAAACTTGGAGAATGTCTTGAGTCCTCACCTTGCGTGGCAAGCTCTTTCCCAAGGATGTATCTAGTAAAACCCTGATGAACTGGAGGTTTTGAGATGGTGTCTCATGGGACTTCTTGTAAGTGAGGGAGAAGCTCAGTCACTGGAGAGAGTGACAGGTGACATTGAGATGATTCAGGACTTGTTTGGGAGAATGCGCCCTGATCAGCCAATTGTCCAGGTAGGGGTAGACGTGAATTCTGTCTCACCTGAGACTCACTGCAACCACTGCCTTCAGTTTGGTGAAAACCCTCAGGGGCAGAGGACAACCCGAATGGCAGAACTCGAAACTGATAATGAGAACCGCTAACGGCGAACCTCAGGTACTTTCTGTGCATGAGATGGATTGGCACATGAAAATAAGCATCCTGAATCTCCAATGTCCAATGATGCCATCCAATCCTGGAGTTGGAGGGCCTGATGGATATGAGAAAGTGTGACCATCTTGAACTTGTCCTTCCTGAGGAACTTGTTCAAGTATCTCAAGTCCAAGATGGGTCTCAGTCCTCCGTCCTTCTTGGGGATTAGGAAATATGGAAAATACCATCCTTTGTTCCTCTCCGGTACAGGTACCGGCTGCATAGCACCTTTGGAACGGATCTGGAACCTTCAAAGAATCGCTCCCCAGTGGATGGTTCTGAGGTCTCTGAATGAAGGGGAGGCAGTAAACTTGGGCTATGGTTTCTAATGCTCAAGCATCCAAAGTAATGTCTCACCATTCTTTCAGATGCTGAGACAGTCTGCCTCCCACAGGGGTGTTGTGAGACAAGATCTCAGAGAGGTTTTGAGGTGGCTAAAGCAGTGGCTGTTTGTAAAGACGCTACTGCATGAGCAGACTTTGCACCTCTCCCTCGTTCACCACAAGGGAATCTTCTTTGGCCTCTTTGACCAACCATTCCTCTTGCTCTTCCAACTGAGAAGTAGTAGCGAAAAGATCTACCCTTCCAAGATGGTCCACTGGGGCAAAAAGGCTGAGGCTGCCTAATAGCGGCACCCAAAGATTTGGCTGCCGCCTTCGATGTCTACAGCTTCTCAAGGCTTTTGTCAGCCTTGCTGCCAAAAAGATGAGACCCTTCAAAAGGCATGTTAAGGAGTCTAGACTACACGTCTGGTGAAAATTCAGATTTCCTTAAGCAGGCATATCTGGGAATTACGGTGCTTGCGGCCATGGCTCTGCTGATGCTGTTAGCAGAATTCAGACCCGACTGAAGAGACTCACACATGGCTTCCTTCCCATCCTTAACAATGGCCAAGAAACCGTCTCTTTCCTCCCCTTTGGGAATATGCTCAGCCACCATAGAAATGCAGTCCCATAGAGTGTATGAAAACCTTTCTGAAGCACATGTGGAGTTGGCTGAGTTAAGAGCCATGCTCCCAGCAGAAAATACTTTTCTTGACCAGGCATCTACCCTTTTATCATCCCTATCCGGTGGGATGGTCGGATAAGCTGCCTGTTTCGAGGTAGCGGTTGCTGCCTGCACCACCAGACTTTCTGGGGATGGGTGTTTCGATAAGTAGCTGGGGTCACTACTTGATGGGCGGTATTTCCTTGTCAAGTTCTTTTTTACTGGCGGACTTGAATCCGGTGCGTCCCAATTGGCACTCTCTTCTGAAGAGCAATGTGAAAGTTAAAATGGGATCCTTTTGAGGACCTTTATCTGCGATATCTGTAAGGTCACCCTGTTCGAAAGGGAGGGCAGCTCTGCTCCATCCCAAGTAATCCACTACCTTGGTCATCAACTGCCTGTAAGAGGCATCTGCATGCTCATCTGACTCAGGCTTTCCAAATTCCAATTCCGGTGAAGTGTCCACTCCACTGGTTGTCTGCAAATGTTCATATAGGTCTTTCAGTCTGGATTCCTCTGATATGAAACTATCAGGGACATTTGGTTTGCCATACTGCAAACCAAAGGGTGGGTTATTATCAGATGGCTCATTGTCCTCATAAATAGAGGTCTGAGATTTAAATAAATCTTTTCTTGGTAAAGGTGTGTAGGTTTTCTCTAGTAAAGGCGTCGAAGGCCTAAAAATTTCGAGCCCAATGCCCGTGGAGTCGTCAATGTCTTCGATTAAGATGTTTTTGACTTTCGAAGGCACCGGAGGCTTTGATGGCATCAATGCCGTTGATGGCGCAGCTGGAGTCCATGGCGCAGCTGGCGTCCATGGCGTCAACAACCTCAACGTGTCTTTCAACTTATGACTCGAAGGATCCCTCGATGACTTGTCATCGTGTCGAGGGCTCTGCAACTCTCTATGGGGATCTGGCCTTCGTCCCAGGCTCTAGGCACAGGATTTGGCTCGAGCCCTTTCCTTAGCAGCTTCAGAGGGTGCGGTAAGAGAATGGCCTGCCTGCTTCGAGGGTTTTTGTCTATCGAATATCTTAAGCATTTCTTGCCTGAATTCTTCCCATTCGGCAGGAGTGGAAGCCTTAGTGGAGCAGGATATAGCTCTCTAAGGAGAGGAGTCGGACAAGGACGTCGACGTAGGCGATGTATGGTGCCTCTTCTTTGACTTCCTCGACGAGGATCAGTGGGAGCCCCTCCTTTACCTGGACCTTTTTGCCTTCATTCTTCAAAGAGAGTCGCCTCTCGCTTCGTCAAAAGAAGGTTTCTTCGACAGGGGAGTCGATTGGGATTTCTTAAGGAATCTACATACCGCCAATTTCCTTTTCTGCTCCTTCAAATTTTCGGTCATCGATAGACAATTTGAACAGGCTGAGGTCATGTGCTCCACACCAAGACACCACAAACACACCCGATGCGGATCTATTAGCGGCATCTTGGCTTTGCAGTCCTGACAGTTTTGAAACCCAATCTTCAGGGTAGTCGGTGTCGAAGATGAAGACATTTTCGGATATTTCTTGAGGAAATTCTGAAGCGCACCGTAGTTCTCAAAGCGTAAGCTTACTCGGAAAAATTGAACTGTAGCCAACAGGCGCTGCACCTGCTTTGTATGCCTTCAATGACATCATCCTTGAGAAAGAGGCCCTCAAGGGACATCAAGTCGACTGCATCGATACACAGCGCCCTCTGCCTAAAAAAATTAAAATTTATGAAGCAGCTGAAGCTGAATATTGAAGATATCAAAGATGAGGAATACGTCGGAGGACACAATCCATTTGAACTATACATTCTCAGTGTGAGTGTCCAGTTCCATGCAACATACACAAGATTAACAATGACAATTAAATCACTATTTAAAAGGGCAATCCAAGAGGTATGTGCAACAGACAATTTGACATATATCTTATGAAGTATAATCCTTCATATGTATAACCCTCATATGTTGTTCATATATTCGCCATCCTACACTGTTTATGCATTCCTTATTGTGTAAATGTTTTGGCTCCCCGATGCCTGCAGGCTTTCGCCACCTTACAAACAAATAAATAAATATTCTGCAACAAAAAATATACTCACATACCAAATATTCCCATTGAACAAGAAGACTCACGAGTAAAAGCTCCAAAGTCTGCATCAGAAAATGCTCAATTGAGGCCCAAAGATAAGAAAGTCCAACATAAAGCTCCATAAAAGGTATTCAGATAAACTATCCATACTCCCATTCATTAGATCAAAAGAGGATGTACATCAACCAGGGTTCAACAAGTTACTAGCTTACTCCTAGTTCATAGTCCCCTTTCCTCCATACTTGTGGGAGATTCCCAAGCACTGACCATAGGTATTACGGATGGATGGAAATTTCACTTATTGGAACAAATTCTTAAGAACGGCCTAGCCAAATTGGATATCAGCCCAGGAGCTCAGGTCAAGACAGTAATGTCTGCAAAAAGCACATGGGGAGGCCCATGTAGCTGCCTTGGCAATAGACTCCCAAGGGACTTATTTTTGGAAGGCAACAGCAGTCGCTTTGCCATGGGTCAGATGTGCATGAATGCCTTTTGGGGATTGAAGGCCATGAATTTTGTGGGCCTCGGAAGTACATGAAGCTATCCAACGAGAGATGGACGCGTTCGAGGCTGGTTTCCCTTTTGGGTCCCCAAGCGTAACAAAGAATTCTGAAGAGCTTCTGAAAAACTTCAGAGCTCGTCTGACATCTAGGTTGTGTAAAACACTCTCAGCATCGGAGACCAGGTTCAGGAAGAAGATCGCTAGAGATATTGGGCCTCATTACGAGGTAGGAGGTAGCCATGGTGCGACTAGCACCATGGCTACCCCCTTACCGCATACCGGGTCCGGGTTCTCGGAATGGGTACTTACCGGGTCATTCCAACCTTGGAGTACCCGGTAAGTCCCCATTCTGAGAACCATTCCCCATTCCCATTTGAGCCCCCATAAAGCTCAATGGGAATGGGGAAGTAGCTAATACCGGTACCACAATTTGCGGTACCATTATTAGCTCTGAAGTCCCTTAGCGGGTCCCATCCTTAACACCTGGTCAGACCAGGCGTTAAGGAAGGGACCCGCTAAGGGACCTCGGAGTATGGAGGTAAGGGATCACCGGCAACGGCACCCTTACTGGTGCCAGTAATCCCTTACCTCCTACCTCGTAATGAGGCCCACTGACTTGTTTAAATGGAATTCAGAAACCACTTTGGGAAGGAAGGGTGAGTGCGAAGCACAACCTTATCCTTGTGGAAAGTTAGGAACGGATGCTCGACAGAGAGCTTGAAGCTCACTTATTCGACTTGTAGATGTGACTGCAATCAAAAAGGCCACCTTCCAAGAAAGGTGCTTGAGTTCGGTAGTGGCCATAGGTTCAAAAGGCTTATGACATAAGGCGGTGAGGACCACATTCAGATCCCATTTGGGATGAGGGCCCCGAACTGGTGGAAAAAGATGGGGAAGACCTGCAAAGTGTCTCTTGATGACTGGATTAGCCAGTGAAAAAGATGAAGTGTCTGTAGACAGGTAAGCCGCAATGGCGGATAAATATGCCCTGCATGATAAAACATGGACGCCAGAGGCTGCAATGTCAGATACAAAAGACAAGACACTGTCGATAGAAGACTGTGTGGGGTCAAGCTCTTTGGCTAGACACCAATGACAGAACCAGAGCCACTTGCTCCTGTATTGAGCTCTCGTAGAGGGCTTACGTGCTGCTTGAATTATATGCTTGTTATCCTCAGAGAGGTTGAACTGCGCTAATGATCGGAACTCAGGCACCAGACGGCCAAGCTGAAGGATTGTGGGGAGGGGTGCCACAACTGGTGATTGCTCTGGTGACGAAGGTCGGGAATCTGTGGCAACCTGATCGGGGAACACACCGACAGGTGCTGCAGTTCTGAAGACCAGAACCTGGCTGGCCACCAAGGGGCTATGAAGAGGTGAGTGAAGTTGGAGGCACTCCTGAGTTTCCAGAGTGACCGATGAATCAGCAGCAAAGGAGGAAAAGCGTAAGCCTTCAAGTTATCCAACAGGGTCTCGAGAGCGTCCCCCAAGGAAGACACTCCAAGCCTGTCCCTGGAAGCATAAACAGGAAGTTTCCGGTTCGATGAGATCGCAAAAAGGTCCACCGCCGGAGAACCCCTTTGCTGGAAGATCTTGGCAAGAACATCGGTGCTCATCTCCTACTAGTAAGGCACCACAGATTGGCAGCTGAGGGAGTCTGCAGCTACATTGATGTGACCTAGAATGTTCAAAGCTTGAAGCCAGACATTGGCCCTCATTACAACACCGGCGCTAAACCATGGCACTATTAGCACCATGGTTGGTGCCGGTGTGGTAGCGGGTCCGCCATGGTTCAATGGGGAATTACCACCCCATTGGGCGGTAACTCCCCATTGAACCATGGCCCTTCCCCATTCCTATTTTCGCCCCATAAGGCTCTATGGGAATGGGGAAGGCGCTAAGTACGGTACCGCAAATTGCGGTGCCGTACTTAGCACCAAGGTCCCTTTGCGGGTCCCTACTTTAACGGCTGGTGTAGACCAGCCGTTAAGGTCGGGTCCCGCTATGGGACCTCGTAATCAGGCGCTAATGGGTTAACGGCGCCGCAGCCTTTTACGGCGTCGTTAACCCATTAGCGCCAGGGTCGTAATGATGTCCATTGTGTTGGATAGACCAATTCCAAATTTGGATAGCTAGGTCCACCAGAGGAGGAGACTTGGTGCCCCCCTGTTTGTTCATGTAGAACATTTCTACAGAATTTTCTGGGCAAATTTGAACCACATTGTTGGTGATAGAGGGTTGAAAAGCCTGGTGCCAGAAAAACTGCCAGGAGCTCTAGGTAATTGATATGGGACTGCCTGTCTTGGGGCGTCCACAAATTGTACACCTCAAGGTGACGCAGTGTCGCTCCCCACCCCAGAAGGGAGGAGTATGTCGTAACCGTTGCTTATGAGCAGAGCACCTTGAAGGAGGTCCCCAGGGAAAGTTTGTTGGTGGAAGACCACCATTAAAGATCCGCCGTCAGGCAGGATGGAACTCGAATCATCTTGGAGTCCGGATCCATAGCAACCCGGTTGTGAAAGGCTCTAATAGAGCGGGCGGGTCATCGCTGTCCTGGTCCACCTGATCCTCATCCAATGAGGTGGGAGCAGAAGTCTGATCCTCCACATGTGGTGCCTCAGGCCCCGAGGGCACGGTTGACTGCGCAACAGGAGTCTTTTCCAGAGGCGAAAGTGGAGGCAGAGGAGGTAGTGGAGGAGGAGGCCCCACAGGAAGTGGTGGAGGAGGTGGCACTAACAGAACTTGCAGAGAGATTACCGGAGCAGGGGGCGGTTCAGGCGGCTTCGATGCATTTCCTTAAATAAATACTTAAAGTACGCCTTCATGGGGTCAGAATGCATAAGTGTCTGAAACTTTCCAAAAAACGCATCCTCAGACGAAGGTCTAGGCGCTGAAGAGGGTAGAGGCCGCTCAGAAGGGACATATCCCCAGGATGGCAAAGAGGATGGTTGCCAGGATGGCCCTCCACCAACCAGATCAACGTAAATAAAAAGGAGCGGACGTAGAAGGGGGCAAGACTGTGTGCAGCAGCGGAGTCCGAGCAGGCCAAGCCATTGGAGGGTGGAACGGATTCTTGTTATCCACAAAAGGTGGAAAAGGCGGCCCCTCAGTACCAGCCGTGGTGAACGTTGGTGTAAGAGAGGTAGTCAAAATAGCCGCCGTGGACCGCCATTTTGTTAACACCTGAGATGAACTGTGCCACAGGTATAAGTGAGGCCGTGGTCACCACAGGGGATTCACAGGAATTACGTTCCATTTTAGCCTTGTGACAAGGAACCTTGGCAGAGCCGGTGCTAGCATATCTAGAATGTTTCTGAGACACCTTAGCGACTACTGATGAATTAGTCATAAGTGAGGGAACCTCGGCGGAGCCGGTACTCGAAGACTTGAGGTGTTTAACCGGCTTCTTTGCCCCATCAGCAGGATCAGTTCCATCATAGGTCACAGTGTGGGAAGGCTTAGAGTCACGCCCTGAAGTCAGAACCCTCAAAGGGGGCCCCTCAATCTTGGTGGTCTTAGATATAGCCCCAAGAAAGGGGACCTCGATGGTAACCCCAGTATGTTTAGTCACCTTGACAGGGCCCTCGAGCCGAGACTTGGTACACTTAGTTCCAGATGTGGAAACCTTGGGGCTGACCCTGTTGACAACAGCCCCAGAAGTACTGGGCCTAACTTTAGCCCCCAAAAGGGGAACCTCGGATGAAGATCCGGTTTTGGCAGCCCCTTTGCAGGGGTCATCCGAGGAAACTCTGGAGCGCCGGTTAGATCCATTTCAGGACACCACAGGGAGATCCCTGGTAACAGAGCCGTTTGAGCCCCCTCCCGGACCCAGAAGACCACGGGAAGGAGTCCCCTGGCCGGGGTGCCCTAAAAAAGAACAAACTTACCGGCCGTTTCTTTTTTTCTTCAATTAATTGCTGTAAATGTGGTGGAGGAACGCGTTGAAACCCCTCCTCCCAGCTGACAAGCCGACGCTGGAGCGCCCAGACGTGCACGATGAACAGGACACGAATCCCAGATGCTACGGCATAGACGGAAGAAAGATGACTGTGGAACCGGAGCTGGAATATGAAGGACAAGGGAACAAAAAGAAAAATATTCTGTGAGATGCACGTGTGTCCGACCCGACAGCGGAGAAAAGGACTGAAGGGTGATGCGCGGGCGGAGCTCAGGAGGGCGGGTTTACGGTAACTTGCGGTGGGGTCCTGCACAAAAATGAAAAAAGGACAACAGTACATTTTTTGATGCTTTAAAGTGCTCTGGTCCAGTCCCGAAGGACGGAATGTGCCACAGGTATGGAGGAATGGGGACGGGACGTATGAGTATGAGGGGAGCTGGTAGGTATTTAGCTCCTGCTTGTAGCCTTTAGGAGCCTGATAGCAACAACTACAGGAGCTACTTTTCGCTCCCCAGGCCATCTGATGCCGAACAAACACACCTTTGCGAATTTAACTCTGTGCATTTGGGACAATTTATAAATGTGCATTAGTACATGTATATACAGCATTTAAAGTATAAGGGTTCATAAAAAGTGGACAAAATGTTATGTTTGCATCTTCAATGCGAAACGCTTTGCACTAGCTGCTTGTTCCCCATTGGTAGCGCCTGGTTAATGCTAGATTCCAGGAAGCTGCTTTTAGCTCCTGCTCATGCAATCTTAATTTCGACCCCTGTCAACTATGGAAATCATCTTCTAAAGTATGATGGGGACTCACAGTGCAAACATCTGAATAGTCTACAGTAGGGACTCGACCTGTAGAATGGCCACAAAGGAGCTGCCTCAATCTCACTGATATGTCTTAAGAATTTTACACTAACCTAAAAGTATTTTGGCATGAAACTTAGCAAGGCTCACTGATGCTCGTGTCCGGCAAGAGCTCCACTGTCTGTCACTATAGTGCACTTGAACAAAGACTGCCAAAACGGAATACACTTTTCAGGGGTGGGTGTTATCGAAGGTGTTAAGTTGAAGGGGCACTTTCGTGGGAAATTATAAGTCTTAAGTATTTTCTGGAAGTTGATTCTGTCAACAATTAAATGCAACCTGAGGAGAAACAAATGCTGACTACATTGAGGAAGGGTGTGGAAAGAATTCCCCCTCCAAGAAAAGCTTGAAGGCTTTCAGAGTTTGAGAATCATAAGATGTGAGGCTCCTGCCTCCTCTGAACAATCTCTTACTAAATTATCCGGAAGTGGTGGACATTGTGTAGTTGTAGAGTTCTGAAGGTCAGGGTTGTGCTGTTTTTTGAAGTTACCCACACTAGGTTTAGATCTCACCATGAAACAATGACCCTCTTGTTTGTGATGTTCTTCTGACCAAGTGTTTTGGTGGACAGGTTAGAAGTAATTCATATTTTTGATAAAGGGTGATTTGGCCCTGCTTACTTTGAACACATGTTACTGATGTTTTCAGAGATGACGTGACTAAGTCTGCTGCTCAAGAAATCTTGAAGGAGGCACCCAGTAATCTTCTAAACAGAGGGCAGTATGGTCTACTCAGAACATTCCTCAATACATTTCTGTTGGGGCCTCCCAATGTTTTTGGATCTCTGCTAGCCTCACGAATTTCACCCCAGACACTAAATTACTTTTTCATGTTGAGACTGTTGGTTCGCTACAGTAATAATCTGCCTTCTCTTTCCCTGGCAGGAAGAGACATGTTCAAGATCTTACTACTAAATGCCATTGATAATATAATAGCATAAAGTACATTGGTAATGGAAACTATGGGCCTCATTACACGGATGGCGGTGGACCAAGGTGCTACTAGCACCTTGGTCCATGCCGGTAAAATACCGGCACCGCCTTGGTGGAAAGGGGAATTACCGCCCTATTCCAAGGTTGGTGGGGTGGTAATTCCCCCTTCCCCATTGCCCTTCCCCATTCCTATTTTTGCCCCATAGGGCTCTATGGGAATGGGGAAGGCGCTAATTATGGTACCGCAAATTGCGGTACCGTAATTAGCTCCCTGGTCCCTTTGCGGGTTGGTTTTTGATGCCTGCAAAAAGCAGGCGTTAAATTCCCCAACCCGCAAAGGGACCTCGTAGTAAGGCGGTAAGGGTTTACCGGTACCAGTAAAATACCGGTACCGGTAAACCCTTACCGCCTACCGTGTAATGAGGCCCTATGTCTTAAAAAGCTTTCAGTGAATTAACCAAGAAATATAAATAAACTGAGCTACTGCAAATTGAATCAGGTGGAGGCGCTGCAGCCGTGCAATTTAAAAAGGGCCAATCTGAAATCTCTCGCTCCCCAATGTTGAAAACATTGCTAAAGCCACTTAATGTAAAGTGATAAAAAGAACAAAATACAAAAAAACGCAGTACCTTTTTGAAACCTGGTCACGATTGCAGTTTGTATCTTAGCAAGCGCAGTGAAGAGTTGTCAAAATGTGTGTTACCCGCGCATGTTAACACAAGTTTTATTTGTCTGCTTGTGTGTGGAGATCATGGTCCCTGGTCAGGATTGTTGTACTTGTGGCTGTCAAGTAACAAGAATTTTTACAACGCTTCACTGTGCTTGCTATGATACAAGCTGAAATCATGACCAGGTTTCATACACTGAACATGATGTTGATTAATTATTAAGATCTTCACACATAGTGAATCCATGAAACACAAAAAAGAATTTAACTGACCACTTTTTTATAATGTACAAGAGCCCTGAAGAAGAGCGAAGCTCAAAACATGTGTAGGCTCAGCAGCTACAGTGGATACACATCTACAGTTGTCATTTATAACAAAGTCTCTCGCCGTAGTGACTATCTCACTCCTAGTCTATAGTCCCCTTTCCTCCATACTTGGGACATTCCGTCCTTCCAGCCGAGACCAGAGCACTTTTTTGAAGAATCAATAATATAATTGTCCTTTTATTTCTACGCAGGGGCACTGCGCGGACTGTAGCCCTGCCTTCCTGAACCTTGCCCAGTGCCTCGCCCTTCAGTCCTTTTCTATCGCCAAAGTCAAAGGACAATTTAGCAAAGAGAGAAAACCTTTTAGAGGGGAAGGTGGGCGGGAGTATAGGGAGGAAAGGGTACTAGGAGTAAGCTAGTCACACTACGGTGAGTAACTTTGTTATACTCCTACATTCCATTCCTTTCCTCTATACGTTTGGGAGATTCCCAAGCACTGATTTATCAAAACAGGTGGATGGAAACATTCCCTTACAGAAAACGGTTTTTAAGCACTGCCTGTCCAAAGTGGGCATCAGCCCGGGAACTGAGATCAAGACAATAGTGCTTACAAAAAACCAAAGGTGAGACCCATGTGGCCACTTTGGCAATGATCTTTCATAACATATTTTTGGAACGCAACAGCTGCAGCTATCCCTCGCACCAAGTGTGCATGGATGCCCTTTGGAGCTTGAAGGCCTTGTACCAAATAAGCTTCTGAAATACATGAAGCAATCCAAATCGAAATGGAAGCTTTGGAAGATGGGGTTCATTTAGGATTACGAAAAGGTAACAAAAAGTTGAGAAGAACCTCTGAAGTTGTTGGTTCTTTTGTAGGTAAAACTTCAGTGACCGCCTGACATCCAAATTATGGAGGATTGTTTCTGCATCTGAAGCTGGGTCCGGAAATAAAACCGGCATGGAAATCGACTGGTTAATGTGAAAATCAGAAACAGAAAGAGGGATGTGTGCGGAGCACCACCTTATCCTTATGAAAAGTTAGGAAAGGATGCTCAATAGAAAGGGCTTGTAATTCACGTATTCTTCTGCCCGATGTAACAGCTATTAAGAAAGCCGCTTACCATGTAAGGAACTTGAGCTCTGTAGTCGCCAGAAGCTCAAAAGGTTTGTGACAGAGATCTGTGAGGACAACGTTGAGATCCCATTTAGTGTGAGGTGGCTTGACCGGAGGGAAAAGGCGAAGAAGCCCAGTGAAATGTCTCTTTATGACTGGATTTGTCAGAGTGAAAGAGCAATCATCTGTGCTAGTATAAGCCCCAATGGCAGACAAATAAGTTATGCACGAAAACATGTGGATGCCCGTGGCCGCTAGATCTGATATGAATGACAGGACACAGTCAATAGAAGCTTCACGAGGGTCAAACTGTTTGGCAAGGCACCAGTGACAAAACTGAAGAAGTTCGCTTTTGTATTGAGCTTGTGTTGAAGGCTTGTGTGCCGCCTGAATTATATGCACATTGTCTTCTGAGAGAGTAAACTGCGCAAGGGATTTGAACTCAGGAACCATGCCGCTAAACTGAAGGATTGTGGGGAGGGATGCCACACCTGTTTACTGTTCTGGTGCAGAAGATTGGGAATTTACAGCAACCTGATCGGATTTTGTATTGGCAGATGCTGAAGTTCCGAGAACCAGAGCCTGGCTGGCCACCAAGGAGCTATGAATAGCAGAGTGCAATTGCTGGCACTCCTGAGTTTCAAGAGCATCCGATGAATAAAGGCCAGCGGAGGGAAGGCGTACACCTGCATATTGTCCCATGAAGTCTCAAGAGCATCCCCCAAGGAAAGAGGACTGAGTCCCTCCCTGGAAGCATAGCGCAGAAGCTTCTTGTTGGCAATGTTGCAAACAGGTCCACTGTCAGAGTGCCTTACTGTGAAAACAGATGGAGAAGAACCCTCTCGTTCATCTCCCATTTGTGGTTTGCAACAGACTGACAGCTGAGAGAATCCGCTGCAATATTGTCCTGCAACGGAATGCATACTGTTCACAGCCAGACATCGTTCTGCACTGCCCATTCCCAAATGTGCATGGCTAGGTCCACAAGTGGCAGAGCCCTGGTACCTCCCTGTTTGTTCACATAAACATAGCCACCAAATTGTCTGTCCGTATTCGCCTTACCATGCCGAGGATGGAAGGCTGAAAAGCTTTCAATGCCAGAAAGACTGCCAAGAGCTCAAGTTAATTGATATGAAACATCCTGTCCTGGGATTACCACAGATCAAAATCCTCCAGGGGATCCAACGTAGCACCCAAACCCAGAAGAGAGGAGTCTGTCATTATTGTGACTTGTGGTGAGGGCTCCCAAAAAGAGGATCCTACAGAGAGGTTGGTGGGGTTTGACCACCACTGGAGATCTGTAGCCATAATCAAAGGGATTGGAATCATTTGAGAGTCTGGTTCTGAAGCTTGAGAACAGTTCCTCCTTAGCACTAGTTGTGTGCGTCTCATTTTTAACCTCGCCAGAGGAAGGGCCAGAACACATGAGGCCATCAGGCCCAGAAGCCTTTGAAACCACGAAGCTGGCCTGTGGGATGAATTGAGAAACTATGGCATGTGACTGGCAAATCTGTAATCCTGTCCTCGGTCAGAAAAATCTTGGCTTTGATGGTGTCCAGTGAAAACCTAAGAAAATCAGGTCCAGAGACACTGTCATTGATGACTTTCGCCAGTTCACTGAGAGTGCAAGTTGGAACAGCAGTTGGAAAAGAAAGTGAAGATTGTTCGCTGCAGTCTGCAGATAGTGACTCCAACATAGCCAGTCATCCAAATATGATTTGATTTGAGGAATTTATAACACGCTCGAAACGGACTGAACCGTATAATGGTGCAGATGACAGTTATTAGTTGTTTACAAAGACTAAGTTACCATAATTGTATAGGTACCCTGCATCCCGTCCTAAAGGCCAAACAGTTCCCGACAAGCCTGACAGAAGCTGTAGCTTTATTTAAACAGAAATGTTTTTAAGGCCTGGCGGTACTTAAAGAGCGAGTCAAGTATCCTAATTTCCCTAGGCATACTATTCCAGAGTCTAGGGCCAAATACTGCAAATCTTCTATCCCCTCTTGATACAAATATAGATGTAGGAATAGCCAGCAGAGCTTTGGTCCCTTGATCGTAGTCATCTGGACAGCTGATATAGCTTAAGCTTGTCCTCCAAGTAGTCAGATGCTAGATTGTGCAGACATTTGAATACTAGACATGCTACCTTAAACTTAATGCGATCCTCAACAGCTAGCCAGTGGAGTAATCGACGTGAAGGAGAAACATGGGAAGTGATATTTAATCTGCAAATTAGCTTGACTGCTGCATTCTGGGCTTTATGAAGTCTGTAAAGTTGTTTTTTTGGAATGCCCATCAGTTGGCTGTTACAATAGTCTAGGTGGGCATTCGTGAGTGCTCCCACCACCAGCACATGGTCCTCTTCCGGAATATACGGCAGGGTCTGCCGACGAAGTCTCAGAGACTAAGAGATTGCTTTATAGACAGACGTGGACTCCTTGGAGCCTGAGGAAAGCTGCAATCACAGCCATCATTTTCATAATGACCCGTGGGGCTGAGCTGAGACCGAAGGGGAGAACTCAATACTGAACATTTTCTGTTCCTACTGAGAAACTGAGGCATTTGCAGTGTTGAGGCCATATTGGAATATGCATGTAAGCATCTTGGGGATCCACCACGCAGAGCCAATCGTCCTTTAGGAGGGAGGATTGGATCTGGTTGGGCGTGATCATAATGAAATTCTCTTGAGGAAGGTAAAGGTTGAAATGGGACAGGTCTAGAATAGTGCGCAGGCCAGCATGGTTGGGTTTGGGCACTGTAAAGAGACGGGAATAAAACCCCTTCCCTTATTCCGATGGAGGGTCACGCTCCACCGCCCTGAGGTCCAGGAGCTTCTGCACCTCGGCCTGGAAAGAGGAAGACCCTGTCTGTTGTAAAGGAGGATGAGAAGGTGGGGTATCTGGAAAGGAGCGGAAAGCATGCGCGGGCGACGGACAAAACCCACCGGCCATAAGTAATGATCCTCCACGCCTCCAGATGAGAAGAAATCCGTCCTCCCACCGGAGTCTGCTGGGACCGATGAAAAACATAATTTTGCAGACGTATCGGTGGCAAGGGCACCTGTAGCAGAAGAGGAGGCTGAGGACCGGGGGAAAAAACATCTGCCTTGTCTCTGTTGCTTAGGTCGGGGCTCACTGCAGGAACGATCTGGTTGGCGTAACTTTCGGTCCTGAAACCCTCTGAAGCCTGAAAAACATCTTGATAGGGAGTTTGAGGGAAAAGTTTGTTGCCCTCGAAGGGAAGCTCAATCACCTTTTCTTGGACCTCCCTTGAAAATTTGGTAGCATGGAGCCATGCCTGGCGGGACACATCAACACCAATCATGAGGCCCCGAGCTGAAGTATCCACATGAGGGGCCGCTGCCTCCAACCAGTCCTGAGCCAACACCCTGGCATCAAAAAGACCTTCTTTGAAGTCCTCTAACTAGTCCTGAGGAATACAGTCCTGAAATGTGGACATCTCTCTACATAATTTGAGTTTAGCTGCCGCAAGTATCACCTCTGTGTTTGCCTGAAGTAGCTGAAGCCCTGCATTGGCAAAAACATTCTTTCCAATACTATCGATGATCTTGTCTTCTTTAGACAATACCTGCAACACGGTGGAGGAGGAAGAGAAAGAAGGCTTAGACTGAAGTGTAGCCACCACCACTACTGTAGACAAAGGGAGCGGACAGGAAACCAAAAGAATGTCTTCAGATGACTGGAGTTTGTAACAAGCATCAGTTTTCCTGTTAATGTGAAGACCTGTATGGGGTTTCTCCCAAAAGTTGCAGGGTTCTGCCAGCACATCCTTTTGTAGAAAAAGACCTGAGCGCCCCTGTGATTTCAACGCCAGGGCCCGCCCGATAGAGCTCCCTCCTGCAAAGCCAGGGGTTCCGGAGTTAGAATTTCTAACAAGGCCATCAAATCCATTACTCTGTCATGGAACACCCTGATAGAAAAGGGCGGGTCCTCATTGTCTTTGCTCATTTCACCCTCGTCCTTTTCGGCGGGAACTAAAGGCTGTTCCAAAACACGTGGCGGAATCAGACACTCTCAGTTTTGGAGGCTGCACAACAGGAGTTGGCGCCACCAGAGGCAGAGGAGGCACTTGAGGACGGGGCCCTGCAGGAAGCGGAGGAGGCAATTCCGGCGCATTCAGAGGCAGAGGAGTGGGTTGAGGCTTGAGAGGCTTAGGGCACAAATCCTTGAAGAGATCCCAAAAGTATGCCTTCATTGGGTCCGAGTGCGTAAAGGCTTGAAATTTGCTAAAGAAAACATCCTCTGGGGACGCCCTAAACTGGGGCGTGGGCAGTGGCCAATCCAACGGGCCGTACATCCATGGCTCCGCGCAAATTGGCTGCCAAGGCAGCCCACCCTCACAGGATCAACATAATGCAGGGAGGCCGATGTTAGAGGAAGCAAGAATCTCATAATCCAGTTAATTGCTGGGCGAAAAGGATTTCTGTTATCCAGATCGGGCAATGAAAATTGGGGCCAGTCACTATCCCCGAGTCCTCTTGACGAACTCGTTATGCTGGCAGATTTGGACAGGCCCGACAAAATGGACTCCTCCAACAGTGCAGGCCGAGCCGCCATTTTGTGACACACTGAAAAAACCTGCATCACAGGCTTATCTGAAGCCATTGTTATGACAGGGTTTTTAGGAGCTTTGGAATCGATTTTAGCCCTCTGTGAGGGAAGCTCGGCAGAGTCGGTATTAGAAGATCTTGGACTTTTGTCTGACTTCTTCGCTCCCTCAGCAGAACCGGTATGGAGTTTACCCCTTTGAGGGGAACCTCAGCCCGAAGCCCTGTGTCAAGACCCCCAGAATGGGGACCCTCAGTCCTGCTCGTTTTCTTTTTAGCCCCTACTTGAGGATCCTGGGAAGTGACCCCTGTACTTTTAGACCCTTTCCGAGGAACCACAGGAAAAATCCTGGTTGTTTTAACCTCTTTCTGGGGAACATCTGGGGTGAACCCAGTACATTTAGCCCCTGAGTGGGGAACCTTGGGAATTACCCCAGTATTTTTAGACCCTGGACAGGGAACCTCAGGTGTGACCCTGGTACGCTTAGCCCCACTGATCTTTGGAGGCATCCAGATTAGATCCCTTT
This sequence comes from Ambystoma mexicanum, assembly GCF_040938575.1. Taxonomy (NCBI): domain Eukaryota; kingdom Metazoa; phylum Chordata; class Amphibia; order Caudata; family Ambystomatidae; genus Ambystoma; species Ambystoma mexicanum. Next base: position 1,513,449,351 of record NC_090929.1, on the reverse strand, counting down.
TGGGATACCTCAGGGCGGATCCTGGTCAGACTAGAGCTCCTGAGGCTCCTCCCAGCACTGGACGACCCCTAAAAAGCAAAGAACTTACAGGGTGATTCCTCTTCTCGTCCATGAACTGCTGAAGGTGAGCCGGAGGCAACCGATGGAACACATACTTCTACCTGACGAGCCTAAGCTGAAGTACCCGAACGGATAGAGAGTCGCAGTAAAGACAGGAGGCCCACCGATGATCCGGACCTAAGCACTCTAGGCAAAGAGAATGAGGATCCGCCCTCCTGATACTCTCGCATAGACAGAGATGAAGATAACCGCGGAACCGGAGCAGAGAGTTTGAAGGACAAGATGGGAAAAAGAAAAACTCCAAAGATGCAAGTGCATCTGACCCCGACCACGCAGAGAAAAGGACTGAAGGGCAATGTGCTTGGTGGGGCTCAGGAAGGCCGGGCTACATCCACGCGTGTCGGCCCCGCATAAAACTAAAAGAAGGACAATCATATTTTTGATGCTTCAAAAATGTGCTCTGGTCCCGTTCCGAAGGACGGAGTGTCCCAAGAGTATGCAGGAAAGGGTATAGGACGTAGGAATATACTAAATCATGAATCAGGAATTAACATTCTTTTTTGTATTTACGTTTTTTTGCAAGAACGCTACCATATTCTAACTCAGACCCAGTTCTTTAATTATTATCATACTTTGCAACTTCAGATGTTTCAACAGAACAAAATGTTTCAGTCTTAACTCACAAAGATTTCAGGGAAGGCGCTGTTAGAAACCAAGTTTATAGCATTGTGTATTTTTCAAAATGTTTATACTTTACTGTGACGAAGGCCAAGGGAAGGATTGCCAACCTAAATCCCAACCTAAATTTCCCATTTACAGTAAGAGGACGTGTATGCGTAATGTAAATCTGGCAGGAACCCGCTGCTGGTGCTGTTAGAGAATGCTCTGTTAAAGAACCAGATTTCACAGCAGTTAGACCAGATGTGTCTTTCAAGCTAAGCATCTAATGTATCCCTCTTGCATATCCTCAATGGGGTATTCCGGCACGCCTTCATCCCGGTTGAATGAAAACCGTCCTTGACATATCCTAGCAGGGGATAACAGACAATAAGATGTTATTAAGGATGCACCAGAAAATAAATGGCTGCTGACTCACCCACAGGCAAACCCAATATTTAAATAACCTTAAGGTGGAAAGGTCAGCAACTGTCAGAACAACCAACACACACTGCAAGGAAAAATCGGGGTTTCCTGAGGCAACCCTAGTAACTCGTAAAATGTATTCTCAATGGGAGCATAAGGATGGAACTTAGAAAAACAACTCTGCTCCGTAAAGTGCAGCAGCCTCAGGCGTTATCCTGATAAATGCAAACTGTGTAATCAGCCACCCAAATATGTTATTTAACTAAAGAAAGCCCTCCTCTTCCAGCTGGACCAGGGTTACCAGAGGTTCCTCAAGTTGTAGGACCCACAAAAGGAACTCTGAAACCTAAAGCCAATACAGTTGTAGGAGTAGAACACCTCAAAAGGGGTTCCACTGATCCAACAGGTTTTTAGGACTTTTGAACTGGGAACATCTGTGATGAGGTATTTCTATTCACAGCACTTGCTTGGTAACTCCAATAAGCGGTGAAGAGCCACCTCATTTCGAGTCGGGAGCACAGCATTGTCAGTGTAGAGCAGGAGTGAAAGCCCCTGACGATGCAAAGATGGTAAAACGTTTTACATCTTTTAGAGTCATTTGGTCAAACTGTTAAAATAATTCACAGGAAATGAGCCCAGCATGCAAACGTGCCACTCGGTGGCCTATACGGGGAACCAAGGGTAGTTTCTCCTACTGGGCCGAGCATAACCTGGCACCTGTTCGCAGTGTGAAGATTTCAAAGGATATCTATCGTTGGCTCATCATCACTTGCCAACAGCGAAAGGGCTTCCCGGAAGATGGGGGGTGGAAGAGAAATTATCTGCCACATTCAAAAATGCAGGTGTAAGGGCTTGATCCATTGAATAGGATACAGTTTTAAAACCAATAAAAGTGAAAAAGAGTTGCTTTTAGAACCACACCTTTGTACAGGTACGTATATTGAACTGTGCTGTGTTCTTATAACATAGTAGAGTTCTTATAACATGTAGTTGATATATCATGACTAGTAAGGTAGGAGTTTGATATCCCCAAGGGCCAGGAAGGGTTACTCTCTGCATTGTGCCCTATCTAATAGGCTCACAGGTTTACGCATAAATATTTACAAACTACGACTTCAGGTGAGCCAGTGTACATTAACAGACCATTATTTCCCACTCTTCTAGAGATATGGGGATGCTACTTTGAAAAATGAAGCATCAATTGCCTTGACCACTAGTGCCGACAAGCCCATGTTGGCATAGGCTCAGCAAGCAGCTATGACTACAATGCTGAACCATTCAACAGATCTTTGAAACAGGGTCCACAGTGCCGAGAGGAACTTCAAGCCACTATGACGCAAAGCTGTGCTGTATTCGGGCCTTCACGGCTCATACTGGATCTTCTCCCTTTCCCCCCACGCTCCCCATCGGAAAGAAGAAATGGTTTGCGGCTGATTTACAAGGGACAGAATGCGTGTGTAGGAAAGCCAGGCAGCCACACCACTTCAATTCCTGGCAGGAGGAAAAGGCACACTACTTAAGGGTAGGCTTAAGAAGGGGAGTACCAGGGTGCTGCAGAGGCTTGGAAATCCTCAGGACTCCTACCGGACCCAGGACTTCATGTGCCATACTGCACCTGACTATCTTTATTGATTCTTAGAAACGACACACAAAGAAGAGTAACCTACATTTGTGGAACTAGAAAAGGTGTGCATAGACATCCTCTTGGACTTCAAGCCATTTGGATAAAAAGTTACACCAAAACGGCAAAATACATTTTAAAGACAAAGGGGGTCATTCCGAGCTGCCTCTAAATCCGGGTCCGGTGTCTCTGAATGGGGACTTACCAGGTCATTCCAACCTTGGAGGACCCGGTGAGTCCCCATTCGGAAAACCATTCCCCATTCCCATTTGAGCCCTCATAGGGCTCAATGGGAATGGGGAAGGAGCTAGGGCCCGTTATTAGCTCCATGGTCCCTTAACGGGTCCCGCTAAGGATGGCTGGTCAGACCAGCCATTCCTGGTGGGACCCGCTAAGGGACCTCGGAATGTGGCGGTAGGGGTTAACGGCACCGGCATTCTTACCGGTGCCGTTAACCCCCTAACGTCAGGGTCAGAATGACCCCCAAAGACTCTGACAAAATGTCATCTCTAATATGAATATATGCTGTTCCTCCAATAGAGCAAATGATGCAACTGTTCACAATATGGAGAATATGACGAACAAGCTTCAAGAACCAAGAATACTGAAACCTGCACTACAGTCACTTACATAAATTGCACCTTGCACAGCGTGTCCAACACAAATACATTTGTACAATCAGTCAGATAATCAGCAAGATTCACAGGTGTGTACTATTACAATTTGAGAAGGACAACTGTGTCGGAGAGTACTTTTGTGTGAATTGTTGGCTGCAGCTGATCGGTGCTTAGTTTAGTCCACTAATGGTGGCGTTGAGAAATTGAGTGCCTACAAACGTCAGGTTTTACTGCAGCAGGTAGATAGATAAAATCTTTATTTCTGGCAATGCCCATAAAAGTACATTGCAAACCCCACATTGAAAACCCACAACATAAATGTTATATAACTCAATACAATAGCTAAAAATATAAAACATCACAATATAATTATATATGCTAAAATAAAAGCGCTCTCAATTTCAGCGCATGCTCAACATAAACATATATTTGTTGCGCATAGATAACACTTGGAGGGGATAAAATCATGTTAAAAGCTGCATGTGCACTTCTTAACCCCTGATCTCTAAATAATGGAATGAGATATGTGCGCCATAGTTTTGCATATAGAGGGCATATTAACAAGAAGTTTGTCACCCCTAGGGGCGAGGAACAAACAAGCTACTATTGTACTAGGTCAGACGACATATCTGATAGAGTAAGTGCATAGAATAAAGTAAGGGGAGGGGGTAGGGAGAGAGGGAAAAAGAAAGGGAGAGGAGAAGATTGAGAAGCGGTGAGTGTGGTGAAAGAGAGGACGAGGCAAAACCAGCGAAATACAGTATTAAAGAGTAGAAAAAGCAAGTGGAGAGAGCACATCAAGTTGCCGAGGTAAGTACTTTCTTTCTTTTGTCCTGCAAGGTGCCTTTCGTAAAAGGTAGGTTAGACCTTAAGCAAAGGAAGACTGTCCTTCTTTTGTCATTAAACCAAAACATGTATTTTCATGGTCCCAGATTATTCTTCCTGCTAAGATAACCCACATTGCTTCTTTTATTAGATTCAAAAGCCAATCTTTCAATTTGTTTTAACTTGAAAAAGGCCTTGGTCAGTTTTTCTGCGCCCACCCCCACCTGATTTGCCATAGAAATAATCCACCAGACCAAGCTGTTTAAAAGTCATATGAACATAGTTTAGCCCTTTTAACTTATATTGTACGCCTGAGTCCAAAATATCGCAAATTATTGACCTCGTTAATGATAAAGCTGGGATGCCCCAGAGACAGAGCCAGTACAACAGTGGTTGGAGCTGAATAAGATCTGAAGCAAACATCATACCACATTCCTCACGTAATATGAAACCGGGGAAAGGCTTCATTTGCCTCCATAATACCTCTTAGGAACTGATTTTCGTTCCGTTGAATAGACAAAGGCGCCTGATGCCCCAAGACTTCTGCGCCATACATAGCCACCAGAATGGACTTGGCTTCATAAATACGTAGGGCATGCTCAACTGAAAGCCCGCCGATACTATTTCCATAACGCAGCATGGAGCCATTAATCTGAGTGAATTTACTGGCCTGAGAATCAATATGCATATGCCACTCAAGGCCTTTTGAAAATGTCAGACCCAAGTACAAAAAAGAGCTAACCCATTGCATGGCAAGTCCTTCAGACAATACGGTTCGTCTTTTACTTTTTATAGTGCCAATACACATTACTTTTGATTTTGCCACATTTACTTTCCAATCTCTTTCAGACATGTAACTACGAAAGCCCTTCACCAACTGTTGGAGGGCCCTTCCTGTTCTTGCAATAAGAACTGCATCATCAGCGTACATTGACAACGGAAGGCGTCTTCCAGCTAGCTTAGGTATATCACTCAAAAGGTTGTTTAAAATAGCAGACAGTGAATTGATATAAAAAATAAAAAGCAACAGTGCCAACAAACATCCCTGTCTAATGCCACAAGTTGAATTTATGGGCTCTGATAACTCCCCCAATGCATTAACACGTACACTTATTGAGAGGTCTGTGTGCATAGCTACCAGGAGATACAGTAAACAGGGCGGCATGCCAAGGGATTTCAGGTATGTCCACAGCTTCCCGCGATTTACGCAGTTGAAAGCTGTGCTTAAGTTCATTAAGGCTACATAAATAGGGGCTCTATAGCCATAGGCATATTTCCCCAAAATAAGAGACGAATTCAGGATTTTGTCAACCGTCCCAACGCCTTTACAGAAACTGTATTGGATATCTGATAAAATGGCATTCTCCTCTACCCAGTCCATGATTTTCCTATGGAGTGCCTGGCCAAACCATTGAGCTGTTGTATCAATTAAGGATCAGCAAGACGATAGCCTGGTTCCAGCTGCGTGGAATGGTCTTACTCTATGAGATAATATTACACACTCTTGTGAATAATGGCACCTAGATTTCCGGTTCATATTTAAAGAATTCTATTGGGACCAAATCTGGACCAGCAGTTTTCCCGTTAGATATGTTTTTAAGTGCGTTATCCATGTCCTTTATAGAAAAACTAAGATAATCATCTTGCACAGAGTTATGAGATGCTCCATTTATCACACTTAAGGGCGGCCTTAATGCCGCAATAGGTAAATGAGCACTGGAGTTAAACATTCTTGAGTAATGATCAAACCAATTCTTTGCCGAAATCTCTGCAGTTCCCCCTCTATCTTTACTGGAATTGTTATTTAAACCTGCAGCAATTGTTCTCCAATATAGTTTGGAATCACCAGAGACGGCGGCCATTTCCAGGTGCTTCCATCTCTTTGCAGCCCATTCTACTTTCCCCTTGGTAATTGCATTTCTATATATTAGCCTAAATGCTGCAATTTCCCTGCTGCACCTAATTGGACGCTTCAAGGCTATGAGGAGTGAATGTTTAGCAGACCTGCACTCGTTCCCAAACCACCCTAGCCTTTTGTTGTCATGCCTTAGCTTCCTTTTAGGACCCACAAAGCCTCCCTGCAATCCTCATTATACTGCCCCATTTATTCAGCACCCTGTTTGAATCAGTAAGGGGATTCAGACACTTGTCAAGGCAGGGCATTACGAATACATCTCAACATCATATTTCCATGATCACTTTGAGGCCACAATAATGGTTTACAGATGTCTTCAGCAATAATTTCTAATTCCCTTGAACACGGTTGTCTACTGTTCAAGGGCAATATAAATGTAATAGCTAAAGTCAAAGGGTTGTGGTCACTTTCCAGACGTGGAAGCACTTCAAAATCATGAATCAAGTTCCAGCTAGATATATCCACAACAAAATAATCAATAATCGAACGATATTTAAAGTTACTAAAAGTATACCTAGCTGGAACATCAGAGGGGTACCTGCCATTTACTGGAGGTAAGCCCAACTCATATAACCTTAACAGGAATTCTCGACCAGGGGCATAAGAGGTTAGCTCAGACAAAACCGTAATGGGGAGAAGCAAAGCTGTATCTTCTTCACTTTGCGAAGCCATCTCACACAATGCATTTCCCATTTTAAGGTTAAAATCCCCTCTTATATAATATAAGGGCTTGACTTGGGATTTGTCACCTGTAGACATCAATCCCACTTTGTGAAGTAACTCCTCCAGCGGGTCCCCATATCTTTATTTATTTATTTATTCGTATTTGTTAAGCGCACAGAACAGCCCTGGGGCATCGTAGCGCTGGTTACAGCAAGAGAACGAACTGAGTTACACATAGAAACACATACATGCATGATTAAAACGACATTAGCATTGTGTAGTTGTCTGGCAGTGAGTGGTGGTGTTTTAGTTAAAGAGAGAAGTTTTGAGATTTTTTCTGAAGGCTGTTAGCGAGCTTTCTCCTCTCAGAGCATGGGGGAGCTTGTTCCAAAGTCTTGGAGCTATGTAAGGGAATCCTAACCTCCCACTGTAGCCTTGTTGATTCGTGATACAGTAAGTTGGTTAGTGTAGCATAGTCTTGTGGGTCTGGTGGCAGAGGGTCTGTGGAGAGTGTCAGAGAGATAAGGTGGTGCTGTGCGATGGAAACATTTGTGAGTTGTAGTAAGAATCTTGAAAGTGATACGTTCTTTGACAGGGAGCCAGTGAACCGATTGTCTTGCTTGAGAGATGTGTTCTCTTTTCGGGATGCTTAAGGCGGCTCTCAGTGCGTTATTTTGGGTGACCTGAAGTCTGTTTAAGTTTTTTACAGAGGTGCCGGCTAGGAGAGCGTTACAGTAGTCAAGTTTTGCGCCTATGGTAGCTCTTGCTATTGATAGAAAGTTTTCTTTGGTTAAGAATGGTTTGATGGCGTTATTTTAGTGCTTAATGCAGAGGCGGAGACAATTGTGCTGACCTGTTTATTCATGAACAGAGTTGCATCAATGTGTACCCCTAGCGTTTTCAACGAAGATAAGACTGGGATAGTGCAATTGTCTATGTTAAAGTTGACGTAGAGACTATCTAACTTAGCAAGTGTAGACTTTTGGCCAAGAACAAGGATCTCTGTCTTATCCCCGTTAAGGCATAGGCCATTTGTGGCCATCCAGGCTTGAATAGTGGAGTATATGTGTTTTAGAGCTAGGGCGTCTGTGTGATATAAGCCTGTTAGGGGAAGGAGCACTTGAGTATCGTCTGCATAGTTGGTGTATGCGATCCCAAGTGCATCAAGTTTATCGAATAGAGGCTTTGTGAAAAGGTTATACAGCGTGGGGGCTGTGCACAAGCCCTGTGGTACACCGCAGTGTATTATAGTGGGTGCTTCATTCGATGTATTTGAGAAGACTTTCATGGCTCTGCCTTCTAGAAAGGATGTTATCCATGAAGTGGCTTGGTCGGAGAAATGTGCTGAGTGAGTGAGGTGTGTGGTGAGGCTTTTATGGTCCACTAGGTCGAATGCCGCTGAGAGGTCTAGGAGGAGGAGGAGGGCGGGTTTACCTGCGTCTAAGATCTTAGTTATTTGGTTTTTTAGGTCCAGCGGAGCAGTCTCTGTTCCGTGCCCTTTACGGAAGCCTGACTGTCTGTTTCCTAAGATAGAATTTGTTTCCAGGTAGAGTTGGATTTGGCTGTGTGCCACTTCATCTAATATTTTGAGAAGGAAAGGGACTGTCGTTATAGGTCTGTAGTTGTTGGGCTGCGTAGCGTCTAGTGTCGGCTTTTTTTAGAAGAGGGCGAACCCATGCTTCTTTGAGGCTGTCGGGGACAGAGCATGTTTCAAAGGAGGCATTAATGAATGCGTAAATGAGTGGAGCAAGTGGTTCACTGCAGTCCTTGATTAACTTTGGAGGGCATGCATCACCTTTGCAGATCGAAAGTTTCAGGTGTTTCAGGATGTCTACGACTTCTGGTTCTGAGACGTCAGTAAAGGCAAATTTGGGGATGTTAAAAGTTTTGCTGGTTGGAGGAGATTGTGTGGTCTGATTCGATTTTGGTAAGGTATTGTAGTGGTCAAGGATTTTGTTTTGTAGAAGGTCTATTTTTTTTAGCAGAGAGGCTTGGATGCTGTTGAACCAAGCTTCATCTTTAATGATCTCGTCAGTGGAGATGGGAGGAGCTGTAAGCTCCTTAAAGATGGTAAAGAGCTCTTTCGAGTGAGACTTGGAGTCTGATATTCGACGGTTGTAGGCATCTGATTTGGCATTAAAAATAGCATCTTTGCATTTTTTACTGAAGTCTATGAATAGATCTTTAGTAGTGTTGCACGGGTTGGCTTGCCAGTTTTTTTTGCGCCTGGCGTTTGTTATTGCATATTGCCTGGAGGTCATCTGTGAACCATGGGTTCGAGTGGAAGGACTTTTTTTCTTTTTTTTCTTCTAGAGGAGCAATTGTGTTAATTGCGTTGGTGAGCGTGACCTTAAGAATATCTGCTAAGATATTTGGGTCTTGCAAGAATGGCGGAGTTAGGCTGGTATGTTGAGAAGGGGCTGTATGTTGTCTGCAGTTAATTTTTTTGAGCTTCTTGTTAACGTTGCAGATTTGTGTATTGTGGTTTTGGTAGAAGGTGCTGTAGGGATCGTGAATTGTATACAACTATGATCTGTCCATGGGAGGAAGGTGTTGGAAGTGATGGAAGAGTTGCAATCATGGTCGGCCAACCAGTCCAGAGTTCTGCCTTTAGAATGGGTGGGAGACATGAGGTCCTTAAGGAATGAGATAGCTGTTTTGTCATTGGGATCGTTATAACCTAGATTGAGATCACCTAGGAGTATGGTTTTGGTGGATTTTTTTAAGTTTTCACTGAGAAGGTGAGTGATTTGCCCTTGAAAATCAGCTGGGAGTCCTGGGGGCCGGTAAATGACGTAAATGTTGATTGTGTTATTGTGAGAGAGCAGCAGTTTGGCCGATAGTAGGTCAGCATTACCTTCCCATGTGTGGGGAATAGGCCTGACATGATGGATATCTTTGAAAATTAGGGCAACCCCCCTCCCAATTTATTAGGTCTATCTTGCCTGAGGATGGAGTAGCCTTCGGGTACAGCTAAAGTTATGGATGGGCCTGACGCTTCATGTAGCCAGGTTTCGGTGATGGCTAGAATGTCTAGGTCAAGGCTGGTGATAAGGAACAAGTTACTTACCTGTAACTGTTGTTCTCCAGCATGGGTCAGGCATGGATTCACAAGCTCATGAATATTCCCCATCGTCAGGCCGGGAATCCTCGGTAAAGAAAAAATCAGTATTAGTTTCGTTTCTGATCTGTCTTTCTCAGTAGTAACCAATCACTGGTGTCTGGGTCATACTGCCCCCAGCCAATGACTGCTCTCTCCCTAAGCCCCGCCTCTGGCAGCCATCCTCAGATTTGGTAGCACGCAAAGTGGCAGTATGACCAAGTGAAGAGCCGCAGAGGGGTCTGGCATGGATTCACATGCTCATGAATATAAGAATACATAGCAGTACACACATGCACGACCAACGGGAGGTGGCAAAGGCTCAACATTAAGCATTACATCAACAACTCAACATTAAGCAATTCTTACCTACTCACCAGGCTCACCTTAGGCGAACAGATTGCGCAGCACTGCTTGGCCGATCCTGGACTCCTCCCTGGAATCCCGGTCGACGCAGTAGAATCTTGTGAAGGTGTGCATGGACCTCCACGTAGCAGCCCTGCAGATGTCCAGCAGGGGCACACCAGACAAGAACGCCGTGGTAGCAGCGATAGCTCTGGTCGAATGGGCTCTCAGACGGCCAGGCAACGGCCGGTTTGCCAACCGATGACAGTGCATGATGCAGCCAGAGAGCCATCTGGAAATGGAAGCCTTCGAGAGAGCCTTCCCTTGGTTCACAGGTCCAAAGTTCACAAATAGCTGTGATGTCTTCTGATGTCTTCCACAAAGAACTTCAGCGATCTAGCCACATCCAGCGAGTGCAAAGTCCTCTCGCCCGGCGACGAAGGCGACGGGAAGAAAACAGGTAACACCAAGGGCTCGTTGAGGTGGAAGTCCGACGGCACCTTGGGCATAAAGGAGGGGTGCGTCCTCAGCACCACCCTCCTGTCGTGAAAAGTCAAGTATGGAGGCTTGCAGGATAGGGCCTGGATCCCTCCCACTCGTCGTGGGGAGTTGATGGCCACAAGAAACGCAGTCTTCCATGACAGGAACTTCAACGGTGCCGAATGCAGGGGCTCGAATGGTGCCCCCATGAGCCTGGTCAGCACCACGTTGAACTCCCACGCCGGGGCAGGGGCCTTCACCGGCGGGAACGATCGGAACAGTCCCTTCATAAATTCCTTCACCAGGCAAGGGGACCACAAGGGCGCCCATCCTGTGGTTCTGGTGTATCGGGGGATCGCAGCCAGATGTATCTTGATGGAGGCGTGAGCCAGTCCAGCCTTGGCCAGCAACAGTAGGTACAGCAGCACTTGAGGGGCCGTAATCCATAGAGGGTTAGTCTTCTGTGCACGGCACAAGACAGAGAACCTCTTCCACTTATGTCCGTAGCACTTGAGAGTTGAGGACGCCCTGGCCTTTGCAAGAACCTCTCTGCAGTCAGCCGGGATATCGTACCCTCCAAACTCTAGTGCTGCAGGAGCCAGGCCTGCAAGTTCAGCGACTCTGGGTCGTGATGAAGTATGGCGCCTCCTTCTCTGGAGAGAAGATCTGCGTCCGTCGGCAGTTTGACTGGTGGGGACGCTGACAAGTCCAGAAGGTCCGGGAACCAGATCTGTCTGGGCCACACCGGTGCGACGAGTATCATCCTGCACCGGGACCTCTTGAGCTGGTTGACGAGTCGGAGCAGCAACGGCAACGGAGGGAACGCATATAGGAACAGGCCGTCCCAGGGGAACGAGAAAGCATCGCCCATGCTCCTCGGCTGGGGAAACCTGCTGGCAAACCTCTGGCACTTGGAGTTCGTCGCTGTCGCGAACAGGTCGATCTGCGGTTTTCCCCATCGTCAGAAGAGTCGATCCACTTGATCCTGACGCAGTTCCCACTCGTGAGTGAGTCGGCGATGGTGTTCTTTATCCCTGCCAGATGAAAGGGCACCAGAAACATCCCTTGGGCGACGGCCCAATGCCACAGATTCTGGGCTTCCTTGGAGAGGGCTGGGAATCTGGTTCCTCCCTGCTTCCGGATGTAGAACATGGTGGTGGTATTGTCGTTGAAGATTCTCACCACCTTGCCCTTGAGGGACGGGAGAAAGGACCTGAGGGCCCAGAACACTGCACAGTACTCCAGGATGTAGATGCGGAGCAGCTTCTCCTCCTGGGAGCCAAAGGCCTCTCACGTGAAGTTCTCCGGTGTGCGCTCTCCACCCTTCCAGGGAGGCATCTGTCGTCACCGTTATCTGGTGAGATGGGGTCTGAAAGTCTGTGCCCGCCATCAGTTGAGCGCGGGTGCCCCACCACCGGATCGCTCGTCGGAAGGTCTCGTTGTTGTCCTGTCCTCGAAGCTGCCCGTCGCTTGGATCCAGCGGGCGTCGAGGAACTCTTGCAGAGGGCGCATCCGAAGCCTGCACAAGCGCACGAGATATATGCAGGAGGACATCATCCCGAGGAGGGACTTGATGGACCTCACCCTGGCCACGTCCGTGGCTAGCAGACGCTGCACCTTGCCCAGGATGGCCTTCGTCGTTTCCTCCGACGGCGAGGCCAGACGCGCCACTGTGTCGAGCTTGGCTCCCAGTGCGACTTGCGACGGGACCAGGTGGGATTTGGGAAAGTAGATGGAGAATCCCAGGTCCGTGAGCAGCTGGACGGTCTTCGCTGTGTGATCTACGGCGAGCTCCCTTGTCCTTGCTCGGATGAGCCAGTCATCCAGGTAGGGGTAGACGTGGATCCCCTGCAGGCGCAGCCTCGCCGCCACCGGTGCGAGGCACTTGGTGAACACCCTGGGTGCCAACTTCAATCCGAACGGGAGGGCCTTGAACTGGTAGTGCCGTCCTTGGACCATGAACCTGAGGAACTTTCGGTGCCGTTTTAGAATGGGGATGTGGAAGTACGCATCCTCTAAATCCAACGACGACAGGAAATCGCCCTCCTCCAGCTGTCCCAGCACGTGCTGGAGGGTGACCATCCGGAACTTCTGTGCCTTGATGTACTTGTTCAGTCGTCGCAGGTCCAGGATGGGGCGCCATCCTCCCGTCTTCTTTTTCACAAGGAAGTACCTTGAGTATACTCAGGAGCCCTGGAGCCTCTTCGGAACGAGCTCGATGGCACCTTTTTTGAGCATCGCCCTTACCTCCAATAGCAGTTGAGCGACGTGATTTTTCTTCCTGGCCATGGGTGGAATGCGGGGCACTTTTTTAGAAATTCGAGGGCGTGCCCCTGGTCCAGGGCGTCCAGCACCCAACGGTCGGTGGAGATGGACTCCCACACGCTGACGAACTTCGCCAGCCGGCCTCCCACTGGGGTGCTCCGGTGGGGGCCCGACACCGCTGTCGGTTCAATCTTGCTTGGAGGACGCCTTGCCGCCTTGGCCTCCCTGGCGACGACGGGAGGGTCCACCCGACTTGCCTCGTCCTCTATAGGCTTCCTGCGATGAGGAGCGGGCCGCTTGGCGGTACGTAGAGGAGCCACTGCCGAATCCCTTGGAGGCACCCTGCTTGCCTCCGGTGCTCCGAAAGGACGGCCTTCGTTGCCGGAGAACGCCTAGGGCCTTAGCTGTCTCTGTGTCCGCCTTGATGGCTTGGAGGGACTCATCCACTGTTTTCCCAAACAGATTGTTCCCGTCGAACGGCATGTCCAAAACCTTGGCTTGTACATCCTGGCGGAAATCCGTCACCTTGAGCCACCCTAGTCGTCTAAGGCAAACGCTGTTGGCGGAAACCGGTGTTGGCAATGTCCGTTGCCACCATAATGGCGTGGTCCGACGCCACTTCGCCTTCTTGCAAGATCTCCAGGGCCTCGGCCCTCTTGTCGTCCGGTAGGAAGTCCAACAGGGGGGCGATCTTGTACCATAACTCTCTGTCGTAGCGGGCCATGATCGCGAGGGCGTTGGCCGCCTTAATCGTTGTTGCCGCCAACGAGATAACTCCCCCTAAGGCACAAAGGGGCTGCGTCGGGGACCTGGTACTTCTTCTCGTACCAATCCCTCTTGGCAGGCGTCGTAGACGGGTTCTTGAGAAGGGTGAGACCCTCGTCCCAGATGTCATCCAGGAGAGGCACAGCGAGGACTGTTTTCCTCTTGGTGTCGCGCCGTTGGTAAAGGAAACCTTCCTTATTGTTCTCTTCGGGGCAGAGCTGAAAAAGCTCGGATGCCCTGGCGATCATTGCATGGAAAGATCTGATCTCGTCGGGCGGGGAGGCCCGGGCTGGGGGCGATGGGGGCGATGGGAGCTCTGTCCCGTCGTCACTGCCGTTGTCGTCGGTACCCGTCGTTGCCGCGTCCGTACCCGTGTCATTCCCAGGGACGGGGGACGTGGGCAAAGGTTGAGTAGGCCGCAAGGGCTGAAAAGGCGGGGCTGGATGGATCTGTCTTCTCTTGTTCGGGGGGCTTCCCGCCGGGCCTGGCTCTGGCTCCTCTGTCAAGCCTGGTTCCGGATCCTCCATCAGTGGTAAGGGCAATCTCGTCCTTATCTCCGAACATAAGGATTGTATTGCCAACAAAATGGCCGCCGAGTTATCCTGCGGCTCCGGAAGCGACGGAGCTACGGGTGACTAGGACCCTCGCCGGTGCCGCCGTCGCTCTCGTCGTCGGGATCCCTCCCGTGGGAACGGGCATCTTCGACGCCCTCGTCGAGGCCCTCTAAGACTTCTACCAGCTCCTCCTCAGATGCTGTGTCCGTGTCCACAATGGCCACCGCCCCCCTCTTTTTCCTTGGCCGGGAGAATCAAGGCCTTTACCACCTTGTGTGGGCCTTGGGGGGAGGGTCACCGCCTCGCTCCCCCTCGGCCGGATCCTTCGAGCTTGACCGGGGCCTCTCCAGAAGCTTCGCAGGGTTCTCGGCCTTCCTCTTCCCTGAGCCAGAGCGTTGGCTCGTGGTTGATGGCGCTGGAGAGGGTGCGCCCTGCCTGGCAGCCGAGGAGCCTGACCGTTCGGCGCTCCCGGTGCCTGCGGACTCGCAGTGCTTTGCCTTCTGTTTGTCCCTCGAGGCTGAGGCGCTCTCACAGGACTTAGAAGACCGCTCGGACTTCTTCTTCTTCTTCTTCTCACCTGACGGGCTCTTTCCTTCCAGCCAGTTGGAGAGACGAAGGTGTCGGTCCCTGATGGTCCGTTCTAACATGTTCCTGCAAAACGCACAGTCCTTCTCCACGTGCGTTTTGTCCTCATGAAGGCAGTAGAGACATTTTGAGTGCTCGTCCTCCTTGAACACATTCTGCAGCTGGCATCCAGGGCAAGCCCTGAACAGCTTTCCGGGCGGCGAGCTTCCTTTCTCCTGGGCCATGTTCGGGTAGGCCGCAGAAACTTCTGGACTCCTCCAAGAAGCGTAACTCGACGAAATCTTCACCCTTGAGGGGCGTAGAAAAATCCAACACGGGTCCCCGTTAATCGGATGTAGAGACGGTGGAGCTTGAGGCTCTATTTGACCGAAAAAATGAGAAATTCTCTTTGGAAAAGCTAAACACGAGGACTCCCAACACTTGAGCGTGCGGTAAAAATCTGAGGATGGCTGCCAGAGGCGGGGCTTAGGGAGAGGGCAGTCATTGGCTGGGGGCAGTATGACCCAGAGACCAGTGATTGGTTACTACTGAGAAAGACAGATCAGAAACAAAACTGATACTGATTTTTTCTTTACCGAGGATTCCCGGCCTGACGACGGGGAATATTCATGAGCATGTGAATCCATGCCAGACCCCATGCTGGAGAAGATCATTTATTTCCAGGGCATGGGCCGTGAGAGAGCGGGTGTTAAGTAGTGCGCATTTGAGGAGTGGTGCTACATAGTTTCTATTTGGACGATGCTTTTTTGTTATTTTAGGCTTGGAGTTGGATGGTTTGGGTGATTTAGGAGTAGGTGTTATAATAGTACATGGGTGGAAGGTGTGTAGACTGTTGGGCGGAGAGTTGTGTTTGCCAGCTGTACGGGAACCTAATCTGAGGTTTCTGTGTGATGTAGAGGTTGAGTGGGCGGTGAGGATCATGGGAGGAGTGCGTGTCCTGAGTCTGCAAAATCTGGAGCTGCCGTTAGGTATGTAAGTGAGAGAAGGCAAGATGTGGGGACTGGAGTTGGTGGGAGTAAAGTTGGTGTGGGAAGAAATCATGTTGCTGGAGTTAAGTAGGCAAAAAGGTAGAAACATCCTTACATATAACGCTGTGGCAAGAAGAGTGCACATGAGGAGTAGCGTGTTCATCGGGTGGTATTGTGTTGGCAACATACTAGTGTGTCGGGTTAATGGCGTGCTGAGAGGTGGGTTCGATCAGTGGTGGCTCTAATAGGATGTGGTGCTAAGTTGCCTAGACGATATCAATATGCAGTTATAAACTATGAACATTTGTTACATTAACGATAGGTAGCTACAATACATGAAAACACTAGGAGAGGTTGGGTGCCTCGATATATGAATGAGCAGGATTATGGTCTATCAAGGTGAGTACTAGTAAAATGTGTTGGTGTTGACACGTAATACAGTGGCATTGGTAACATCAACAAGTGCAGTATGCAGCGGACAATGGTTAGTTGACCAAAACAGAAAGTAATGATTGCATTTAGCAGTAGGTAGGAGCGTGTCTATGAGAACAGTAGATTAGTCTTTAGATGCGATACTCTACTCACAGTAGGTTAGCGTCCGATCATGCAGCGGCAGAAAGTACTGGCCCAGTGGCTCCAGAGGCGAACAGACGGCAAACAGGAAGTTGGCCTTTTTCCTAAGGCCTTCTTCCGCGAGGCCATCTTCCGCTTACCGGGGGCAATTCAAACAATGAAAACGCAACGCTGTTGCTTAGAAACCAAGCAGAGCCTTGGTTTGATCCTGCATCGCGCCGGCCATTTTCAGGTCAGGCGATGCACGTGGAGCGGCAAATAACAGCCGATTACAGCGGATCACCGCTTTTGATTCAATATTCATTAAAGATGAGATATTGTGGCATCCAGAGTAACACACACAGAGTTATTGTGGCATCGCTTGCGAGACAGACGTACCGTTGGATCAGTTGAGTGCACAGGGCACGAAGTAGTGGGGGCAGACTGCTCCTGCAGTCCTAGGTGAGCAGGGCTCCAGCCCTCTCCGCAGATGGTAGTCTTTCCCCCCCTTTGCATTGTAAAAGTTAAACACATGCAATTTCTCACCAAAAGACAATGTAATATATACAATCAAAAGGTTATCAGATGAAAAAACCTTTTTATACTTACACAGCCCATCCATGCTGAAGTATAAATAGGCAACCCCCCTCGTTTCCTCCGCCGTCCACTTGGAGTCGGACTTACATAATAATATCAAACTGACTCAAAAAGTCCATCAACTCAGGATCACTTAATTTACTCTGCAGGCCTGCAATGTTCCAAACATAGGGCCTCATTAGGAGTTTGCCGGTCCGGAAACAAGGGTGCCGGTAAGCTCACGGGCACCCTTGTTTCCGGATTGGCAAACTTAGCATCTGCCTGCCGGAGCCACTGTGTCCCACAGGTCTGACCATGCCGGGCGTATCAGCCACGGTAGGCAGACCGGTCATGGAAGCACCAGCACTGTTGGCAACGGTGCTGGTGCTTCCATGTCCCCACTCCCATAAAGTCTCATCGGACTCTATGGGAATGGGGACTTACATTTTACCAGTGCCTGACTTCCCAGGCCGCCAGAGTTGTAATCTCCTGGTGGCACCGGGAAGTCAGGCGTCGGTAAAATATTACAGGTCCGGCGGTAACCCGCCGGTAGCACCAGCAGGGTTACTGCTGGACCCGTAATGAGGCCCATAATCTTTCCAAAAAAAGAAGGCTTTATGTTTGCTAGGAAGAAGAAGGTGGCACATGTTTCACACAACCATACACTAACTTCCTTGCACTAGCTGAAGCGACAAATTAAGTAAGCCTCTTCTCCCTTAATTTAGTTTCAAGCTGTCCCGGACTCAAGTCCATTACAGTCAGTTTGTTCGTCCAGACGACTGACAGGTAGTTGCAGTCCATCTTGTATACTAGCATCAGGACCATGCAATTTGATAGCATTTAGTGGGACCAGCCAAGTATCATGTAGATGGCAAACCTTATGCTTTGAATCCGGGTGAACTTCAATACCTTTTACCAACAGGGCTCTGCCACCATTCAAAATGCACGAACGTATGAACCCACTGGTCAGGCTGAACTTGATGTTGCATCCGCCACAGAACATACAATCAGACAAAATGCGTGTAACAGTAAAGATTTTAAAAGATATGCCAGAGACCCCTAAAATGTCACCCAATGCTTTGTACAAATTTATGTTCCCAAGAATCATACCCTTAAAGCAGCAAATAATATTCTGTACACGACACTCTGCCCAAGCATCTGGTGACTGTTCCAGTGGTGCAAAAACATTAGTTGCCATATGAGCAGAATTTAATGTTAAACCACAACAGGGTCATCCAAAGAAAGACCAGTGTTCCCCATCACAGAATGCTTACATGAACACTAAAGGCCCTGCTTTCCCTGTTGGGGTAGAGCTGGTCGGTTTTGACTCTGCACCATATCTTAATTCAATTATTTTTCTGGGATTATAGACGAACCAACAGATGTCATGCCAACATCAGCTTGTGAATTTTCTGTATGAAGCACCTGTGGGCATTTAGGAACTGAGACAACTGAGACAAGTTTTAATCCCCTGGAAGATGTATGGTTCAGTGGACTTGAAAAAGTGTGTTCCGTCTGAATAGATGCATCTTTGAAAATACAACGTGACTTGGCCTGAGGTGCATTTATACTCAAACCCCCTCCTGCAAGGTTTAGTGACACATCTAAGCATTTGTTCAACAAAGACCTTTAAGAGTCAATTTCGTTCTGTGCTGAGTACAGCCCATCCATTTCAAGTTTAAGAGCTTCAATGGACTCATCAATGCGACTAAACAACTTTAACACTTACACTCTACCCCAAGGTGGCCTGCAGTCTAGTTGCACCGTCTATTAGGCCATCAGGGCTCCTTTCCACTGAAGGAATATTTGTGCGCCCACTTTGCTCTGGAGAGAATATAAGACTGGTTTTATGATTCTGGGTGGTTGTGGATTCCAATATACCTGAAGATTCTAATAGTTCAGTCGAAGATGTTAAATTCAATACTGAGCCTTGCTGCTCAGGTATAGGTATGATCAAACTTCGGCGGCCATTCCTTGATAAAAGATCAAACTGATTTATACCCTCTATGCCATCTAATGACTTAGAGGGCCTTGGGGAAGCTTCTGCTTCATCTGCATTATTCGCAGGTACAGCCATTGAGTCAAAGATGATTCCGCGAAATGCCGGAAGTGGCAGAAACGCAAGAATATTCCTTATGGAGTCTCTGCCCTTCCTGGCCCCTGGAAGTAAGGCCTGGGGTAGCAGCTTCAAAGAGGAAGATGAAGAAGGAACAATGTTAACAATATCCTCAATATTACTAACGTCCTCAGATCCAACTGTTGGTCCAGTTTCTCCCTTTGCTGCGCTGTTCTCAGCAACAGTATCTTAACTAGGGCCCATACAGTTCTCTAAATACAGGTGATCCATAGAACGTTCCAAGGCCTGCAGTAGAGACTGATCTGTGTGATATTGTGGGGGCAAAATAACCCTGTGAGCATAATCTGCAGGAGATGCAGGAGGTGCAGAAAATCCTACCCGGCTAGCCAATTGGCCGTCCATTGTTGATGCTTCAGACATTTCTTGACTTGCTAGCAACATGTCCACCTTGTCCAGATCCAAATCCATCATTGTAAGAGGGCCTCCTTGACAGTATAAAGGATGACCCAACAGAGTATATGGGACAGGTGGGCAGGAGGAGAGAGGAGACTGCGCCAATGTCTCAGACTGCTTTGCAGACTGCTTTGCGCCAAAAACCAAAGGGTCCTCAGTGATGGGACGGCTCCTAAATGCCCACTTTAAAGTGGTCTGCTTCAACTTAGTAGTGTGAGCAGAGGGGGGGATATGTGGGACAAAGCATGCAGACTAGTAACCTCACCCCTTGCTGTTACAGATGGGCTTCTAGGAATCCTGCGCTTGAATCTGCCAATCTTGGTAAAGCTTAGTGAAGTGGTTTAGTAAAGTGGACCAGGGGACCAAAGGACCAAGGGCGGTTTATAGTGGTCATGGTTATGTTTATATTTATTGTAAGAAGCATTCTGGCCACTTTAACTTCAATACTGCAACAGTAGTATTTTGGAAGATGTTACCACAAGGCACATTCCTTGCACCCTTCACACCTTTCACACCCCCTGCAATAAAGCCAGCAAATAAAGCAAGTAAAGCAGCAAAGTAATACCTGCTAAAGGTACAGTAGAAGCAGTAGTAGCAATCAAAAGGGTTAAATAGGCCCACCCCAACAAGGCAGCCCTGCAGGGTACTGATTGTACACGCCACACGGCCACCAAGCTGCTGGGGCCTGGGGGGATTTACAACGCTTCTCCACCCCGATAGTTTCCCTCTCCATTCGACTCGACACGACCACCGACAAGCACGAGAGCAGCCAAAACGAGGAAATCAGGAAACAGCAGGCGTGGGGCCTTAGAGGAAAGGCCCTAGCGTTCTCGTTCTCTTGCCGTCAAGGCGCACTACGCCTGCTCATGAGGAACACAACTGAAGAGCAGTGCGTAGCCACCTCCGACAGCCTGTAAGAAGATAGTACTGTGGGGTGCAATAGCTCTGCAGCAGGTAGGAATCCTTGTGCACTGATTAACTATTCCTCAACCATGGCATGGATCAAAATGGTCATCTAGATGAAACATGTTAGCCCATATTACCATTTGCAGCTCTACCACACATAAGTAATCACTTACTTTTAAGAGTGAAAGATCATGATGGTGACGTCTGTATGAAGGATCAGGAATCGCGGTTAGGATACTAAAATGGGAGCTACCGGTGAGTATGTAAACCTTTTGAGTGATCACCAATAAAACGTCTCCAAAAAGCCTTTGAGGACAGAGGGGAGAGTTGCAGATTTGTAGATGGGGTACATGGATCTTAAAAAACAAGTATCAAGGCTAACATTTTGACTAAAGGGCGGAGGATGCTGACAGACATTCACAACTGTGTAAATAGTGAGTCTGTCCAATTAGCAAAGGACACTACAAAGAATTGTTTCTTAGACAATGACTTTAATAATCCTTTTGTCCCAGCGGCCTCACCAAATTGTCTACAATGGAGACAACACATAGAACACCAAAGAGCAGGACCCAGGCCAAGTTCCATAGTGATCTTTGGTGGCAAAACTGCTGAACTTTAGAGACTTTAGTGCCATTCTTCAGCCGACAAGGCAGCCGGGCCATCTCTATGCTGATAACGTGGCTATATTCCTCTTCACAAGCTATCCTCCATCAGTACAATAAAATTTTAAAATAATTGACTGAGAGAAGCGAAGCCCGAAGGAAAAAGGCGTTCACTATATGATCTTGTTCCTAGTAAAATTGAAAAATGTGCAGGATATAAAATATTGGATCGTTTATACCCCACAGGAAGCGTTGGACCCAAAAGAAAGAATGTCACACATAAGGATTGAGCATAGGTGACAATGTGAGCAGGACAGTGTCCTGGGAGGTGCCTAGGTGTAAGTGACCATGCCTGAGGTAGAACCATTGCAGAGATGGAGTCTACAAGAACAGGAGACACTAATAGCACAGAAGAGAAGAACTGTACTGCAGAAATTAAGTGTTACTCACCGGAGTGACTAACGTACTCCTAGTCCATAGTCCCCTTTCCTCCATCCTTCATGGGCGTCCCTTCACGAGGGATGGGAACAGAACCACTTTTCCACCAGAAAAAGACATTTCCCCTTTAAATGTACTGGCGGGTGTGGGCGCGGCCCGAGACCGCGGGCTCCCTTAACCCCACCCACTGGCACCTCACCTCAGTCCCATTTTGACGCTTCGGCTGTATTATGCTTTAACAACCTCACTGGTCTTATCATGGGGGATGGATGGTGGGACACATGGAGGAAAGGGGACTATGGACTAGGAGTATGTTAGTCACTCCGGTGAGTAACACTTAATTACGCCTATGTCCCGTCCCCTTTCCTCCATCCTGTATGGGCGATTACAAATGACACAACAACCTGGGGAGGAGAGCCTGATCCTCTAGTCAAATAGATTACGCAACACTGCCTGACCGAATGCTGCATCTGCCTTGGCACTGGTATCCAAGCAGTAGTGTTTGCAAAAGGCCGAAGGGGTGGCCCATGTTGCCGCCCTGCTGATCACTTGCCACGGAACGCAGCGCTGGAACGTGACTGCGGTCGCTTTGGCTCTTTCCACATGCGCATGCATGCCCTGTGGCGGATCCTTTTGTTGCACGTTTTATGCCTCCTGGATCGCTGCTGCCATCCATCGAGCTATGGATGCCTTAGAGGCTTACTGTAACAAACAGACTGTCCATCTTGCGGATGCCTTTCGTTCTGTCCAGATAGAATTTCAACGCTCTCCTGACGTCCAGACAGTGGAGCGTTGTCTCTTCATCTTCCTTGGGGTCCGGGAAGAATGTGGGAGCACAATCTCCTCATTGATGTGAAATGCTGAAACCCCCTTTGGAAGGAACTTGGGCTGTCTTTGTGAAATCTAGTGTATGGCTCTAAGACGACTAACGCCTATTTATCACTCACTCTGCGAGCTCACAAAAGCCCAACTAGGAGGGCTGTATTCAGTGACCAACATGATGTCTGCTGTAGATTCGAATGGTTTGTGGACTACAACACTTAGCACCACGTTGAGGTCCCTCACGAGATGCAGGCGTTTGACCCAGGGGTAGCGCTTGGTCAAGCCCGTCAGGTGTTTTTTCACTACAGGACTGGCCAATGACAGGATAAGAGTCAGAGATCCACCCCATTTTCTTTAGCCCAAAAGCAGAATCTCGTCCATTTGCTTTTGTACTGCTAGTGCGTAGCCTGACTTCTGGCACTTTGAATGATCTCTAGATTGTCTCTGGACAACTGAAGTTGCTGGAGCGCTAGCTGCTCAGGGGCCAGGCTGCTAAGGCTAGCCTCTCCGGGGAGGGGTGTAATACTGCACCTCCCTGCTGCGCTAGTAGAGGGCCCTTCCCCAGGAGAAGTACCATCTCCGTCTGGGTTGACAGCTGCCACAGGTCCCAGAACCAGGGTTGTGCCAACCATCGAAGCGCTATGAGGATTAACTTCAAGTTCTTGGAGTTCCTGATCTTGCTCAACACCTTGTTCACCAGCGGAGAGGGTGGGAATGCGTATGCCCACATACCGTCCCAGGGTATCTGAAGTGCGTCCCCTAGAGAGTTGCATCCCATTCCTCCCCACAACGCAAAGTCCTGACATGTTCGGTTGTCTACTGTCGCAAACAGGTCTCTGGTGGGGTGGCCCCATCTGCTGAACACTTCCTGGAGTACTCCCCCCTTCAGCTGCCACTCATAATTGTCGGTGGACAGGTGACTGAGTCTGTCTACTTCCAGGTTTGATTCTCCCAGAAGGTGGACCGCCGAGATCCACACCTTCTGGCTGATAGTCCATTCCTAGATTTCCAGGGTCAGTAAGCACAGCTGCGGGGATCGGGTATCCCCCCATTTTATTGATACAGTACATGCAGGTCATGTTGTCTGTCTGAATGCACACAGTCCTGCCCTTGATGGTAAGGAGAAAGGACTTGAGGGACAACCAGATTGCCATGAGTTCCAGCCAGTTGATGTGATTCTGCCGGTCGGTCTCGGTCCAGAGCCCATTCACTGAGTGCGCTCCGAGAGGGGTCCCCACCCATGGAGTGAGAAGTCTGTGGTAATAGTGTACTCTGTGGGGGGAGGATGGAACGGTCTGCTCACCAAGATGTTCTGCTCCTGCTGCCACCATTTGAGATCGTGGTCCAGATGTTGCAGGATGGATACCTGGCCCCCCTGATGACCCGACTCCTGATTCCAAAAGTTCACAAAGTGCAACTGAGGCGTCCTCATGCAGAGCCTGGTGTACGGGACTGCCAGGAGGCATGCTTCTAGCATGCCCAGAAGGTGTTGGTATCACCAGGCCGTGGTGATTGACCTGCTGCGAAAATGGGAAACGGCAGTCTGAATAGCTGTAACCTTGTCCCCCGTGGGGAATACCCTTTGCTTTTGTGTGTCCCACAACATGCCCAGAAACACTAGAGCCTATGTAGGAATGAGCTGAGATTTCTGGTAGTTGATAGAAAACCTCAGGTCGAACAGGGTTGAGATGAGCCTGTCCGCTGAGGCTTGAACCTGCTCCGGAGACTAGCCCCTGACTAACCAGTCATCGAGGTACAGCTAGACATGCAGCCCCTCGGACCTGCGGAGAGCTGCCACAGCATTCATGAGCCTTGTGAAAACTCTCAGAGCTAAATTTAACCCAAAGGGCAGAACCTTTTACTGGAAATGCAGCCCCATGACCCGGAACCTGAGGAAAGCCCGGTGAGGCTGCACAATAGGAACGTCGAGATACGCGTCCTTCAGGTCCAGGAAACACGTCCAGTCTCCCCCACACAGTGAATCGTCTATGAGTGCTGGTGTCCACATTTGAACTTCTACAGGGGTAGGTTATGATTCGGGGAAGACAGATCCAACACCACTCGCAGGCCAGTCTGGTCCTTCTTTTGGATTGCGAAGATGCAGGAGTAAATGCCCTGTTCCTGCTGGGAGAGGGGGTATGATCTACCGCCTCACTCTCTACAAGGGAGCGGATCTCCGCTAGGACCGATGGTGTGCCAATATGTGGGAGTGGGGGAGAACTCGGAGGAGGAGAAGGAAGAAGTAACTGGAAGCCCCAGTACACAACTGGGATGACCCATGTGTCCACGAACTTCGGCTGCCAAGCCTGACTGTGCGGGGCCAGCCTCCCCCCAACTGGAATACTGTGAATCTGAAAAGAATTGTTATTGTTTCTTCTGGTCAGAGGCTGATGAGGAGGAGTGGGACTGGAAGAACTCCTTATTTGATGCTCTGTGGTGTTTCCTCCTGTGCTGACTGGGAGACTTGTCCGGCTGCCTGGCTTTGCGGTCCTGGAACCCATGGAAGCTGCCAAAGGATTGCCCCTTGTCTGAGCGAGACTGGGCCTGTGAGAAGGGTTTAGCTGCTGGTTTGGTAAGAATGGCAGCGATTTTGCTGTCTGAGAACTACTCTTCTTTTTATCAAGCTCATCAGTTGTGGAGTGGAAGACATCACCCCCTTCAAACGGAAGGTCGAGGATTCTATCCTGGGCATCCGGGTTGAACCTGGTAGCTTTGAGCCAGGCCAAGCGCCTCATGTCTGTTGCCAGACAGATTGCTCTGTTAGCCGTGTCAATGTGGCCGACAGAAGCATCCATAATGTCTTGAGGCACGAGTTTGGCCTCGGCTAGGCCTGGCTTGAATCAGGCTTGTTTATCCTTAGGGATGTCAGGCAGAAAATCTGCAATTTCCCTCCATAGGCGATGATTAGCTGCAGCGAAGATGGCATCTGCGTTGGCATTTCTGAGGTGCAGCCCCGCATTTGAGTAGACCTTCTTGCAGTGTGCGTCGAGAGTCTTTTCTTCCTTGTTCAAGAGGGCTGCCGTGGCAGTACTAGACGAGGAAACCTGGGGATTGGCATACATGGATGCTGCAGCGATAACCAATGACAGTGATTGCGGGTGTATCAAGAGCAGTATGCTGTCCTCGTCAGCCTGCCTGAACCTAGCATCCAGCTTTTTGTTCACGAGTTGCGTGGAGTGAGGCTTGAGCCACCCCTTCTTGGCTAATGCCTCCACATGCTTTTGTAGGGGGATGCCAGACCTCGTTTCCGCACTGATGCTCTGGACCTCCACCAGAACTCCTGCCTCAGGAAGCTCCTTCTGGGGCTGGGGGATGCCTAGGTTTTCTGACAGGAAGGCAATCCTGTTGTGGAAGGCTTTTGCTGCGAAGGGAGTGTCCTGGTCCTCCTCGTTGTGTCCTGCTGGCCCTCTGCCCCCGGGGTGGTGACTCCAGTCGCCTTTGGGGGTGCCTCCGGGATGGGAGTTTGCACCTGCACCAGGGCTGCTAGGGCCTCAGGAATGGGCTCCTGCGGAGGTGGAACCAGAGGTGGAACCGCAGGTTGGAGCATGGGCTGTGTTGACGTGGACTGCGCAGGCAAAGCCAGGGTCAACATGTCCTTAATAATGCCCCTGAGGAGGGGGCCATTTGTGGGGACCGCATGAGGGACATGAATTTATCGAAAAATCTGCCCTGACAGGCTGGTTGAGCGCTTTCCTGCACCTGTGGCGATGACGAATATGCCAGCTGCCTCCCTAGCCCATGTCCGTGCGTGGGGTCACTGTACCTGAAACCCAAGATTTTGGGGTATGACGTGGTACAGGTGACGGGCGTCATTGGTACCCAGTCTGCACTAGGAGTAAAACTTCTCCTCTGTTGGTCGCAGGGCTGGTGGGCCTCAGCGCCTGCCTGCGTGGCTTCCCGCCTTTGCTGATCGGGAGTGGTGGCCATTTTGTCTCGAGCCGCCACCATTTTGTCTGTGCCTTGAGCACGTGGACCTGTAGCTGGCGTAGTCCCGGGCTCGGCCTGAATGCCTGTTTGCGCCGGCTCTGCCCCGCCCTGCACCTCAGGTGTACACTCGGTAGGCTGTGCGCCCTTGGCCTCCTGGAGGTAGTGCTGGCCATGCGTAAAGGCGCCCCCTCGAATAAGGACCCAGTATAAGGGCAAGGCCCCTCGGGATGAGTCCCGGTAGTGGTAGAGCTCACAGTCCCCCCGGCTGCGGGTCCAGTAGGGCCCTTGGATCCCTCGGCTATGAGGCCGGTAGCTGTATGAGCCTCAGTGCTCCCTGAGCCGGTGTGAGGGCCGGATTGACCCCTCCCACCAGAGGGCTTCCCCGGAAGGAGTCGCCTATGCGGGGTGCTTTGGAGAATAAGGCACTTACCTTCTTTGTCTTCCTCTAGATGTAATCCTTGATATTCTGAGGAGTCCTGTTGAACCGCTCCCTCCAACGATCGAGTTAGTGTTTAAGCAACCTAGGCGTGAGGGAATCGCACAGGGAGCATCCGTCCCAAGCTTGTCCTCACCAAGGCATCAGAGATAGAGTGTGTGAGGATCTGCTGTGGGGAAGGAACCGTTGCATGATGGGCACCTGCTAAATCCTGTCGAGGCTGACATGCGCCGGGGACAAACTAGGGCACCGTTAGATGGTGTTCCCAAATCTACAAAGGAAAAAGATAAGCGTTCGGGTAAAGCGAGTGGAATTACGAGGCTTGAGGCCTCATCCAGGAGTTCTGGTGGAAGCCGTCCACACAGAAAATTAGACTAAGGTGTGGTGCCAGTAAATTTAAAGGGGAAATGTCTTGTTCTGGTGGAAAAGAGGTTCCGGTCCCGTCCCTCGCGAGGGACGTCCATACAGAATGGAGGAAAGGGGATGGGACGTAGGAGTATCATGAAGCAACAATGAGAGTTCTAGATGCCGCCTTACTACACAGGCTGATTAATAGCCATATTTGTGACATATGGGGCCGAGCATGGAAGTAGGAGGGCAGGAGGAAATTTGGGCACCTACTGGTAATCACAAAAGGCAACTAAGAAGCCTTATGAGACCTAATGGCGTGGCTTTGCGCTGCAATGCAAACAGAGAGGGGATTCTTACACAACAGTATAGGACAAGACTTCCACAATTCTGGGGCATCTTCAGCATAGTTTTAGTGATTACACTGGTTTGGTTCTAATCCACGTGAGGCTGACATTGTCAAGAGTCCTTACTCCTGATCCATGCAGTGGTTGGGAGTAGGGAGACTGGGTTTTCAGGTTAAGGTTATGGGAAACAGATACTTTAGGAAGGTAGACATTTCAAGTTGCACAATACAAGCCAGGTATAAAAAGTCACATGCTTTTTCACTTCTCCACACGCATACAGGAAACAATTTCGTATTTGCCAAGAGTTAATTTTGAGACCTGCTTCTCTATGAGACAGTGGAGTTAGTGGGTTTTCCAGGTGTGGAATCGGCTGTATGCAAGAACACAAATTGTAGGAGGCAGTTGCAAGAATCACATGAAGTACATCTATGGTCGGACCAACATATGGGCTGAGTGAGCCTCAACTTGCACGCTTCTTACAAAAGGTGAATGGGAGAGTATGCATAGAGGGGTGGCAATGCAATTTATCAAGAGGCACACTCGAGACACCATGGGCATGTGAGTTACTGAGCAGAGCACATTATAGTGATGGCTAACGTTCATTGCTTACTGGCTGCTCCAGAGGGTGGCAGTGATGTTCAGGAGATGGATGCCACTCCAAATTGATTTGGTGAAAAGGGTCCTGAGGGTGAGGTCTCAGACAGTGTTAGGCAGGGCAGGCACATACATCTTTGAAATCATGAAGGTATACACACTCAACATTCATCAACCTAACTAGAAAGCTGCAGAGCGTGTGGGTAGGACATAACAGAGCATGCATCTGGTGAGATGGAACTCTAATGAATTGATGCATCACACCAGGACAGATCGGTTTCACTACGCCTGATAGATGCAAGGTGTGCCAGAAAGCCAAAGTGGGCAAATATTTATGATATTTTCGTGCACAGTGCTTATTTGCAAGGCTTGATTATTTCCTCCTCCTGATTATCGGAGAGTCAGGCATATTTAAAAAACTCCCAGGGGAAATCTTTTATCAGTCACCCTATGCATGGGGGTTTTCAAACACTAAGGGGTGTTTGTCTGAGGTGTTCCATTTGCTAGATGACAACGTCGATGCTAAAGTGGAAAAAGCAACAGATGGATATTATGAAACAATAGGCCTCATGGTGGTAAACAGAGTAACCCTCTGGGAAGTGTTTAAGGAAACGTTGAGGCATTAGATAATGGCATTGAATAAGTCTTGGTTGGAAGGGCTAACACTCCTGGAGATGGACATTACAACAGCATATGAAATCTTTTACCTTGAGATGGGGGCTGTAAGAAATAGTGAGGCTCAGGGAACAACAGCACCACCTTAATTTGGATACAGTTCGGCATGCTCAATAAGCAACCATGGGTAGAATTTAGGAATATAGGGATAATGCAGGTAACATTCTGCCCTTGCTACCAAGTGGTAATTAGGAGCAAAGACAGACAAAAGTAATTTTAGATTATAAGGGGTGCTGATGGCGTGTGATAGGGACACAGCATTGTCTTTTGCCAAACGCTGAGTCCCTATATGCCATCCAACAGACCATACGGGCCTCATATACTTGACAATTTTGCAAAAGACCTCCCAATCAAAACCTTATCTGGGGCGCAGCGTGAGGATGTACTGCAGGATAATCCGTTTTGGAAGTGAAGAGATTGGTGGAACAGCTGAAGTGGGGGAAAATCCTAAGCCTTTATATGGCCTGCCTGCCAAACGTTAGACAAATCTCAAGGGGATGTAGGAAAGGTATGTAGGAGCACTGGAAGAGTCACACTGGAGAAAGGCTTGGATGTCACAGAGGAAATGGACAATAAACTCTAGACTGTGATTATTTGATTCGAAGACCTCCTAAGGTGTATGAATCCGAGGATAAACAGTGGGAAGGAAGCAGATATAAACGATCTGCATTGATGTGTTGCCCAAGGGCCCTTCTTCCACAAAGATTGGTTCCATTCAATGACAGCAACATTTGGTAGCGAGTGTTAGGGGTCACAGCTAAAGTGGTGGGCAGAACCACTGAACAAGACCCAAATCTGGATTTGCTGTGGATATTGTGGAATCAGACTACACTAGGTTTGAGAAACTGTTCCTCAGGAAAGGGACATGGTGACTTTGTGGGCATCAGATGCTCTCCCAACTCTAGGCCACCGGCAAACGGGGATGGATCGTTTCATGCAGTCTGAACTGCCAGTCCACAGGAACAGGGAATGGTCACAGAAATTAAACATAGGCTGGTAGACCAGAGAGGGCCTAGGACAGCATGTCACGGAAGAGGGTGTGAAGAGCAAATGAGGTACACAGATGCAGGTTGGTTGAAACATGGTTTTTTTTCTGTTTGTCACTGAATGCACTTCATTCAAAATAGACTGGAAATGGTTTGCAAAAGACTGATGATAGCTGTAATAAACTGCCTCTTCAATGTATCTGTGTGCCTGATCCAGCATACAGAGGTGCGAAGTCTTAGGGGCGGTTCAGAAGTGCGACTGAAGACAATTAATTGTTAACTATTTGTAAAACACCCACACATTATATTAAGGATCAGTCATCCTATGCACTGTACATGCTCCAAAATTAATTTTCCAGACTAAAACGAAAGCGTGTTTTTTTCCTGGTGGCATGAAATGCCCTTTATGGAGGGGTGGTCAGAGTGGAGTGCTAAGTTCTGCTGGAATGTTCTGCCAGCCAGGACGATGCAATTTAGTTCCACTTGGCACCGTGGTACAGAAATGCATGGGTATGCTCCAAGCAAATGTAGTCTCTCTCATTCCACCTCAGATGCTGTAACCCATTGTGGTAATAATCCAGTGGCTATCGTGCAAAGGGAAACGCCAGCAAAGAATGATATAGAATATGAAATAGTGTTCTGAATTCTGCTGGATATGCCCAGGGTGACCAGATCACTAGATGTCACCACTGTTCCAGCCGTGAGCAATCGTTGGTATGAAGTAGTTATGTCCAATGTGTACAGTTGATGTTAAGCAAGACTATAACTCCCAGAATGAATTTGTTTGTTAAATGAAAATATGGAGTCATCTGGTCTTCCAGGTATGCATCGCACTATAGGGAAAAGACTGCTGCAATGAAAAACAAGCTTCAAATCACATGTAAATATAGAGAAATAACAAGTAGCACAGTAGGAAAGAGGAAGTCTAGAAAAGGAGGAAACACATGAAAGAGGAACCCTTTTGTTCAAAACCAGACGTTCTGGAAAGAGGAAGTTGGTTGCAGATTGAGAAGGCAATAAACAATTGTACTCTTTTACCGATGCCTTTTTCTGGTCGCTAATCTCTCGAGGCCTCATTACAAGGTTGGCGGTGTGGGGAAAAAAGAATTCCATTGCCACCACTTTTCCTACACTGCCAAATTACTAGTTTGGCGGAATTACCACCAACAGAATTACAGCAGGGTAATTCTGCCGATTTATGGAGGAAAAGTGGAGGATCTACCTCCAGCATCGAGAGGTAACTCCTCCACTTTACCTCCAAAGATCGGCAGAATCACCACTCGGTTATCCCCCCGGTGGTAATGGTGTGGGAAAAATGGTGGTAATAGAATTACAGCCACTTTCCTCCCCACACAGTGGTAATTCTGCCAAAAATCCCCATATATGGGAACTAAAACTGCCATACCACCACTTGTAATCCGTGGTAAACCCACAAGGCCATGTGGGGGTAATGGTAATTCTGCTTGGCGGTATTCCAGCAGATTTACCACCAGAATACAGCCAAACTCGTAATGAGGCCTTAGTCTTTTAAATGTTGCCCGTATCTCTTTTTTTACTTAGTGGGCCTCATTACGAGTCAGGCGTTAAGGGGTTAACGGCGCTGTAA
Source organism: Ambystoma mexicanum (assembly GCF_040938575.1). Lineage (NCBI taxonomy): Eukaryota > Metazoa > Chordata > Amphibia > Caudata > Ambystomatidae > Ambystoma > Ambystoma mexicanum. The sequence goes on along the minus strand of NC_090929.1, from coordinate 1,513,418,160 downwards.
ACGGCGCCGACCCTTAACGCCTGATTCCGAGGTCCCTGTGCGCCATGCTTTTTGCAGGCATTAAAATCCATGGCGCTAAGGGACCATGGTGCTAATTACGCCACCGTAATTTAAGGTGGCGTAATTAGCGCCTTCCCCACTCCCATTATGCCCTATGGGGCAAAAATGGGAATGGGGAAGGGTAAATGGGAAATGGGGATTTACCGCCCCATTCCAAGGTAATCCGCCATCCACCATGGTGTAAACGTAGTTTACACCATGGTGGTAAGGGTACGACCCAGGCGGTAATTTACCGCCTGGGTCTTAATGAGGGCCAGTATCCAATTCTAAAGCAACCATTAGTAGTAAATTTGCACCATGGAAAACTCAATCAACTAGTTTTTGCCTTTTTTGTACTGTGGGTATGTGATCTAGCATGTGTTTAGCTTTGAGGTATCAGAGAGCTTTAGAGAGACAACAGGCCTGATTCACAGAATCGTTTTATAATAGTGCAATCCCATTGTAAAACGGTCTGGAAATCAGGCCCAATGTATTCAGTGTAGCATGTGCATGTCGAACATGAGATACTGTACACAGAATTATATGGAATGAAATGTCCTGTTGAGACCATGGGCCTCATTACGAGGTATTAGCACCATGGCTACCCCCTTACCGCATACTGGGTCCGGGTTCTCGGAATGGGTACTTATCGGGTCATTCCAACCTTGGAAGACCCGGTAATTTCCCATTCTGAGAACCATTCCCCATTCCCATTCGAGCTCTCAGAGGGATCAATGGGAATGGGGAAGGAGCTAATAGCGGGCCCGTTATTAGCTCCCTCGTAATGCGGTGGTAAGGGGTTAACGGCAACGGCACCCTTACCGTTACCGTTAACCCCTTACCGCCGACCTCGTAATGAGGCCCCATGTCACAGACACAAGACACGAGGGGTGGGTGGGGAGCTGGCACCAGTGGGACAATACACTGCACGGACAGTTTTGCACATGTGGGCTTTTTTAGGCACAATCACAGAGCCAGTCAATTAATTCGACTTCAATCGAACTGAAGCTGCTTTGGTAACCACATCGATCCGTCGTGATTGCTTGGCATCTGCCATGCTGTTGCTTTCCTATTTTAGGCTTTCCATTGAAGCACACCTTTATTTGTTTAGCTACTACACGCGATGAGGCTGGAAGATGCCCAAGTTATGAGAGATGCAAGGCAAATCAGTGACGTCAGGCGGTGTTTGAAAGCAGCCTATATACATGATCAGGGACAGCGTCAGGGCCTTTCAACCCTCTCAAACGAAAGAGGCCTCGAGCCTTTGGGGGTCCGCAGCAGCTGCCCCATGTTGTCAGTCAGCAGTCTTTTAACACAGCAATATATGAATGTATCTATTTTTTTCTGGGGCTTAAAATATGCGCTTTGTAGCGCTTGCATTACAAGCTGTGCTTGCAGAAGCCCTTCTGGCTGTCACTTCCCATGGGAGATACAGGAGTGTTATCGCCTCATTGCCCTCTACGAGTGGTTCCTCAACATCAGGGTTTGAAGCTCTTCAGTGGGCATTTAGTGTTTAAGATCCCTGCTGGCTGGCCGACTTATTGTTGTTGCCACTGTAATGTATGCACACCACGGGCGCTTCTGACTGTTTTCACTCTAAGCAGGGTGCCCCCAACCATCACATGGAAATGGACCCCCACACATCTTCAGTCAGGCCTGCACGTGAGGAATCTGTGAATAGATGTGTCCTGATAGCCACAGTCTATTAGCAAGCATTGACAAAGGCCACACCCCACCTCCCCAAAATCAGGCAATGTAGGTGTGCCCCCAATATGCAGTATAGGTAATAGGAACCACCACCAGCCAGTATGCAGTAAGTATGGCCCCATGAGGAAGTACGGGTAGTAAGGTTCCCCATCAAGCACTATCAGAATTGCCCAATGAGCATTTTAGATAGTAATGATCCCGCCCATGTACGAGACGTACGCCATTGTTAGTCAGTGTGCGTAAAAAAGATCTGGAAAGAGAGGGCATTAAAAGAGCTAACGTCCTGGCTGGTCTCAGCACACCATTTTAAACAGAAATAACGAGATTTACTTATATGTTTAAAAGCAAATTCTTTGTCTATTTTTATGAACATGACTCGTATGGGCCACAGAAGCCTAGTATTGGCAGCAGAAACCGTTGAAGTGGCTGGGGAAGTATAGAGGATATTAGACTCAGAGGGCAAATGCATATATACATTTGCATTAAAAGGCAAATGAGATTGTATCCATAGACCCCAGTGTAAGTTTCTAATTGGTACAAAATAATGATTTTCAAAACAAAAGCAGTGATTTCATTCTGTGTTTCCATTGATAAAGTACAGTATATATATATAACTGTATCCGGTATCTTGGCTAGGCTACCACCTACATATTCACATCAAGCCTGCCTTTACACCATTGTAAGACTGTCAGTATATCTTTGCATCATTGCAAGGGCAACTTTTTTTAAGTATCAGGTTTTTCAAAATTTCATTAATACCCTCTGTAACCCACGTTTTTATTTTTGTATTTACACTTGCCCCTCCCCTTTTTTCTATTTGTTTTTATTTTGTAAAAAAAAATACTTTCAAAAAGCTAACTTCATACTGATGGAACGTCATACCGAAGTCTCACACTAATGTGAAGACATTCCCCCATACAAATATCCTAGCTCAAGGTGCCAAGGAGGTGACATATTTTAACAATAGGTTGGAACTGTACAGTAAGTGTCAGACGAACACACGTTTTGATTAGTGTGACTACCCAGGGTTATGGAGTATTATGCCCTTATACTGCCAGCAGTGAAAGTCAGCCTTGAGTGTATAGACTGTAGTTCCCTTTAAGCCTAGTGGATCTGGTGGACCACATATAGGCCTTATTTAGCAGCTATGGCGTGGGGCCTTTCTGTGGGCCGGCACCAGGGTGTACAGTTGTATCGGTACGATTAAAAGGAATCAGTTGCTCATCAAGGGCATGGACAATCATTGCCTTTTAGCGTTGAGTGTGGTTAAAATGAGTACAAATATCATCTCTTCTTAAATACAATGCTTTTCTTGACCAAACTAAATCTAAATTTCATTTTTGGGCGCCTTAGACCCTTTGTGTTTTAATTGCATTTTTGGGCGCTGAATACCCTTGGTGTTTTAGTTGCATTTTTGGGAGCCTAGCTTCCTGTGTATTGCACGTACAGTCTTTGTTCATATAGGACCCTAGGTTTTTAAACTACATATTCAGTTGATTACGATCCTGAAGTCTCCACTGCAACATCACCAATCACCCTGAGCCTAGAAGGTTTCTACCATTTCTGCTCCTTCTCCTTACTGTTTTTCCCTCTCTATCACTCCAATGGCCTCCATCCACCATCCACCGATTTCTTCTCCTTTCCCTCCTTTGCCCCTGCAATCTCTTAACGCATAACTTACTGCCTAACTCCCTCCACCACTGATGGCTCTACGCTGCCCCATGCTCAACCCATCAAACATGCAAGTCACCATTCTCCCTGCCTCCAAGGCCAATCCCACTCACCTCTATGCCATCCCTTTCCCCCATGGCATCCTCACCCCCTGACCCTTGGCACGCAACCTTGGGGTACTCTTTGCCAGTGACATTAAACTCTTCCAGCTCATCATGGCCACTGCCTTTGCAGCCAGACTCAACCTACTTAACATTTAAAAAAAAGTCTGCCCACATCTGCTGCAGCACTCAACTAAAACCCTAATCTCTACTCTTGTGCTCAGCAAACTGAACAGCTATCCAAGCCTACTTCTTTGTCTGCCCCTCTACTCTTATTCTCCCTTCAACAAAGTCCTAGACTTTGCAAACACACCCTTTTCAACCATTCCAGATACTCCTCGAACCTCACCTACTACCACCACGCTAGATGGATCACTTTCTCTTTAAATTCCTGCTGCTGGTCTATAAATACATCCGGGGCGTTTTTGCCAGCTACTTCACTAACTTCACCTCACTGCACTCTCTCTCTCTCTCTCTCTCTCCCTCTCTAACCCTCTATTCTTTTAGTCTTCACAACCAATCAGTCCATCACTCCCTCCCAGTGCCCCATGCCGCTTTTGCACATTTTTCCCTTCTTTCCCCACTTCACTGGCTCTCTACCGTGAACTTTTCAAAACGTGGCTCAAACTCCAACTGCTAGCGATGGAAAAGGCTCCCTAAATCCCCATAAACCCTTCTACGCTGCTAGCCAAACTTAACGCCAAAAGGCACCTCTCATGCACTCTGCACTCGGGACCACTTTCTAATTTCCCACATCTCTGGATATTACAAATAATTGTTGTGTCTTCCAGTCCCTGTGCCAACTATTCATACAATTGTTCCACTTAATGCTACTCATGTCAATGGCCAGGAGAGGACTGTGCTTTTGTACTCATATGTTTAGTAACAGAGGGAGCACTGAGCATAGTCTTTGACATAGCAAAAATATTTGCTTTGAAATGGAATGAAAATATGTTAAGTGATAGAGCAACATAAGCACTAAAAGTGTAAAGAATCAAGTGACTTGTTTACAGTACAGATGTAAAGTAATATAACTGGAAAATTAAAGACGAGTTGGAGGCATGAGGCAGCTCATATCCTTAGGGGACTCAATTTTCCAGGCGTCTGCCTCATGAAAGTCCTATACTCCAATACATGTCTATGAAATGTGAGTAGTTGCATTAGCATTTCAATGTGTGAGTGCCATTACTGCAGCTGTACAATGGCAAACCAGAACAGAAACAGTGGGATTAAGCTGTAAGGGAGCTTCTCTCCAGAATGCAATGGAATAACGGAGGGCAATGTATTATAGAGACTGTCCAGACAATAGTGCCCAGGTGACAACATAACTGGGACTATGTCGATAGAGTCAGTGTCTGCCAATGTGACGAAACCCCAGAGAGCTATGTTGCTTAATCCTCTCTTGCCACATCACCGGCTGCAAAGCTGACAAAATGCCCATCACAATCTTCGCACTACCATCCACAAAGGACACCTCATTTGAATCCAGCACAGTATTGCCTGTGTTCCTCAGATGATGATACGTGGACATTAGTTGTAGTAATGTGGCACGCCACAGAGCAGTGCAGAAACAGCAGTCCCTTGGTCTCAGAATGGCTTCCCTAGCCAACCACAGACAGTGTTGTAACAACAACGTACCCATACATGTGGTAGGTCGAAAGAGAAAAAAACACTACAGTCCACCTTCGAAGAATTCAGACTTTATGTAAGCACTAGCATCTTGCTACCCAACATTTTTGTAAACTATGAACAATCTCATGAATGTACTCATACCAAATGGACAGAATTGTCAGGAGTAAATGTGAAAACAGGACAATTGAATTAACTATAGATTGGACAAGGCTAATTTCATAGGTAGAGAAAAGAGAACCCGGGGTGTGGGGGTGGGTGCCTTTGGGGGTGGAGGGGATCACACCAAGTGCAACAACATAGGGCATCAGGCGTGGGTGAAGTGGAGCACTTCAGAGAAAAAGAGGCCAAGGTGCCAGTGCACAATACAGTGCTGCCCACACTGTGTTCAAAAGAGCGTCCATTTTAGACATGCTGGCCACCAAGTAGCGAGATACCGGCAGTCTGTTACTGACTTCTAATCAAAGGTGAGAGTCTCTCCACCACCACTGATAGCTAGAACCAGGTTGATTCCACCTTTTGGGCGTTATCCTTGGATACTGAGCCCTTTCATGAGCTTCTTTAAGAGTAAATACAATGTCCATCTATGTACTTTGATTTGTGCAGAAGTACCTAGCCTACACCCCAGATGAGGACCTTTACTACTGATGACAAGATAACCACAGTTGATATTTCTTGTGTCTGTTATCTCCTGATATATGACGTAAGGCCTGATGCCCTGAATTTCTGCATTAATGCAGATTGACATAGTTTGACTCGTTTAGGGAGATGAATTTTCGGGTCCCTTTATTGATTTTACTCTCCCTGTCTGTTTTCTCTAGTGCTGACTATAGGCATTGTATCCCATGTGAGTGGATAGTATAATTACCGGCAACAAAGAATGCATGAGAAATCTGATCTTTGAACCGGATCTAATCCAGGTTGACAACTCTTTACTATAGGAGAATATTATCTCAACATAGCCAATTGTGTACCTATTGTTGAATTAAGTGTATATTAGTGACCGTAAGAGTATACCATTTTCTCAATATCCTCTTTATTTTGTAGATGATGACTATGAGATTCTGGAGTTACGATATTTAATACTGCTCCTGACAAAGGGTGGAACCCCGAAATGCGTAGACCTCTAAATCCGACATTCGATAATATTTTGTTTGATTAAAATACTTGTGTGCTTTTAACAGTTTTGTCTCTTATAACTTGTTCTTTAATAACTATCTACATTATCACTTATGTTTGATTGTTTATTCAATATAGTGGTGTTCAGGGGACGCGAGGGTCCTTAACTTTAGGACTCTGACTTTTCTTATTGTATTAGTCTTCCTTGTGCCAGGGTTGTTCCACTCTACCCCGCACCTCAAGTTCTAGTAACATCGACTACTTCTTCTTTGCATATATGCCTTCTACCCAGATGTGCACTGTTAGTTAACAGTGTATTTTTGTAGTCTATGTTAGACCAAGATTTTGGGAGCATCATCTCGGCCCGTTTCACTAATCACTGCTATGTATTCTTAGTTTCTCCGATCTTCAATCACATTTCACTTCACGCACTTCCTCTAAAGTAGGATGAAGGTCGAGTGGAAAAGAGCAGCTCTGCTGATTGCCACCATCCAAAGGCCACTACCCTGCATAGTTGCTTTCAATTTCTTCACGTTCTCCTTGCCGCTTTCGCCCCCTGCAACATACCCACGCCATTTCTGCTGCACAGCGCCCCATCCCGTTCCATTCACCCACACAATTCCCACTTACCTGGACTTCACCTTCACCTCTGCGCCAACGTCCTCCCATCTGCATCCTCCCGGCGCTCTATTATGAATCATCCTTCACCGCGGTAGTCCCAGACAGTTATCACTGTGAAGTACTATTCAAACCATCCTGCTCCTCTTCAATTTGCTCATATTCCGATTCCTCTGCACAGCATTGCCGTTTTAAGTCTGTGTTAACTAGTCTTACTTTCCCTAGAGTTTCCCTTTAAATTGCTCTACAATTTATGCAAATAGTTAAGACACTCTTCAGAGTTTTTGGTTGGCCAAGCAGACACACTCGGGCTTGTTGTAACTGACACCCTGGGGGCATTACCAGACTGGTAATGTCCCCCCTCCTCGGGTTCTATTGCTTTAACAATTGTCAACCCTTTCCTGTGGCATACTTTCCCAAAGGTCACAAACTGCTGCCACACCAAGTCATTGATACAGCAAGAGAACAGTGCTTGGGCTAAAACAGTGTAAAGAAGCCTCCACAGTGCTGGTCTTTGCACACTGTGGAAGGCTGTCTTAAGGTCACTAAAGACCAGCCTTACACAATGTGCAAAGACCAGTATGTGGAGGCTTTGAACCACCTTGGAGGTTCTGTCAATCTTCTTATCAGCTATTATGAGCCTTCAAGAAAATAACTGAGGGTGAGTTGGGGTCACAGAAGCGAAATTACAGGCCCATTGCTCTTGAGGTTGGAGTTTTATCCCCATTAGTGTTCACTCTGTATATAAAGTTTCACATACAGAATAAACATCCTTTATACATTCTGTTGAAGCTAATAAAGGCCATGTATAATAGCTATTTATTCTGTACAACAAAGGTCTGAGCCAGAAGGCAGTGATGCAATACATTGCCCACTGTTCCTATTCCCTTCCGATAAGATGTTATTTTCCAATATCCACTTTTCAAGTTGTTCAAGGATGGCCTTCCCATGCAACTTTCCTAGTCCATCTGAAAATGATATTGGTTGGTAGTCCCCTTGTTGTGACCTATTACTCTTCTTTAGATAGGAACAATTTCAGCACCTGTCCACGATACGATACTAATTTATTTTTAAATGTATTTATTGGCATTTTGTTATTGTTACATAGCAGATCTGGTGATTCATTCATGAGTAAAGGAAGAGAAGAGAGATAGAAAGAATAACGTAAAAAGGAAAAAGAAACATAAACAACATTAACTGTCTCCATTCGTTGACAATATAGTCCATTGTAAGCAGTTCCAGTTTGGGGGTTTATTCAGGAAGCGGGGGGGGGGGGGAGGTCCCAGCCGTTCTCCGGAGGTGTTCCAACTTAAGTGCCGCCGTAGGTGGCAGATCGCTGTAGCGTTCGTGCGGAGGCGCTCATGGGGGCATATCATCTGAGGGGTGGAACATGCTCCATGTTAGTTCTTTCCAGGGGTCTAGTACCTCGCTTGTGCCATCTACAGATCTGGCAACGCTGTCTTCCCAAGCTTTAGTTTCCGCGCCCACCCAGCGTTCCAGTTCTCTGTACCATGTGTTGTATTGTAGGCCGGCAGGTCGTTTCCAAGCCATTGCGATTGTTCTCTTAGTTAGCACACACGCTATGTCCACGAGTTTCATTGTGTGTTTGTTTTTAGCCAGCCTGTGATAGGTACCTAGTAGGCATTCACTGGGGGACCATTCCTATCGTGTCATACCTGCCCTTTTACAGGCCTGCTCCACCCCTGCCCAGAGGTTCTGCACCTTTATGCATTTCCATAGCATGTGAAAAAGGTCTGCTTCGTCAGTGTTGCACCAGACGCAGTTCGGTGTTGCCTGCGCGTTGAACTTTGCTATTTTGTGCGGGGTTAAGTACGTGCGGTGCAGTACATTTAGCTGTATGAGGCAGAACCTGGAATTACTGGATACTTCTTTGGGGTAAGTGCCCTTTCCCATTCTTTGTCAGTCACTGCCTTCCCCAGGTCCTCCTCCCACCTTGATCTCAGTGCAGCGCTGCAAGGATTCGGGATGTCGCTTAGCTGGCCATATATTTGGGGTACCGGTCTCCCGCCCTCCCCGAGGTTGTATAACAATGTCACAAGGGGGTCTGCTTCTGGTTCCTCAGGCCAGGTCTCCCACTTAGCCCGTGCTATCTTACGGATTCTTTGGTACCATAAGAACTGGCCGCTAGGCATGCCGTCCTCTTCTTGTAGTGAAGTGAACTCTTGGAAAGTACCCCCTGCATATTGGTCCCCCGAGGTGTAGACACTGCCTCTTTCCCAGAGTCTAATATTTTGCAGATCGGTGCTGGATTTGCATAGGTCAGCAATCAGTGGGATTTCTGGTGAGTATGGGTGTTTCGCATGTAAGAGTGTTTTGGACCTGTGCCATATTTTCCTGCCCAGTTCAATGAGTAAGGGCTCTTCCTTCAGAAGCTGTCGGGGTGCCCATATGAGTTCCCTTAGTTGAAGTGGGGAAGCCACTTGGTGCAGTAGGGTTGTTTCGGGCGTAATGTCGCCTGCCAACCATTTGGTTATGAAGCTAAGTTGTGCCGCTAAATAATATTTCTCCAGATTTGTTAGCTGTATTCCTCCCTGTCTATATGGAAAGACCAATGTGGAGAGTTCCAGTCTGTGTCTGTTTTTCCCCCATAGAAATTCATGAAACAGTGTGTCAAGCAGGCAAAAGAAGGGGACGTTGATGTAGTAGTGCACGTTTTGAAACCAGTATAGGAATCTGGGTAGGACAATCATTTTAATAATTGATGTCCTGCCCATCATGGATAGGGGAAGTTTGGACCAGAAGCCCATTGATTTGCGTAGTATGGGTAGCGCTGCCTTGGTGTTGTGCTCATGCATTAGTGTGGGGGTGTGCATGATGTTGATCCCAAGGTATCGAAATTAGTTTGTTTGCCACTGTATTCCCACCGAAGGGAGGTCGTCTGCGTTCCTGCCCCTCAGGTCTGCTAGTGGGAATAGGCAGGGTTTTTGCCTCCTGAACTGTATTCCAGAGACCTTGGAGTAGTTGTCCAAGATTTCTAGCATGGTAGGTACATTTAGGTGTGGGTCTTTGACGTATAAGAGAACATCATCCGCGTACAGGGAAATTAAGTGATCCAGCCCCCCCCACCCGTATGCCCACGTCAAAGAATTGATTCCTGAAAAAGATGCCGATGGGCTCTAATCCCAATATGTAAAGCATGGGCGATAACCAACATCCCTGTCTGGTTCCCCTTCCTATGTCCCATGCTGCAGAGATGCATTTCCCAGATTTCACCCGCGCTCTTGGTTTAGTGTAGAGCACTTTCACCCATCTGATGAACCTTCGCCCAAAGCCGAACTGTTTAAGGTGCATTGTCAACCACTCCCAATAAATAGAATCAAATGCCTTAATGGCGTCTAAGGACAACAATGCATTCGAGCCTTCTCTCTGATTGGTCTGGTCTATAATATGCTGAAGCCTACGTAGGTTCAGCGTGGTGTTGCAGCCTGGTTCAAAGCCACTTTGGTTAGCATGCACTATTTCTCCTATAACTCCGGACAGGCTCTTGGCCAGCATTGTGGTTAGAATTTTGACGTCATAATTGAGCATTGCAAGGGGGCGATATGAGCCTCACCCGTCCGCAGGTTTGTTGGGTTTGAGTATTAGGACTATAAGGGTTTCTATTATGCTATCAGGCAAGACTCCCTGCTCTAGCGCCTCTTGGAAGACCTTGTGTAGTATAGGTGTCAGGGATGACTCATAGGTTTTGTAAAATTCTGAGGGAAGCCCATCGCTGCAAGGTGCCTTACAGGTGGCTAGGGATTTAATCGCCTCTGTTATGTCTTCTGTAGTTATGTCTGCTTCCAGTACTTCAGTTTGTGTGGGGGATAGTCTGGGCAGACCTATCTCGTCCAGGGTGTTTGTGATCACTTCCTGGGGGATATGGTCTTCGTGAGAGTACAGCTGGGCGTAAAAATGTTTAAAGGTGTTGATGGTGCTCAGCTGCGTTTGGTGCAAGTTGCCACTCTCGTCTTTTAATGCAGTGGTTAGGTGTCAGTGGTGTTCTTTCTTGCAGAGCCAGACCGGCATGCGGCCGGGTTTGACCGCTTCAGCGTGTGCCCTGGTGGTTCTGGTAGTGTAGTCGAATTTAGCAAGTCTGCCCCAAGCCTCCTTGCATTCTTCTCTGAGCGCTCTAAGGGCATCTTCGCCCTGTTGACTATCCATGGGGTTGGATTCTAGTCTCTCAATTTCCTTCTCCCGGCCTTCTAATTCCGACCTTAATAGCCTTCTAATCCCTCCTGCTTTTGCTATACTCTCTCCTCGCATTACCACCTTCAGAGCATCCCATACCATGCTCACCTCGTCTACGCTTCCCATATTTGTCTCTATTTAGTTTTCTATGGAGTCTCGGAGTTCGTCCCTGAATGCCTGGTCTTTTAGGGCTTCGATAGGCATCCTCCACATGGGAATGGGGGGTCTGGGGCCTGTATTATTCCACTCCACCATGTTGGGTGTCCTGACCCACGTTTGGACTATCATGCTGCAACAATTGGTGCTGTGGGCTTAGAAAATCCAAGATGGCCAAAAAGCCCACAAGTGCGCCAGAATCTAGGAGAACCACGCAGTTTGTGCGCACACCAAAATGGTTACCTAACTTGCCACCCACCAGTGTAAAGAAAGATCTTTGTTAACAAAATCCACTGTTACTGATGTCAAAAAGTTGCTGAAATCGTGGCTCATTGGACCACTTTAAAGATTAAACCCTTTTGTGGGGTTCCACATAACCATCTTACTGTAAGGAGCCCCATCAAAACAATGTTAAGCAAGGATTTACTACCATGTAAGAACCATTCCTGTTTAGAATGCATTAATCCAAGAAAGATCCCAAAATTGCATGCAGTACCAACAAAATCCTCAAGGCGGCGCTAGCGGTCTAAACTCTGACAGGAGAACTGAGTGCAGTTGCTGACAAAGGGATTTGACTCAGCTGACTTCAAAGGCTGCATTTTAATTAAAAATTAGCCACCTGCTGTTCCCAGAGGCCTGAAGCCTGGGAAACCCTCTCACCTCTAGAGATTCACACCAGGAGTTAGAATCTCACATGACCTCTTGATTGATAGAAGGCAGACTGGCTGGGAGCCTCCTGGAGACCACACAATAGGCTCTTGCAATTGAATAGGATATGTTGATTTTGACTGTTTCCTGTCAACAAAGGCCTGCCTGCCAGAAGACACATGTGACTGACCCACCCAAGTCTTGGAGGCGGACTCCAACACTCTGAGAACTGAATTGAAAGCAAAATATATATTTTACAGAAACACTGATAACTCTTTGTAATCAAATGACAGAAATGTATAACTTTGAGAGCCTTAATTTAAAAAATGTACCTTCAATTCAAGCCCAAACTCCAATTTGTGTGATGTTCTGGGGGCAAACTAGCAGTCAAGAGGGTATTACTTAAAATGTCTGCATGTGAAAAGTCTGATACTTCATCAATCAATGCCTGCATGCCTTGCACACATTTGGGTAAATTTGAGTAAGAATCTGATATTGGTAACTTGACCAAAAAGTGAAATATGTTGCCATTTCTGAATGCAAGCCCCCAGGAAGAGCAGATTTGGACAGGGTATACCTCCTGTGATATGTGATGGGTGCATGTAATTTTAAACAAATGTGTACCTGTGCAAATATGTCTTTTGGGTCAAAATTTAGATTGTGTGTAATTTGACAGGGGTGGGTTCTCTGTACCATAAACAAACCTCATCATGATGACACTTCATTTCATTCCCCCAATCAAGGGGAAGAGGATGAAGTGGCCAATGACAAGTGGAGAGGGGTAGAGCCTAGTGATGCTGCACACACACCCATTTTCAAAACACATAAAAGCAGACAGTCAGGACAGATAGGGACCTTCAATTCCATTTGCTGCGGAGCATGCTGCCGGACCATACCACATCCAGAGATCCAGACTTCAAATCCATCAATCTCCAGAGAAAGCTGTGCAGAAAGATCCAGAAGCAGTGCTGTACCCAGAGAGAGCAGAGCTGACCCAGACCACTGTTAGCAGAACCAGAGAGCTGACCCAGATCACTGTGAAGTGCCGAGACCAGACCAGAGTCCAGTGAAGAAAACCTGACCAGATCCGTGGCGAGGCCCATTCTATTTCTAAATATAGTGTGAGTACCTAGCAGAACTGTGCAGAACCAATCTCTTAGTTAAAATGATATAATTCAATCTATTTTAATCTAACCAGAACTGCCTCCTAGAAGTTGTCAACTGTCATTTGCAAAGCTGTCACTTGTCATTTTTTAGCTGCAAGTTTTTCAAATCCGAAAAACAACCTTCACAAAATCGTTCATAACTCTGCAACCGTTTGTGCTAGGAACTTGGTTCAACTTTCCTCTGACAGCTTAGAATCTTGGCTTTCCAACGAACCTAGAACCGCATTCCGATTTCCGATTATAGTTTTGCCGCAATCGCGAAAAACGCACTCGCGAATTTGCCGCGATTTGCAAATTTCTCCACGTGTGAAAACAGAAGCTTCTTTACTTTCCTTGCTAAAAATTCGTTTGCCTCGTAAGAACCATCCCTGAATCATTGCTAGAGTGAGCCTGGACTAATATTAACTAGATACCACTCACCCTGAACCTCTAGAGGGAATTAAAAGCATTTTAGCATATTTTTCACTTCATTGCCAGCACATGTAAAAGCATTTTGGGCCTGTGTTTCAAACTTCTGTAGTCTAAGCTTGCTGGGGTGAACTGAATTACATTTGATTGCATTTCTGAGAACTGTGTGCTTTCCTTCCATTTCCTTACATTGCATAAAGGGGGGAGGGGATTGCCAGAGAAAAGTGATTACATTGTTTTGTTGAAATCATATTGAGTATTTTCTGTATTGCATTTTTCATTCAACATTACATCCACCTGAACTTATATAAAGTATTCTCTACCACCTTATTCTTCTGTTCCTATTCACAAGTGTGCTAGTGCCAGACTATCCATTATTGATTACTGCTCAGATTAAGTGTGATATTCAATTATTAATTATTATAAAGTGTGATATATATATCTATTGTTTACATTATCAAATAAACCTTTTAACTACTAACTACTTCTTGGCTCAGTGGGGTCAGGGGGATTCCAAGAGAGGGGTGTTATATAGGGGTAGTCATCCAGAACGCATGAACTGGACATAAAGATATATCAATAAGGGTTTCCATTCAGTATCCCAGACTAGGCATTGACTTAGCTGTAGTGTTGAATTGAATCCTCTTACAACCAGCAAGGGTGAGTGGTCCGATATGGTTCTCCCCAGGTAGTGCGCCTTTTCCGTTTGGGGTGTGTGTTCCCTTCCAACAAAGATATAGGGCCTCATTACACGGAAGGCGGTAATGGTTAACAGTCACCGGTAAGGGTACCGGTGACCGTTAACCCTTACCACCTTACTACGAGGTACCTTTGCGGGACCCGACCTTAACGGCTGGTGTAGACCAGCCGTTAAAGTTGGGACCCGCAAAGGGACCTTGGTGCTAATTACGGTACCGCAATTTGCGGTACCGTAATTAGCTCCTTCCCCATTCCCATTATGCCCTATGTGGCAAAAATGGGAATGGGGAAGGGCCATGGAGAAAAGGGGAATTACCACCCCGCCAACCTTGGAATGGGGTGGTAATTCCCCTTTCCTCCATGGTGGTACCGGTATGGTACCGGCGGCAACCATGGTGCTAATAGCACCATGGTTTACCACCTTCCGTGTAATGAGGCCCATAGTCTAGTCTGGTGTAAAGACCATGGGCCTCATTACAACTCAGGCGGTAAGGGGTTTACGGCAGCGTTAACAGCGCCGACCCTTACCGCCTGAGTACGAGGTCCCCTAGCGCCATGGTGCTTTTAACACCTGCTTTTAGCAGGTGTTAAAATCCATGGCGCTAAGGGACCATGGAGTTAATTACGCCACCGTAATTTACGGTGGCGTAATTAACGCCTTCCCCACTCCCATTATGCCCTATGGGGCAAAAATGGGAATGGGGAAGGGTAAATGGGGATTGGGGACTTACCGCCCCGCCTAGGTCGGAATGGGGCGGTAAGTCCGCCAACCACCATGGCGTAAATGTAGTTTACGCCATGGTGGTAAAGTCACGGCCCAGGCGGTAACTTACCGCCTGGGTCGTAATGAGGCCCCATGTGGGGATGAGAAATAAGAATATCCTCTTTCCTCTGGGTGTAGCTCTCGCCAGGTGTCGGCCAGTTCCAGGCGCTCGATCCTAGAGTTCAGTGCTATTGTGGCCGCCGTCGGGCCGCTTGTGGGGGGTATGGACCTAACCAATGTCAGGTTGTTCACGCAATTGAAATTCCCCCCAGATAAAAAGGCTGTTCCTATGCTGTGCAATTTTCGCGTACATTGAGTTCAGGGGGGCTGGGATGTTAGTATTGGGGAAATATGAGTTCACAATGCATACCTCTGTTTGTTCGATGTGGCCCCGTATTATCACAAATCTGTCCTCCGGGTCTTTCTCTGATTTTGTTAATTGGAAGGGGCGATGGGGATCAATCCAAGTAAACACCCCTCTTGGGTACCTGGAATAGGTGGCTCCGAACCCCTGTCCGCCCCAGTGTTCTTGCAGTTTGGTCTCAGACTCCTCTGTGCAGTGGGTATCCCAACCTTCTTCCTGCGAAGATATGATTTGATTCGATTTCTGCGAGGGTAGGTGCCCAGTCCTCGCACATTCCACGTCATAACGTTGATTCCTGTCGCCATATTTTTTCGGGCGGAGGTTCATGAGTTCCTTTTGGCTGCTTGTTATCCATTTTCTCCACAGCCTCTGAACAGGATGGGTGCCCCGCCGTCTCGTGGTTCTTCCCCCGCAGTCCCGTTCCCTCTTCTAGCCCCCCCAAGGGTCTTTATATTATCATCTGGAGACTCTTCAACAATATTAACCTTCATCCCGGTGAATGACAAAACAAAACTGAACAACAAGGAACTGCCTCTAGCAGTTGCTTTTAACTGGCAACGCTCAGAGGCTCCTGCGTCATCTGGGCCGTTCCAGGTCATTGTGCGCGGGTGGTGTGCAGGCATCCGGCCTGCGCGGGTTCTGGAGGGGTGGTTTGTAGTGAGCTGCCTGTGTGATTCCCAGTGCTCCCGTCCGGGGTAGCTAACAGCAGTGTCGAAGCAGATTGCTTTTGTGTTACCTTGTGCTTCCATCCGCAGGTGGAGTTAATATTGCTGCAGCAGTAGGCGTGCTTGATTGACAGGCATCATGCGTTTGTATGTTATCGTGTGCCGGTCTGGGTGCATCTTGTTTCTTTCTCATCTGGCGTCAGCTCGCGTCGTGGGTTCCTCTTCTCCTGCTAGATTGTTATGCTCCAGCCACATGTTTGCTGGAGCCGGGGTTTCCAGAAATATCGCCTTCCCATTGTAGATAACCTTCAGGCGGGAGGGGTAGAGTAACATGACAAATTCTTTGTTCATTGATTTTACACATAAACATGAACCAATCCCAAAGTATCTGACACTTTTTCCTTGTAAAGAGGTCTGTACATGAGATTCAAATGTAATCAAATTCCTACATTGCAATGTATTGGACCAAGGAAGTGTTTGGCTGTTACAGAAAGAACTTGTAGATTGTGTAACAATGTCAATGTGATTGAAACGTTGAAACACCTGGTTTTATTCTGCCCATGTTTACAGAAGCCCCGAGTTTTGCACTTTTATAGGTTTATTAATTTATTAATCCCTCTGTCATCCATGTGGGTTTACACTTATGGGCGTCTTATATGCAGGATAAAATATCACCCTGATAGTAGCCTTGACAAGATTTTTAAAGTCTCTTAATAGCATGTCGGAATTGGATTTTCGGGTTTAATACCCTTTACCATAGGTCATAAGTTTATGTAATAGTGACATTTAAACTGTATTTCTTTCAATTGTGAAAGTATGTATAACAGTGTGATAGTGTATTTTCTGTAACATGCATTATATGTGTTTTTGTCTGTGCACGGTTTGACTATAAAACCAATCACAATAAAAAAAAATAACAATGGTGTTGAAAACATTTCACCATACAGAGAATCCTAGGACCCGTACTCCCAAATTGGTGACGTGAAAACACAGACCTATCCTAGCCTCTAATAACAACCAAACTCAAAAGTACTGGGTCTGTGTTATATTAATCTCTTGCAGCGCAATGGGTAAACACTAGTTTGAGAGCCAATCATCAAACACCTACTCAACATCTACATTCAAATAATACACTCACACTCACGTGTGCATATCCCACAACCTATTGATAATATACTTCATTCCATTTTTTGTTATAGCTAATCAAATCATTGAAGCCTAGCTTAATTGCTACCCAGGAGAAAGGACTGATATAGGATTAAGTCATCACACTACCATTCAGCATTAGCAGGAGGTGGCAGAAAGCCCTCTGCCTGTGTTTGCTTCTGGTGAAATACAATATACATCCTGTGCTTGGAAATAGGAGACTATGGGCATAATTATAGGTGTGGCAGTAATGATATCACAGGCAACTTTTCTAAAATCACACCTATTTTAGCCCCCCACCAGATAATGGGTTGGGAAATGTATACACATGAAAACCGCCTACTTGTAAGTGGGTCTATTATCTCCACAAAAAGTGGTGCTAGGTAATAGTCTTTATAGTGGAATAGTGATGAGAGCAACCAGTAATAACACTGCCCCAATAAAGTGGGAATTTATAATGGGAGTAACCTTTACTCCTAATCACAGGTAATCCAGTTTCACCACCAGCGGTAATGGTAATACAATTGCGCCGTATTAGTACCTCCTATACCACCAAACTCGTAATGAGACCCTAAATGTGTCTTTTTATCTCCTGCAATCATGCAGTAGTATACTTTTGTATTAAATGCCAATGGATTGGAAAGTGCACCTTTTCAACATTTTTAGCTTTCTGCAGGACTACAAATACACTATCAACTCATATGGCGATATGCCCCCATTAAAAATGATTTCAACTCATGAAGCAATACTTGAGGGCCATAATCTTTAAGGCACAGAAAAAAGCCACAAACCAAAGGTCCTCCTTAGTTTTAAGATGAAAACACTAAACGGTCTTAACCAGATATGAGCTTATATTTAACACAGTACTGAAAGTGAGGATTGATGGTGGTAAACATGACAGAGCATGGATGTATATTACCTGCTAGTAAAAATAACCAAACAATATGACCCTTTTAAAACCCTAAGGAACATTTAACAGAAATGAAGCAGAAATGTGGTGCACGCTGTAGATGGCATAAATGCGTTCAATGGCTCAATCTTGGTTTCATTTCCCTGCAGTTTCTTCTACTCTCCATGAATGGGCACTACTAGCATTGGGCTCATGCTCAACTGCCTATGTCCCCCTCCATGAGCTAGTGGATTCATCTACATCAGCCGCTCTTAATGTAGGAATTGAACAATCTTCACTGCTCTCTTGGCAGATTTCTTCACCGCAAGGGCCCCAGTAGCCTGTAGGACAAAGTCCACCCTATGGCGCGAGATGGACCCAGCTTGCCCAGTTAAGTTACCTTCCTATCAGCAGCATGATTCAAGGGGTCGTAGTGTACAAAAAAAGTGTTGAAATTAAGGGCCTTATTCATAGAGCTTTTTTCAATGGGATTGCGCCATTATAAACAGCTTCTGTGGATTAGGCCCTAGCTTTCCTGTTGGCCCGCTCCCCGCTGATCCCATACCTAGGACCCCCATTCACCCTACCAATAAAAACCCCAGACCTGGATCCTGCCTTTCCAATGCTCCACCCCCCGATTTTGCTTTACAACTGTACTACAGAGACTGAAAGAAACATAATGAAAGAAAAAGAATCTTAAATTACAACTGGGTGTGACATTAGAGCAGATGCAGCCGGGATATGCCCTTCACCTGTCATTCAAGAACAGTTTTCAGTGAGGCAAAAAGTAAGGAAAGGGTGACGGATTTTACCAAAATGTAGACGGATGTTGTACCCTTTCCCAGCCACTTCGACCACTGCATGATTCTGTATAAAGCTTAGAAATGTTTCACAAAACACAGTTTGCCCGTTCGTTATGTTACCGAGCTTGCTCTTGTGTTTTGCAATTTTCAGAGAGGGCATCCAGGAGCTTGCTTGTGATGAAAAGCAAGCTGCACGTATCAAGTAGTAACACTCACTTTGCCCATTTTAAAAATAGGACATGCAGGACATTTTACTGACCATTAGAATGGTGCTCTATAAATAAATGTATTGTTTATCCTAATAAGCGCCAGAGCGTCTGATAGCAAGCATAACCCGAGGAGCAGTCCATTATTTACCCAAAACCATGGCTTGAGTGACCGGTTAGAATTATTGATTAAACTATTTCATTGTATTAAGCCTCTCCAATCTGTGTCTAGTTTGATGCAGGGCAAGGGGAAAGATACAATCTCCCTTCTCATAAAATCCCTCTTCTTTGTGAAATAAAACTACATTTATTGTGCAAAGGTTTCGCGTGACTGCGAATCTTAGATGGATCTGTTCCCGAGGCCGTCTGAATCCCTGGACGTGGGCTCTTGGAAAGAGCTTGTGTGTATTCCAAGATATAAACTGCTCGCTGCACTGTTCCTAATTATAGCAAGCCCTGCCTTGGCTCCGGTGTGGCTCTTTCTGCACTCGAAGCGCATTTGGCAAAGGTTCCTTTATTTTCTTTCCACTACCCACCTTGTTATTCCCCTTTATTGATTGGCATGGATCCTGTCAGCAGTTACCCATCGGGATGTTCATTCCTCTTTAACCCCAGGCAATGAGTGGTTCCAAAGAGGGGTAGTCCCCTTGACAGTAAAGAATACCACTTGAGGATTCCCTCATGGCTGCTCACACGCACTTCTTAACCACCGGCATGTGGCCACTGGCTGATATGATCTCACAAAACCAGCTAGATCGCCCAACAAGTGCTACGGCATGGAGATCCACTTCTACGTGGGGAAGGATTTGAAACAGCGCAACAGAATAAAAAATGCCCAGTCACACCTACAAGTTCAAGAAAAATAACTACCTGTGTCTGAGATGTACAATTCCAAAGACCTTGATAAGGACCTGGATAAGACTCTTCTCACCTGTCTCAGATGCTTGGACCGGCACATGCACCATAATTAAAAGGAACGTATCTTGGTGTCTCGTTTGATGTAGTGCTCTCCTTCATGCAGCAGATAAAACCAAGAGTAAAGCAAAAAAAGCTCCTGCAGCACAATTTCCTGCACCCCCATCATCCAGGTTAGTGATGATGCATGCCACATCCTGGACAAAGGGGACCCCTGCTTACTCCTCATACACGACCTCTCTGCAGCCTTCAATAACATTTACCATTACACCCTCCTTAATATTCTCGCCATGTACATGGGCTTCAATGGAACAGTGCTGATGTTTTTAACAGACTATCCCTCCAAAAAAGACAAACTCGACTTGATGGGCCCCAACAGATTTCCAGTAACCTGCGAAGAGCCACAAATCTCCATCCTGTCCCCTGTCATGTTCAGCCTCTTCATGGAACCTCTGCAGACATTCTTCTCCAACAATGACATCAAGATACACTAATAAGTAGTTGCATCAATGACCTCCATCAACTTAAGCACTGTCTGTCTGCCATCCATGCCTGGATGTCAAGCACCTACATTAGAGGTCTGCAATGTTTGTCTCCCAGATCTTTTAGAGTATGACTCTTCGGCCCTATCCAGCATAGTCAATGGTGAGGGACCATTAGGTTGTAGTCCAAAACATGCAGAGAGCCACAGGTTGCAGAACCTTGGTCTAAATTAAGCTCAACCCAACAAATGGCAAATTATTCTTTCTGGGAATCCCCACCAAGAATGTAAAAGTATTAAACTAGTGGATGGACATGAAGCTTGATGTATTCATATCTCAACTTTCACCCAGTGGAAAATATCTGGCCTTTAACATTGACTGGGACGTCTCATTCAAAATACACATCAAGAAGACCAACATAGCTTAATACAAGCTTTCGCTGCCACAAGCTTCAGAACAGTTGCCATGTCCTGGTCATCTCCCACCTGAACAATTGCAACACCCTACTCAGAGGAGCCCCAGATGCCACCTTGAACCCCCTGGAAGCCGTCCAGCATGCTGCAGCATGCCACATCATAGAACTAAGAAAATCTGACCACATCACGCCCATCCTCAATGGACTGCACTGGTTCCCCTCAAAGCATGCATCATGTTGTAAAAAACCGTCACAACCAGAAAAATCACTTACTGGCTGAGAACCTCACCATCTACAGAGGCCAATGCACCACTAGAAGCCACGACATTGCGAGACTGGAACAAAATGACTGCAAGAGGGTAAAAAACAAGCCTTTTCCGCTCTTCTCCCTATCTCTGAAAGAGGTTACCAACTCAGAAAAAAAACTAGCCACCTCCATCCTACATTTCAAGAAGGACGTGAAGACCCCATTCTCAAAAGAAAATATCAACTATCGCTGATTGCCCCTCTCATTACCTTTGGGGTGGAAAACTAGTATGAAGTAGTGTATAGCAGGGTCGGACTGGGGCATAAAACTGTAACGGACAGCAATTAAAAAGTGGCCCACAGTTGCAAATGGTAAGTCATTCCTTTTGAGGCGGACTGTTTGAATACTGCCCAAGGGGGAGTTTTGGGGTAAAATGTGATACAAATTGTGCATTTCCAAGATATTTATTCAGCAACACTAATCAAAACTACTTGCCGCATAGTGAAGTAACTCACCAAACTTCCCCATATTGGCCAAAAAAGTGACCCACTTTGACCCAAAAAATGGCCTAAAGCAGCATTTTGCATTTTTGGTTCGCACATTGCCGTGTTGCCCTATAGGCCAGTCCGAGCCTGGTATATAGTGCCCTTATACATACTACGGAATACATATGTGCAAAATGTTAAAAATGGCTCCAGGTGGAAAAGAATGGATGCAATTTTCTTTAATTATTTGGTGACATTTGTTAAACACTTGTCTTTAAAGGGTTTTAAAATGCATATGATTTGTACTGTGATGATATTGCGTTGCTCAAATACTGTTGAACTTTACTGTCAAGTTTTGATTTTTATGTAAAATGTGAATATGCAACGTGTGCTCCACGTTTGATGAACTTGAAGATGATGCATTATTAATAGTGAACAGAGAATAAAATGTACTTATAAACTACAAGCAACAAGTTCCACTGGAAGACTGCATCAAGTTCAAAGTCCTACGTAAAACGTTCAGGGCTATGATTGCCAAGTAGCAGCCTACCAAAAAAAGATAGCCCCTTCCTACACACTCCATCCATTGAACACTCTGTTTAACACTCGCTATTTTAAACCCACCTAGTATAATCTCCTCATTCGTTGCACATGTTTGATACGTTGCATCAATTGCATTGCCCAAAAACTCATGCTCAGTGTATTTTTTAAACTTCTTCGTACAGCACTTTGGCAAAAGTGTTATTGAAAACACTACACAATAATCCTCAACTCAAGCAACATGAGATCTATCTAAGAGAGAAAATTCAGGAGTAACTAGTGGGGAGGAAAAAACAGAAGTTAGAGGGATTTTCAAAATTACACACTTTCAAGAAAACCCTAAAATCTTGCCTTTTCAAAGAAGCTTTTCCCTCGCCATTAGTCATTACTGCCATCATTCTCTTCCTCTCCCCACAAAGAGGAATCCGACACCTTCTCGCCAGACCATGAGGACAAACACCGTCCCTCGGCCAAGGATTGAGTCACTGCCAACTATAGGAACAAAATCACATCCTAACCCAGCTCAGGGGTGGACCTCTCTCTTAGAGTCCATCACGCAAAGTGGCCAAGAGACGACATGTTTGCTGCTGTACTCAGGGCTTAATAAGTACTGTAAGAGCACGCCGACCGGGCACACTGACACAATCATACACATACATGATGCACTCAAGAGTCACACACAAGCACAGGCACAATAACGCCACACAAGCACACACATAAAGTAAAGGGATTTATTGAATAGCTGTGAGAGAATATTTATGCTGCTTTGAAAACACTCTCTAAAAATCCATCTGCCACATTAATGAAACTTTCCCAGGTGTTACCATGGCTACATGCTCACATTCGAATATAAAAATTCTGCGTGCTGCAGCGTTGCCACAGTTTCTGCATAGAGCGTGATTTGTCATTCCCTTAAGTATAGTAAGCGTGCCTTATGTTTAATCACTCGTAAGGCTTTTATAATTCATGTCTCAGATGGGGTTGTCAGACGCGGCTGCCACATGAACAGGTGCAGACATGCTGGCAGAGCAGGCCCCTTTGTGTGCAGTGCCACACGATTCATTTGCAGTCCAACTTCCCTTGTGTTTTCACAACATACAATGGAACACGGCAAGAGGTAACCTTTGTGGTGCATGCTTCTGATTCACGACCAAGCAGACTGTTCACAAAACAGAGCGACGAGGAACGTTGCCATGGCACCGGTGTTTGCTTGCCAATAGCTGACACTTCTAGAGACCCCCAGGATGGTAAATGTACATATATGGTCAATGGATGGGGCTGTTCAATTCTCTCCAAACTGAATACAGAGAGAACTCAGTGGGTTTTGGTACCGGTGAAGTCTTTTCGATACCGAGAAACGAATCTAGTGACATACATTAAGAGAATCCAGCTGCCACTACAAATGAACATTCTTTGCCATAGTCCCGTGAGCGGGTTAACAGTGAAGGGCTATTTCGGGGGAATGGATCTGTATTGTGAAGAATATTAAACCCTTTTACATAATAAGGCGTATCCGCTGGCACCATCGTTGGATTTAAACACTGTTGGGTTTTAGAATATAAATGCTCCGGAATTAATTCACCTTGTGAGCTTAATGTTCTGCTCCCGTTTTCCCCTATTAACAACGTCACACAGCACGGAGCCCTGACAATATGCTATTTTGCTCACCGATTGCCCAATTAAGTCATCCAGTGGCATTGTTGACGGCGGTCACGCTGCTGTTCTGAAAGAATCTCTGGTTTGTGCATCGATTTGCACGTCATAGGTGCACACCGTGAGTCACTAGCTGCTCGCCATTTCATTGCGCACCATTTTTAAGTGAATGAGAGTCTTTTCAAAGCAGATGCGAATGTGTTGCCTTCTAGGGTGGTTTATCAAAGCACGTGCGTCATTGCTTCATTCTACAGCGTTTTCAAAGCTTAATGGATTCATTTAATCTCCAGTTATTGCTGTAAGTGGATCTGAGGTATAATTGAATAAAAGTCACGTTTGCGAGAGCACATCAACACACTGAGGAACGTGCTATTTCCGCCTGATTTGCTTGCGTAGGTCACGTGTGGACTAATCATACAACAACATCTCAATAGAACGAGCAACACGTTTTCAATAGTGTGGAAAACAGTTTAGAAGTTCACAACTGGAGGCAAACCAGTAGGACTGATGACACATTCAAAGCTATTCCAGTATGTAGGGAGGGCTTTGGGGCATGAGAAAGGTACACAAAAATCTGGGGCATTAGGTGAAGGAAGTAACAGGGCATAACAGTAATGACTTCAGGATGTGGGTTCTTTGGGGCCTCTGGCATTACTCTTGAGGTCATAAAACATATTAGCACCCGGGGGCGGGAGCCAACCAGGTGCCTAGGAGCGCACGCTTGAAACTCCAGTGAAAGATTGCGTTCCAAGCCGCCTAATGGCTGGCCCCCCCGCCGCCATATTCTCCCCACCCTCCGTTCCCTTACTTTAAATTTGTTTTGCCCTTTTCCCACACCCATTTACCTGTTTCTTGTGGCGGTGCAGGCCTTTCCGTCAAGGAAAGGGAAGAAGGGCTCCGATGACCATCTTGGAAAAGGATTTCATTCGTTTAACAGGACCAAATGAAATCCTTTTTTTTAGCACCCCGGGTTACTGCTTTGGTAACCCAGGGAGCTTATGCCGTTAAGCACCTAGGTGTTAACATCCTGAGTCCCTCGTTAAAAGCCATCACTTCACTCAAGCTTTTAACTTGGGCCGCCGGGCTATTAACACCCATTCTAGCCCAAGGAACGGGTGCTTAATGCTACATTAATAGAGCTAGTTTGTTTGTCAATAAGAAATGATGGAACAATCGTATTGTTCTTTTCTTTATGGGGGGATGTGAGAGGGGGTCTTACTAGAGTCCAGTTTCTGTCAAAAGTTCTGTGGCTGCTATACACATACTACAATATGACCAAACTGTGCGTGTTTTGTAGAGGCAGTCATGAAAGGGATGGTATTCTTTTGTTAAAGCGACTTTCAAATTTCTAATTTGCAAATATACATCTTACAGAGCCTTATTAAGGGTGTTCTAATTGTGATAAAACATGCAATATTTTAAATACCTCTAGTTTTTAATATACCACCTTATTATGAGTTAGTACAGCATAGCATATTGACCATATGGGGTAGGTTCTATCCTCATGTGGTAAATTCCTCCTGTGATTCCAACGCATACTTTAGGTGGTATGTTAAAAATAGATGGCATTTCAAATACTATGTTTAGACTGTTACCACCATACATAACCTCGTTATCATGCAATCACCAATTTGAAAATATTAATAAAATAATGATTTTCAATTTTTTAAAAATAAAATATATCCTTGTATACACATTTTTTATGGACAATTAGTATTAAGAGACCTCGAATTTCGAAATGGAAGGAACCAAGCTCTTGCTATAAGGGTGCATAATGAAAATGGTCACATTCTTTCATGAAGCAATGCATGGCTAAAAGCCACCTCAGTGATTGGACTTTATTCAAAAGATCTTTGAATTTACAGTGTAGCAGATTGGTGCCCTTGTATTTTAGATCTCAAAAGGACCACATTGATCTAGCAAGGAATCTACAGTGTGGTCAGAACTTCTAACCACCTAAATGGGCAAATCCAAGATGCAATGTGATTTCTGGTTGTAAACGTGTGAAGCAGATGGCATGTTTCTGACTTTCCGATATTTCTTGTCTTCTTTTTGTGAAACATATTCTCCCTCTTGTGTATTCCTCTCCAATGATTAAAAGGGAAGAATGAATAGGTTGTTAACCAACCAGCCAACAAACCTCTACTATGTTGCAAGGATTTTAATGCAAATCTTTTCCCTGTCCAGTTATCTGATAGCCTTAATCCAAATAATGATTGGGGAGACTTAGGCCCTCGTTACCGTTTCCGCCACACGATATCCTGGCAATACTCGGATATTACGGGCGGTGGAGGAATTGTAAGTTTCCATTCCCATGGAGTCCCATAGGATTCTAGGACTCCCAGGTAGAATGGGAACACTGAAGCCCCGGCACCGTTATGTCAGGCTTGCCCGTAGTTCACAGCCCCTTTTCTATCGCACTCTGAAACACTTGTGTACGAGCGCAATAGAAGAACAAGTTACTTCTTACCTTGTAACGTTCTTTCGATGGGATGTTCCTCCGACGTATTCCTTATCTTTGATAGATCATCTACCAGTTTGCTGGCCTCGGAATTTTTTTTTCAGTAGAGGGCGCTGCGCATCGACGTCCCTCGACGGCCTCCGTATCGGGGCCGACGTTACCACGCGTATAAATAGACTTGCGCAGCGTCCGTTGCTCAGTTACGTTTTGACATTAACAGTTGTTTTACATGAATTCGTTATTGACCTTGAAGGAGCGTAAGCTGCAACCACAAGGGAAGTATTACTGCAGGGATGGATGGGAGGGGCGATAAGGAATATGTTGGAGGAACATCCCATCGAAAGAACGTTACAAGGTAAGAAGTAACTTGTTCTTCGAAGGGATTGTGTCCGACGTATTCCTTATCTTTGATAGACTCCCATAGCAGTGGTGCGCAATTGGAGGTGGGAGTAAAACACCATGTTTCCTTTTAGGAATGAACCGAATGTAATACGGCTTTGCCAAACCTAGTGTCTTGACTGGAGGAGGAACCAGGTTGTAAAATCTTGTGAAGGTATGTGCGGACGACCATGTGGCAGCCGCACATATGTCTCGAACCGGAACCCCTCTTTGGAGGGCTGAGGAGGCTGCAATACCCCTGGTTGAATGAGCCCTAAGATTTTGAGGAGGCTCTTTCCCTGCCAGTTTGTAACATTCTAGGATGGCCAAAATAATCCATCTGGAAATGGTTTGTTTTGTTATCGGTAGTCCCAAATTGTGCCCTGAGTAACCCACGAACAGTTGGTCTGCTTGCCTAATCCTAGCAAGTCTGCTGATGTAAAAGCTTAAAGCCTGCCTTGGGTCCAGCCTATGTAGTCTTTCTTCCTCTTTCCCCGGATGGGGAGGCGGATAGAATGAAGGTAAAGTAATTTTCTGAGTGATATGGAATTCAGAAACCACATTTGGGAGGAAATTAGGCTTCACCTGTAGGACAACCCTGTCTTTATGAAAAAATTGTATGAGGGGCTTTACAAGATAGAGCTTGTAATTCGCTCACCCTTCTAGCAGATGTTAAAGCCACTAATAAGACAGTATTAAGGGTGAGAAATCTTAGCGAACAAGAGTGGAGTGGTTCGAAAGGAGTACCCATCAGGACATTTAAGACTAAATTTAAGTCCCATAAAAGAACCTGGAAAGGTTTTGGAGGGTAGACATTAGTTAATCCCTTTAGAAATTGTATTACTAAGGGTAATTTGAAATACGAAGGTTCCTCCGCAGTGCGCTTGAAGATCGATAGCGCTGCTAGATAGCCCTTGATAGTGCCAACTTGAAGGCCTGAATTTGCCAAGTAGAGTAGAAAGGATAACACCGTTGGTGTACCACATTAAAAAGGGTCGATATTCTCTTCTCTACACCAGCTGCAAAACTTGTTCCAACGGCAGCGGTATAAAGACTTTGTTGCTGGCCTTCTGGTCGAAAGCAACACTTCCATGACGTCATCAGGGAGGTCCCAATCCTTGTATCTCAACCTTTCAGAAGCCAGGCGTAAAGGTTGAGGGTTCTGATGTCTGGATGGAGAACCTGACCTCCCTTCTGTGAGAGAAGATTCTCCTTGAGTGGAAGACGAATTGGAGGGCAGATGGACATGTCCAGAAGGTCCAGGTACCAGGTTCTCCTGGCCCAGTCTGGGGCAATTAGGATCATGGTTCTCCGTAATCTTCTCAACCTCCTGATCATTTGAGGAATGACAGGGACTGGTGGAAACACGTACAGGAGTGGAAACTCCCAGTCCACTACGAACGCATCCCCTAGAGCTCCTCTCGGGGGAAATTCCCTTGAACAAAACAGATCGCACTTTCTGTTGGTACTGGTGGCAAACAGATCCACTTGAGGGGTTCCCTAAAGGGTGAAGATCTCCTGAAGGACTTCCTGAGCTAGTTCCCACTCGTGGGAGACTGTGCCCTGCCTGCTCAGAGCGTCCGCCGTCAAGTTCTTCTCTCCGGCTAGATGGACTGCCGATAGAGAGATTCCTTCTTGAATTGCCCAAAACCAGAGCTGCATTGCCTCTCTGCACAGTGGTAGTGATCCTACGCCTCCTCTTTTGTTGAAGTAGTGCATGGCCACTGTGTTGTCCGTCATTATCAGGACATTTTTCCCCTGTACAGATGGCAGAAAAGCTTTCAGCGCTAGTCTGATTGCTCTCAGCTCTAACAGGTTGATATGTAGTCTGGACTCCGATGGAGACCAACGACCGCTGATGGTCAAGTCGTTGGTATGGGCTCCCCACTCCGTGAGTGAGGCATCTGTGACTACTGTTATCTCCGGCCATGGTTGCCAAAACAGTTCCCCCTTCAAGATGTTTTTCTGGCAGGCCCACCACTGAAGGTCTCGAGCCACCTTGTCCGGAATCTGAAGGAGGTCTGTCATTCTCCCTGAGAATTGCGACCACTGAGTCCTCAGTGCCCACTGAAGAGATCTCATTCTCAGGCGAGCCTCTGGCACAAGGAAGATGCAGGATGCCATGAGGCCTAGCAACCTCAAAAAGTCAAAGGCTGGGAGACGTTGGGCATTTTGAAACTTGGTGACCATCTGCAGAATATCTTGAGCCCTCACCTCTGGTGGCGAGGCTTTTCCCAGGGAAGTGTCCAGGACCGCTCCAATGAACTGGAGTCTCTGTGACTTCTTTAAATTGAGGGAAAAGCCCAGTTTGTGAAGGAAGTGGCAGACATAATCTAGCTGGATCTGAGCTTGTTCCGAAGATACAGCTCTGATCAGCCAATCGTGCAGGTAGGGGTAGACGTGGATCCCTTCCCTCCTTAGACTTGCAGCCACTACCGACATTAGCTTGGTGAAGACCCTCGGAGCGGAGGTCAGCCCAAATGGCAGAACTCGAAATTGATAATGAGAGCCGCCAATTGCGAACCTCAGGTATTTCCTGTGTTTGAGATGGATTGGCACATGCAAATAAGCATCCTGTAGGTCCAGAGATACCAGCCAGTCCTGAAGCTGGAGGGCCTGAAGGATCTGAGAGAGAGTTACCATCTTGAACTTGTCCTTCCTGAGGAACTTGTTCAATTCTCGTAAGTCCAAGATTGGTCTCAGTCCTCCGTCTTTCTTCGGTATGAGAAAGTAGGGGGAGTACCAGCCCTTGTTCCTCTCCGCTACAGGTACCGGTTCTATGACACCTTTCTCTAGCAGGTCTACAATTTCCTGCAAGAGGAGCGGATCTGGAACTCTCAGAGAGCTGTTCCCCAGTGGATGACTCTGAGGGATGCGTAGAAAAGGCAGGCAGTAACCTTGGGCAACTGTCTCCAATGCCCAAGCATCTGACGTAATAGCCTGCCATTCTGTCAGATGTTGAGTTAACCTGCCCCCTACTGGTGTTTTGTGAAGAGAGTCCTCAGAGCGGTTTGGAGGCGGCTGATGCAGATGCCAAGGGTAAAGAGGCACCTGCTGCTGCGGCTTTTGTGTTTTTACCCCGTCAACCTCGGGTGAATTTCTTCTGACCCCTTTGAACCGGCTGTCCTCTGCCCTTTCCGAATGCGGAATAGAAGCGAAAGGACTTACCTCTCCAAGAGGTTCCTGAGGGGCGATATGGTGTCTGACGGATTGCAGCTCCTAAGGATTTTGCTGCTGCCTTTGATGTTTGTAGTTTTTCTAAACTGTCGTCCGCCTTCTTACCAAACAAAAAAGAGCCGTCAAAGGGCATATTCAAGAGTCTGCTTTGCACATCTGGAGCAAAACCAGACTTTCGCAACCAAGCAAATCGCCTGGTTATTGTACTTTATTTATTTATTTATTTTATTTGAATTTATAAAGCGCCCAGCTGCCCTGAGGCATCGTGGCGCTGTTAACAGAAAATTCAAACTTAGTACATTTAGCGGCCATTGTTCATGGTTACAGGTAACGTGGCGCTATTATACATCATATTAAGCTTAGTACAGGTTAGCAGTCCGTGGTTCAGTGTTACAAGGGATTACAAGAGCAATTGGGTGGAGCGGCAAGCAGGGCAGTTGAGAGTTAGTTGAACAACCTTGTTTTCAGTGATTTCCTGAATGTGGAGAGGGATGGTTCGCTTCTTAGATTGGGCGGAAGCGAGTTCCATGCTTTGGGGGCTAGGAATTCAAAGCTGGAACCACCAGCTTTCACTCTGTTAAATGTTGGGATTGAGAGTTGGTGTTGGTATTTGTTGCGTTTTGGCCTGTTAATTGGTGCTTGGTGTATTCTTTCCACTAGGTATGCTGGTGCGGTTTGGGTGATGCATCTGTGTGTGATTGTGAGGGCTTTGAACGTAATGCGTTCTTTGACTGAGAGCCAGTGTGCATCCCTTCTTGCTTGGGTGATGTGCTCTCTCTTGGCAATGCTGAGAGCAGCTCTGAGGGCGTTACTTGCCGCCATGGCCCTGCTGATACTGTCAGCAGACTCGATGCCGGTCTGAAGGGATTCGCACATGGCGTCCTTACCATCCTTAATTATGTTGAGAAACGCTTCCCTTTCTTCTCCCCCCGGGAGGCAGTCAGCCGCTGATGAAGCACACTCCCAAAGTGTGTGGCTGAACCTTGCGAGCGTACAAGTAGCATTGATGGATTTCAACGCCATGCTACATGCGGAAAATACTTTTTTGGCCATAGAGTCATATCTCTTATCATCCCTGTCCTGTGGAACAGTAGGGTAAGCCGATTTACTACCTGCTGAAGTAGCTGCCTGAACAACCAGACTCTCCAGAGTTGGGTGTTTGGATAAATATTCAGGGTCAGCAGAAGACACCCGATATTTAGCTGATAGTTTCTTGTTAACTGCTGGGATAACCTCAGGTGTTTCCCCGTTTGCCAATATTCTCCTTTGTAATGCCGCATGAAATGGCACTACAGGATCCTCCTGTGGACCTTTGACCAAGATGTCTGTGAGGTCGTCTTGCTGAAAAGCAGGTGAGGGTGTGGACCATCCCATAAACTCTATTATCCTTGCCATTAAGGTTCTATAAGGGGTTTCAGCATGTTCCCCTGGGTCTGGTGTGGCAAATTCCACTTCTGGGGAAGTGTCCAACCCACTTGCTTACTGTAGGGTTTCATGGAGGTCTTTCAACCTACCTTCCTCAGAGGTAAATTCCTCTAGTGCAGGAGTTGCAGATACCTGCAACTCAAAAGGCCTTTCCTGATCTGAATCCTCCCCTTCTTCATAAATCGAAGATAAGACCCTGGAGTGGTCAGGTCTTGAAAATGGTATAAATCCCATTTCCAGAGCAGAAGGAGCCAGATTTGTCATGATTGGCTGAGAAAACGTCAACGTTGTTGACGCAGACGTTAAAGGCTTCGAAGCCATCGAAAAAGGCGTCGAGAAAGGTGGTAGAGGCCTCGATGAACTCAAGAGTATCAGGATTCTACTCGAGGTTGTCGACGACATTCTCGTGCTCGAGGCTCTGGGTATGGCCACTGGCTGTGAGGTGGCCGTGGATTTGTCCTTTCTCGGCGTCGAAGTCGAAGACGGCGTCGACTCGACTGACCTGTGCGTTGAAGAACCCTTCGATAACGGCGCAGACGACGCCGATCTATTTGTCGAAGGGATCCTCGACGACGGCGTCGAAGACGCAACTTTGCCTTTACTCGAAGGTTCGTGACGCTCTCGAGTGGCTTCTTTCGCTGGGTACTGCGACTCACCGCTTTTTGATTTTTCGGGTCTTTCACCCAGGGTATCACCCTCAGCAGGCTTCGAGGGGGTCGAGGCCGCTTTCTCGAAGACGCTTAGCATCTTTTTCCTGAATTCCTCCCACTCAGCCTGAAAGCTATGTTTTGTGGGACAGGAGACCCTTTTTGGGGAAACGTGTCATGATGCCTACCCCCGGAGCACCAGGCCAGGCCCAGCACCCCCGGAAGCAGGCATCATGCCCTCGGGTAAAAGCCCAGCGGCCCCTTATAGGGGCTCTTTGGACTCAGTCCTGGCGCCTTTGGCACCAGGCTCATGTTGGACATCAGTCCTGGCGCCATAGGAGCCAGGCTCATAAAGGGAGGTGTTTTGTGCACTTACCTGATGCAGACCATGCTGCACGCTTTAGGCCTCCCTGAGACCTGAAAGGGACTATTTTTTCATAGGGACTATTTTTTCACTCGGGCGTGGCCAGGGAAGGATACATACCTAGTTGGGGAAGGATACATACCTGGGACTTCTTTGGAGGCTATTTAAGCCACGCCCAGACAGCAGCTCATGCTTCGCGTTGTTCTGCTTCCTGCAGCTTAACGCTCACCGTGTCTGCTCCTGCTCCTGGACTCCAGCCACGCCCGCCTCGAACCTGTAAGACCTGCAAGGAAGGAAGAGAAGAGAAAGGTGAAAACCAAGGACTATTTCAAACTTCTTACCTGCATCCGGAATCTTCTCGCCAGCATCCCTGAAGAAAGACTTCCATTTAAAAGCATTGCGTTGCTCGCTGCAGCGCCACGCTTCACTCACCTGTCCTCGAGACATCTCCCGGCTCCATCGCAGCTGTCAGCATCGGACGCCACATCTCTGCACCTAGGGGAGAGAGGAAGAAACAAAAGGTGAGCAGAAGGAACACAGAAGGAAAGCCTGATTAACAGCCATAATGTTTACCGGCTTTTCTTCCACATTTCGAGTCGGCGCCGCCCCGTTGGCAGGTACCGTACCCCGGCCCCTATGGGGAAAGGACAAGAGACATTTCTGGGGAATGATAAGGACATTTAGAGGGATCGCCCTCATCACTACTCACCTCGGCAGTTTAACCCCTCGACGCATCGCCTTCATTCTGCACCTGAAATAAAGGACAGATCACAGGTTAGAAAGACAACATAAAGGGGGCCTCACTTGAACTTTGAACTTTCATACTTACGGCGCATCGCTCAGGAAAGTCAAGTGGATTTTACCAGCGCCATTCTGAAAACCAGTTAAGTAACTGGACGAACACGCGCCCCTGCACCAGAAGGTGAGCTTAAACCGGGGTTTGGAGGAAGTTAGAGAGGAACGAAGGGGGAAGGGGGAAAGGGGGGAGCTAGCACACTATTCTGCAGACTGTTAATCCCCTTTCTCATCTGCAGAAGGATATTCCTACGGGCCAGGCAAGCACGATTTGGAGGTCCTGTCCAATCAGTGTTCCGGGTCCTGTGCATCACGCTAGAAGAGGCCACAGCAATCCAGACTAGACCAGCGCCCCCGTGGGAACCAGGTGAGCGTTACAAAACGGCAGAAGACGAAGACGAGGAAGGGGATCTTCGACGTCTCTTTTTTGAATGCTTAGATCTCGAAGAGTGATGGGAACTGCTTCGAGATCTAGAACGAGAATGTCTTTTATGATGGCGAGGAGACAAATGTCTCGACTCCGCCGAGGAAACCTTTGAAAAAGTTTTAACTGCCTTACCTCTCTCGAGCTTCCCCTTACGCTCCTTCAAGGCTTTCGTCGTCATGGACATGCAGTCCTCGCACTCCGAACAATGGTGCTCGATTCCCAGGCACCACAAACAGATCCTGTGAGGACCCGTCAACGACATTTTCTTTCCACAGTCTCGACATTTTTTTAAGCCGGACCGTGGAGTCGTCGGTTCGGGTGAGGAAGCCATTGAGTACGAGTCGGTATTCACGAGGAATATATCGATATATTTGACTGAAGAACTGAGCAACGATATTCCGAGGCCCCACGAAGCGCGGAAAAACGGTACTGAGCAACGGACGCTGCGCAAGTCTATTTATACGCGTGGTGACGTCGGCGCCGATACGGAGGCCGTCGAGGGACATCGGCTCGAGGGACGTCGACGCGCAGCGACCTCTACTGAACATTTTTTTCGGAGGCCAGCAAGCTGGGAGATGATCTATCAAAGATAAGGAATACGTCGGAGGACACAATCCCTTCGAAATAAAATATCATATCATATCATACAGCAGACTCAGAGTGACCGGTCCAGAAAAGGTGCTGGTAACATTTGTTATTGGCACTATTTTCCAGACCAGGTCACTCATAATGAGGGCCTTAGCAGTATATTGTATGACGCAAAAGGACGTTTCTTCTGGTAGAGCACCCGTTTGCAAAATTCCTGGGGGCTTAGCATTCTATGTGTTAAATGGTAGCTCAGAACAGGTTTAGTACCGAAGACTACATGTTATAGGGGGCAAAGTGTTCAGGCAGTATTCTGGATTTCAAAGTCCTTAACCAGGAACATTATTATTAAGCAGCTTCATACGTGCCAGAAAGCCTAACTTATGTGCCCAAGCAAAGCAAGGGTGCAGGAGAAGGGCTGAGGGACTATAAGAAGCCAAGGCAATTAGCATCCGGCCTCAGTGTCGGGTGGTGGAGGCAGACAGAGCTGTGCTCTGACATCTTGTAAAAAATAATTCAGGGCAAGTCTGACATGGCCACCGAGCAAAGGACACTCAGGAGCCTGGCAGCAGAAGTCTGTTTGTGTTGGCGCCATGGGGCAGGCAGCCCAGGGAACAAGGGGCGCAGGGGTGAGCTGACACTGCGGGCATGGGCGGGGTGAAGCAGAGGCAGCTGAATGGTGCCGGCGAAAGGTAGGAGTGGGGAGAGAAAGTGAGCAAGGCAGCAAGGGAGCTGGGACTGCAGCAGCATGCAGAACATATTGCCCAGAAGCCATTGATCCCAATTGGATCCCAGGATTTCAAAATTCCACCCAGGATGCTAATTTGTGGAAATCCTTTCATATTTTTCCGTTAACTGTGCTGTGACAATTTGCCACAGTGCACATTTTTTCCTTACCCTTTGATTACTTTTTTACAGTAGTGAACAGGAGATAGATTAGGTGGCGGCATTCAGACTCTTTAGAAACGGTAATAAGGATTTAGGTTACCTAAGATTGCCAATTGGGGTGCTGCTTCGGAGTGTTACGTGGGTTTGTTAACCTTTTCACTTTTTTATCAATTACTGAATGGGGTGCTGTAAAACATGGAAATCAGCAGGACTTGTGACAGTAAGAAGAATCAGTACTTTTATCAATTCTTGGTTTATCCAGAGAAGGATAATAATTACAAAAGGAATCTCCATAAATTGTGCAACTGCCCAAACCCTCCATACAATTGGGCATTGGTAAAATCTAAGACCAATAAATATAAAACTTAGCTTAAACATAAACAAGGAAGGTCCAACGGAAATTATGGTAACGGATGCCAGATGTACTTCAAAAGGGACACCCACGAGATTTCGCCATTGCTAGCCACAGGGAAAGGTAATGACATGAAAACTGTATTACCAAACCTCCTCAGTGGTGTACATATGTGACCAATTTAAAGTCAATATTTGTGGAGCCCCCAAACCCTTTTCTAATAGTAGCAAGAGATTGGCGTTGGATGTTGAACCAGAATGTATTGCTGGACATCAGTAGGGAAGGCTGCCTCCTGGATTATGCAATGTAACTTCTCTGACTAAGGATTCTAGGGCTCCCAGGTCTCATGTTATTTCCATTAAGAATAACTAGGGATTACACTCCTGTACTTCCGACAGTATGTACACAAGGCAGTGCACATCTATAAGCTTCCCCTTTTGTAGAAGAGTTCGATCATTTTCCCTCGTTATAAAAAAGGGTCGGGTCAGGAAAGTCTCTTGCTGATTAAGAGCTCCTTCAAATTCCACTGCTCAGTTGCTCTGTAATAATTTGCATAAGTACCTGGAGCACTGGTGTTGGAAGAGAAGAACTCATCCTGGTGGAGCAATTGGCTTTTTGTCTGGGACAACGCACAGAACATCACTGCTTCATCCGGTTCAGTATCACCTGAAAGCATATCCAGAGAAGACAGCAGCTTTATTTCTTATTTGTCAACTTCTGGGCACAATTCTGCAGCAATCACCTTTTGAAAAGGCAGGACAAATATCCCTGGATATTTGTGAATGTAACTAATTTTCATAGTAATACCTGGTCATACTCGTCAGAGTTTACATCAATACCAAAGATAATTATATCTTTGAAGCAGTAAGACATGGATGCGCTTTTGCTGTTTTACTGTATTTTTTAAGTTTTGATTTTTTTTTATTTGATTTATTTATTTATAGAGCGCTTTACACCCTCCATCCTTGGGAAACCAGGTTATTCTTCCCTAGGGTGGTCAAAGAAACCCAGGTTGTTGTACATATTCAGTTAATATGTTTTTATTGGATCTTACACCTGTAAACAGCATTGAGATAAACATGGAAAGAAGAAGAAGCCGCTTGGCCTGGTGGCAGGGGACCTCAAAACGTAGTAGTTCCTCTGTACAAATCAAATCGTAATCTCACTGTTGGTATATATATATATATATATATATATATATATATATATATATATATATATATATATATATATATATATATATATATATATATGTTGTGTCCGGGGAGGAGGCCTGATGTACCCTCAACCCATTGTTTGCAGTTTGATCAGAGGTAGTTGAGTCTGTATTGAATTGCTCCAAGTAACAAATTCTTGCCGCTGACCTCTATTTTTGGACTGAGACAGGGCTTTTTTCGAGTAATATCCCAGGCTGGAGGGAAAACCATGCATAATTACGCTGCTCTTGGGCCAGATCCTTTGTCTGGATTAATGGTGACCTTGTGCTATACTTTCTTTGTGCATTTGATATCTTCTTGTTTATTCCCACAGATAGCTTCTTAGGCCTGTTTTTGTAAAAAATGGGGTGAAATGAATGAGGGAAGCTATGCCCTTACGAATGCTAAGCTAAGACCTATACTCTTTGAGGGCAGTTGATAGCTTTGTGAAGGCAGAATTTTAAACAACGACTTTTGAAATGTGAAGGCCGATCATCCTCTCGCCCTTGCTATTCCATCATCATCAACAACTTACTTTTGCCGTTATGCCATCAAAGTACATCCTAACACAACAAAACATACTTACATTTAACAATAAATCATTTTAAAAAAGGAAGATAAAGAGGAAAAGGACAGTCCGACATTAGATATGAGCCCCATGTCCTGCTGGTCACAGTGGGGCACAATGGGTCGAGGAGAAAGATCCCTTTTTATTGACATGTAATAGTACAAGGCCCCTCAGACCTAAACCTGCAGGTGGTGCCATTTGGCCTCGGATAGAACAGGATTATATATTATGTTCCCAAGTAGGTAAGCAATTCTAGAGTGGGGGTAGGGGCTGATCGCAATCCTGCTATTTGTAATCCAGCCATTACTCCTAGCTCTCCCCAAAACACCATTGGCCATTCGTCGGTCACAGAATGCCAGCATATCGGAGTCATGGGAGCTGGCATTCGCTTTCATGCTCTGTGACAGCTCGCTATAGTTTCCCTGGTCACAAAGGTACAGCCCCTTACAGTGTGAAGCCAGTGTACGCATTTATTTGTCAGTGCATCCCTTGATTCTCGCTGATTGGGAGGTAATTTGGGTACACGATGAAACAAAAACCCAAAAATAACGTCACCCCTTCTTGGCCCCCTGTGTTCTTGATAACTAATAATACAATCCCTGGGGGCTGGACTGCATGCTCAGCTATCTACTATATTGGAGCCTTGGGTATCTACTATGTTTGTATTCCAGTCCTTCCATATGTTATGTATAGTGTTGGAGTTAGGGGCTTTTATGTCTTCCTTAGGTTTTTGCAGATTGCAGATTGCTCTTCCCGAGATGTGATCGGATGGATGTGCACATTGGACTCACAATGTTTGAAGACCTGGAGTTGTTCCAGTGTATCGTATAAGTGGGGATCAGCCTTGTCTTCGATGGCCAGTGGGCCGGATATATCTACTTTCTCGGGTCGTGCCAGGGGTAGTTCATGAAGTCTGAAGTGGTGGGGTTTTTGGATTACACACCACGGCGGAGCCAGCAGGTAGTCCGGTGTATTTGACTTAGAAGTATTCATTATAAGCTGATTAGCCTTCGCATATGCATCTAGAGCAGTGAGTTTTCTTTGAAGACCTATCGGCATTCTATCTAATATAACTAAATCGTCAGCATATAGTAGCCATGCTATTTCTCTGGTGCCGAGCCTCGGAGCAAAAGAGCGAACAGATTCAAATGCTTTGTGTATGTCATTGATGTAAAAGTTAAATAGAATAGAGGTAAAAATGCACCCTTGTTTGCACACAGGTTGCAAATGATTTAGATAATAAGCCATCGGTCGTAAGTTTTACGTTAACTGTAGTACCGGAGTAAAATTGTCATATAACAGGCAGTATCCTGTTTTTTTTGCCACCCTCTCCGCAACAGCTACAGCATCCTCGTTGCGAGGAAAGTGGTGGGGTTCTTGGGTTAGACACCACACCGAAGCCAGCAGTTAGTTCATAGGTACGTTTATTCCAAGTATGTTACTTGGTACAGAGACACTGGCACATCCCATCCAGCCAGCTTCCAGATCTTAACTGACCACTTGGAACCCTCAGACCCACTCACACATCAACACTCCAACCTGACATAGGTATATTCGACACAGCTTGCTGTCCATGACATCATGACCCATAACTCACGTTACAACAAAGTCCCATTACATCCAATGGGCTAGTCTGTTGCTCCCCCATAACCTCCCTCCTCACCTCCCTTGGGCTTTTACCAGAACCAGTAACAGTTTCTTTCTTTATAAGTTCCAAAAGCACTTCTTTACAATTACATCCTTGGACAGTGTGAGCCTCCTTGACTAGTGAATCGACATTAGGTTGGATGCCTTAGCTAGTTTGTTTGGGGCCCTTAATATGGTTAAGCGAGAAGAGCTGCTCCCTGGGCACATGTCCATCAAGTTCTCACTCCAGACACAACTAGTAAAGGAGGGTCTATCTTCAAACACATCAGCCTCCATATCCACTTGAGCCATTAGTTCCAGTGGGCTAAGTTTTACTGGGGTGGTAGGCAGAGTGTTAACCACATGGAGTGGACCAGTCACGGGCCAAAGCTCAGGAGCCAAACAATTACTCTTAGGGATGTTCCTTTGTGGTAGATCCCCCCCACCCCGTTTCTAAGGAGAATCACTACTTGTGGGGGAGGCTGAGACATCATCATTTCCCTCCACGATTGCTGGTCGCAGCCCATCTCATGGCTGGTTGGCTCAGCTCTGGGAACAGGGATAGCCACAACAGTGGAGACCGGGAGGGCGACAAGAGAAATGTAAAATGGGGGGTAAAACAGGGGGTTTTCGGCCATAGTTGTTGACAAAAAGCCATTTCCCCAGCCAATGCCCTTGACATTGTCATCATAATTATCATGGTAGGTAGGGTAATAAGGGGTTCCTTTTGTGATCAACAAACCCTCCTTTATTAGGGGGTCAACTTGGGTTTTGGGGGCTGGGTTTTCTGTCAAGCAAGCGCCAACCAAACCCCCCGAGCTGCTGTTTGCCTCGTCTCTGTGGCAAACTCCTGAGTTGAATATTGCCCCCCCCTCCTAATTCCCCCTGATTAGACCCCAGAAACTGGTGGATTTCATTTATCAAGGAGTAAGCCTCTCCTGTGAACTTGATAGGGCTACTGTCTTTTTCTGCACAGACAGTGTTTATGTTTGTGTCACACTCCACACCATGTCGGGGAAGGTAAGTTCCCAGTTTCCACCCCACCGTTAGAATTTTGCGCTTTCGCTCAATGCAGGCTTGTATGATTGGCTGGGGGGGGGGCCTACATATGGTGAGATTATAGGGATACAAAGTGAGAGGTGTTCCAGCATCCATACAGCATATTAGCCCACATGCTGAGTTTGAAGCAGCGAGGTACTTGCTGCAAACCCAGCCTATTCCCACACACATCTCGTCTCACCTCGCAATGGACTTCTAATAGAGTTCCTCAGATGCAGTATCTGATATTTGGGCTCATGGATGTGATAGCTCCACCCATATGATTTGTCGCTCACCCTGCTATTGCGAAATACCCTGTGAGAGTGCAACAACCGGGCCCGTGTTCCCCGCGGGCTTCGGCCGTGCAGGTGTTGGCGGCAGTAAAGAAGGTAAAGTGGGCGTGGCTTAGCCCAACAGTGGAGTATGGTGGCCATCCAGGGCATAAATCACCAGTAAAGCGGGACGCAACCCTGTACCATTGTTCCCTGTGGGCTTCGATCCTGTGGGCGTTGCCGGCAGTAAAGGTGGTGAAGTGGGCGTGGCTTGGCCCAACAGCAGAGTATGGTGGCCCTCCAGGGCAGAAACCACCAGCAAAGCGGGACGCAATCCTGCTCCCTTTTTCTCTGTGGGCTTCGGCCCTGTGGGTGTTGCTGGCAGTAAAGAAGATGAAGGGGCGTGGCTTAGCCCAACATCGGAGTATGGTGGCCCTCCAGGGCATAAATCACCAGTAAAGCGGGACGCAACCCTGCGCCCTTGTTCCCCGTGGGCTTGCTATTCATATTCTGGGTATCCTTGTGTGGTCCAGAGTGTAATTATAAACATTTTGAGCAAAACAATTGTAGGCATTGTAAAAGTTATTTACTTTTTTGTGTTTTTTTAAATGTTTCCTGTTTCCGTATTTAGGCTTATATTGTGTCCTAAAATGGTAGTAAAATTAAGGATGCATACATTGTATTGAAGTACATATTCAGCTTTAATATTTTGGTCAAATGAATTGTGTTTTGACTTCATTAGTTGTTTTGTAATGTGTGGCTACTGGTTTTACAGAAACATTTCCAAAGAATTGCTTTTACCCACCAAGTACAAAGGTGACTGAAGCACTCACACCACCTCTTAATGTCATCAACGCATCCCTTACAGAAGGCACGATCCCAGATGTGCTGAAAACAGGACAGATATTATTACCCTTGCTGAAGAAACCACTTGAACTGCATGACCGGACCAACTATGGCAACATCATGAATCTACCGTTCCTCAGCAAAGTGAGTGAGAAGACTGTCACTATCCAGCTGCATGAAAGTAACACTGACCACAATCTACTACAAGACTAGCAATCTGGATTTTGACCACAATGCAGCAGAGAGAATACCACTATCCCAGTTATCTATCACACCCT
This sequence comes from Ambystoma mexicanum, assembly GCF_040938575.1. NCBI lineage: Eukaryota > Metazoa > Chordata > Amphibia > Caudata > Ambystomatidae > Ambystoma > Ambystoma mexicanum. The sequence goes on along the minus strand of NC_090929.1, from coordinate 1,513,377,112 downwards.
ACATATCCTGGAAAAATGGTACCCCTGCACACTCCTCCTTGCCCTATTTTAGCATGAAATACAATCGACCATTAAAAATTGAGCCCTCCTCAACATCCTTGCAACGGGCCTGGGCTTCAATGGAACAGTCTGACGGTGGTTTGCCTCATACCTCTTCAACACAACTCATCCAAATGGGTGCCACCAGATTAGAGCACCGCTCAATAAGCTGGGGAGATCAGCAAGGTTACATTCTTCCGCTCCTCATCTTCAACCACTACATGGAACCTCTCGGGGAACTCCTCGCCAATACTGACATCAAGATACACCAATATATGCAGAGGACACACAGCTTTCCCTAGATAATGATTGCATCAACACCATTCATCAATGCCAGCACTAGATGTTTTTCATTCAAGCTTGGAGGTAAAGTATCTATCTGAAGCCCAACCCTACAAAGGCCAAATTCATCCTCTAAAGAAAACCCACCAAGCACACCCAAGAACAGTATTGACAGACTGACGTGAAGCTAGACAGATTCATGCCTCAACTCTCACACAATGCAAAATGTCTAGCTTTTTCTGTCGACTAACCTCTCATTCAAAGATATCACCAAGAAGATACAAGCAGCATGGTACCAACATGCACTCCTCCGTGAAGTCAAGCCTTTCATTCCAACCCAGAGTTTCAGGACAGTTGTCCAAGCCCTAGTCACCCCCACCTGGACAGTGGCAGCACACTAATTGCATGTGTCCAGGATGCCACCTTAGCACTTCTGAAAGCCACCCAGCATGCTGCAACATGCCTTATCGCATTACTAAGGACATTCAACCACATCACCCTGTCTTCAAGGTGCTGCAGTGGCTACCCTTTCAAGTAACATGTCTCAGAATAGCTGTAGTACATGCAAAGCAGTCACGATCAAAACACCATTCTACCGATTTGTTTATTTATTTACAATGCGCATATACACAAGTGTTTCGAGGTGCAGCAAGGCAAGAGGGAGGGGGGACAAAAAAGTTGTGATACTTGTGACATGCAGTAACGAGAAGTGAGGGGGATGGGAGAGTGGGAAGGGCAGGAACAGTGCAGAAGGGCCCATGAGAGGAGAGTGCCAGGGGAGGCCAGGTGGACAGGGCCAGGTAAAAGCAGAGAGTGCAGGGGAAGGAGGGTCCACAAGCTAAGTGCGAGGTACGGGGCTGGAATGGCTCTAAGGGTGCAGGCCAGCCAGACAAGTGCAGGCGGGGGGCACGTGAGGTCAAGTGCAGGAGGAGGGGGAGGGTCAGGGGAGACCAAGTGCAGGGGCATACTGGGCAAGAAGGGCCTTTATGACTGTATGACTGAAGGAACCGGGCCACTAGTCAAGGGCAGACAGGGATATTAGCAGGGGAGCTGGAGGGGGAAGGAAAAAGAGAAAACGAAAGTCTTGAGGGGCTTCCGGAACTTAAGGAGATCCGGCTCAAGTCTGAGAGGGGCAGGGAGGCCATTCCAGAGGGAGGCACCTGAGGAGGAGAGAGATCTACCCCCCACTCTCTGCTTGATCTGAAGAGAGTTTGAGCTAGACAAGCAAAGGGCTCTAGCAGGGAGATATTTAGGGAGAGAGAGTTGGATGTAGCGGGGTCCCAGGCCCCAGAAAGCCTTGTGGATGATGCAGAGGGTCTTGAACTTGATCCTTGCAGCAACTGGGAGTCAGTGTAGTGAATTAAGGGCTGGGGAGATGCTGTCACTGGACTTGAGGCCAATGATAAGTCTTGCAGCCCTAGTCTGGATTAGTTGAATGGGGCGAAGGGAGGAGTTAGGCAGATTGAGGAAGAGGCTGTTGCAGTAGTCCAGCCTGGAAAGAACCGCAGCTCTGGAGACAATGTGTTTCTGGGGAAACAGAGGAAAAGGAGAATACCTCTGAGGAGGTGCAGCTGAAAGTGGGCCTTCTTGGCCAGGTCCGTGATGTGAGGAGAGAAGGAGAGAGAGGAGTCGAAGTTGACGTCAAGGTTTTTGCTTCACAGGAGGGTGAGCGGGGTGGGGGGGCGGCATAGAGGGTGGCCAGAGTTTAGGAGGGAAAGAGGGAGCAGGAGTCCAGATGAGAAGGATCTCTGTCTTACTGGCATTAAGGCACAGCTCATTAGTATTGCATCATGCATGAATAGCAAACAGGCATTCAGGAATAAGAGTGCAGAAGGACAGTGCAGGGTAGCTTAAATGAGAGCTCCGTGCCATCAGCATAACACTGGAAGGTAGGAGAGAAAGTGGAGATCAAATGGGCTAGGGGGGCCAGGTAGATATTGAAAAGCCAGGGAAGAGGATAGAGCCCCGAGGGACACCAAAGGTGGAGAGTGAGATGGTGAAGAGAAAAGGGCCCAGATGAACCTGGGAAGGTTGGGCCGAAAGGAAGGAGGTCAACCAGTCCAAAGCCAGGTCGGTGATGCCAAGGCTGTCACGGAGCAGCTTTATCAGGGTGGCACGATTGATCGTATCAAAGGCAGAGGAAAGGTCAAGAAGGATGAGAACGGAAGGAGAGCTGGAGTCGTGATTAGTGAGCAAGTCTTCACAGGTGTTCTAGAGAGCAGATTCCAAGCCTCTGGAAGCTCTGAAGCCAGACTGTTGGTCGTGAAGGCAACCAACAGATTCAGTGTGGTGGATAAGCTGGGAGATGGCCAGCTTCTCTAAGAGTTTGTCCAGGAAGTGGGTAATGGTGATAGGGCGGTAGTTTGCCGGACAGGAAGGACAGGAAGGGAAATGCTAAATTATTATTATTATTATTATTATTATTATTATTATTATTATTATTATTATTATTATTAAGGGTCAGAAGAGGGCTTTTTGAGGAGAGGGTGCACCAGGGAGTGCTTGAGGAGTGAAAGGAAGGATCCAGTGGAAAAGGAGTGATCACAGAAATCGGCCAATGCTGGAGCAAAGGAGACAATATTGTCCTTGGTAATTCTGGAAGATCATGGGAAACCCTGTTTGGATGAGACTTTCATAGAGTGGCATGTCTAGAAACCTCATCATGTGTTCTGGGAGAAAAAAGAGGGAAGGAACAAGTTACTTACCTGTAACTGTTGTTCTCCAGCATGGGTCTGGCATGGATTCACATGCTCATGAATATTCCCCGTCGTCAGGCTGGGAATCCTCGGTAAAGAAAAATCAGTATCAGTTTCGTTTCTGATCTGTCTTTCGTAGTAGTAACCAATAACTGATCTCTGCGTCATACTGACCACAGCCAATGACTGCCATCTCCCTAAGCCCCGCCTCTGGCAGCCATCTTCAGATTTGGTAGCACGTGAAGTGGCAGTATGACCAAGTGAAGAGCCGCAGAGGGGTAGGCGGGAGGGTTCGCATGTGAATCCATGCCAGACCCATGCTGGAGAACAACAGTTACAGGTAAGTAACTTGTTCCTTCTCCAGCATGGGGTCTGGCATGGATTCACATGCTCATGAATAAAAGAATACATAGCAGTACACACATGCACAACCACGGGAGGTGGCAAAGGCTCAACATTAAGCATTGCATCCAAAACTCAACATTAAGCAATTCTTACCTCCTCACCAGGCTCACCTTAGGCGAACAGGTTGCGCAGCACTGCTTGGCCGACCCTGGACTCCTCTCTGGAATCCCGATCGACGCAGTAGAATTTCGGGAAGGTGTGCGTCGAATTCCACGTAGCAGCCCTGCAGATGTCCAGCAAGGGCACACCAGATAGGAACGCCGTGGTAGCTGTGATCGCTCTGGTGGAATGGGCTCTCGGACGGCCAGGCAGCGGTCGGTTTGCCAACCGATGACAGTACATGATACAGCCGGAGAGCCATCTGGAAATGGAAGCCTTCGAGAGAGCCTTCCCCTGATTGACAGGTCCAAAGTTCACAAAAAGTTGTGACGTCTTCCGAAAACTCTTTGTGCGGTCCACGTAGAACTTCAGCGCTCTAGCCACATCCAGCGAGTGCAAAGTCCTTTCAGCCGGCGATGAAGGAGACGGGAAGAAAACAGGCAACACCAAGGGTTCGTTGAGGTGGAAGTCCGACGACACCTTGGGCATGAAGGAGGGGTGCGTCCTGAGCACTACCCTTGTGTCGTGAAAAGTCAAGTACGGGGGCTTGCAGGAAAGGGCCTGGATCTCTCCCAGCCGTCGTGCGGAGGTGATGGCCACAAGAAACGCAGTTTTCCACGGCAAGAACTTCAACGGAGCTGAGTGCAGAGGCTCGAACGGAGGTCCCATGAGCTTGGTCAGCACCACGTTGAGCTCCCACGCCGGGGCCGGGGCCTTCACCGGCGGGAACGATCTGAACAGTCCCTTCATGAATTCTTTCACCAGACGATGAGACCACAAAGACGTCCGTCCCGTGGTTCTGGTGTAACGGGAGATCGCAGCAAGATGAATCTTGATGGAAGCGTGCGCCAGTCCAGCCTTGGCCAGCGTCAGCAGGTACGGCAGTACTTGAGGAGCCGTAATCCGTAGAGGGTTAATCTTCTGTGCGTGGCACCAGACAGAGAACCTCTTCCATTTGTATCCGTAGCATTTAAGAGTTGAGGACGCCCTGGCCTTTGCAAGAACCTCTCTGCAGTCGGCCGGTATGTCGTAACCTCCAAACTCTAACTCTGCAGGAGCCAGGCCTGCAAGTTCAGCGACTTCGGGTCGTGATGGAGGATGGCGCCTCCTTCCCTGGAGAGAAGATCCGCGTCCACTGGCAGCTTGACTGACGGGGACGCTGACAAGTCCAGAAGGTCCGGTAACCATATCTGCCTCGGCCACGCAGGTGCGACGAGGATCATCCTGCACCGTGACCTCTTGAGCTGGTTGATGAGCCGGATCAGCAGCGGCAATGGAGGGAACGCATATAGGAACAGGCCCTCCCAGGAGAACGAGAAAGCATCGCCCATGCTCCTCGGCTGGGGAAACCTGCTGGCGAACCTCCGGCACTTGGAGTTCGTCGCCGTCGCGAACAGATCGATCTGGGGTGTGCCCCACCGTCGGAAGAGGCAGTCCACTAGATCCTGTCGTAGTTCCCACTCGTGGCACGAGCGCAGCTCTCTGCTGAGCGAGTCGGCGATGGTGTTTTTTATCCCTGCCAGGTGAAACGGCACCAGAAACATCCCTTGGGCGACGGCCCAATGCCACAGATCCTGAGCCTCCTTGGACAGGGCTGGGGATCTGGTATCGCCCTGCTTCCTGATGTAGAACATGGTGGTGGTGTTGTTGGTGAAGATCCTCACCACCCTGCCCTTGAGGGACGGAAGAAAGGACCTGAGGGCCCAAAACACTGCCCGGAGTTCCAGGATGTTGATATGGAGGGACTTCTCCGTCGGCAGCCAAAGGCCTCTTGCGTGCAGATTTTCGGGAGGGCGCTCCCCACCCTTCCAGGGAGGCATCTGTGGTCACTGTCTTCTGGTGGCCCGGGGTCTGGAAGTCCATGCTCGCCGTCAGATGCGCGCGGGTGCCCCACCAACGGATCGCTCATCGGAAGCTCTCGTCAAGTGTGATCCTGTCCTCCAAGCTGCCCGTCATCTGGATCCAGCGAGCATCCAGGAACTCCTGCAACAGTCGCATCCGAAGCTTGCACAGGCGGATGAGATAAATGCAAGAAGACATCATTCCGAGGAGGGATTTGATGTGCCTCACCCTGGCTGCGTCCGCAACCAGCATCCGCTGCACCTTGCCCAAGATGGCCCTCGTCCTTTCCTCCGACGGAGAGGCCAGAAGCGCCACTGTGTCGAGTTTCGCTCCCAGAAACAGTGCGTCTTGCGCGGGCACTAGGTGGGACTTGGCGTAGTTTATGGAGAATCCCAGGTCCGTGAGTAGTTGGACGGTCCTCGCCGTGTGCTCCGCGGCGAGCTCCTTTGTCTTTGTTCGGATGAGCCAGTCGTCCAGGTAGGGGTAGACGTGGATCCCCTCCAGGCGCAGCCACGCCGCCACCGGTGCGAGGCACTTGGTGAACACCCTGGGTGCCGACCTCAATCCGAAGGGAAGGGCTCTGAACTGGTAGTGACGCCCTTGGACCACGAATCTGAGAAACTTTCGGTGTCCCTTTAGGATGGGGATATGGAAGTAGGCATCCTCCAAATCCAACGACGACAGGAAATCGCCCTCCTCCAGTTGACCCAGGACGTGCTGGAGGGTGACCATCCGGAACTTCTGTGCCTTGATGAATTTGTTCAGTCGTCGTAGGTCCAGGATGGGACACCATCCTCCCGTCTTCTTCTTCACGAGGAAGTATCTTGAGTAATCTCCGGAGCCCCGAAGCCTCTTTGGGACGAGCTCGATGGCGCCTTTCTTGAGCATCGCCTTTACCTCCAAGAGAAGTTGAGGGACGTGATGTTCCTTCCTGGCCACGGGGGGGACGCGCGGGCACTTCTTTAGAAACTCGAGCGCGTGACCATGGGCCAGGGCGTCCAGCACCCAACGGTCGGTGGAGATGGACTCCCACACGCTGACGAAGTTCGCCAGCCGGCCTCCCACCGGGGTGCTTCGGTGGGGGCCCGACCCCACGGCCGGTTCAGTCCTGCTTCGACAAGGCTTTGCCGCCTTGCCCTCCTTGGCGACGACGGCGGGGTCCGCCCGACTTGCCTCGTCCCCTGTAGGCTTCTTGCGACGACGAACGGGCCGCTTGACGATAGGTGGAAAATCCGCCGCCGGAACCTTTGGAGGCACCCTGCTTGCCTCCGCCGCTCCGAAAGGGCGGCCGTCGTTGCTGGAGAACACCAAGAGCCCGGGCCGTCTCCGTGTCCGTCTTGATGGCTTGTAGGGAATCGTCCACTGTTTTCCCAAACAGGTTGTTCCCGTCGAACGGCATGTCCAAGACTCTGGTCTGCACGTCCTGACTGAAGTCAGTTGCCTTGAGCCATCCACGCCGTCTAAGGCACACGCCGTTGCCCAACTGGCGAAATCCAGTGTCAGCGATGTCCGTCGCTATCGTAATGGCGTGGTCCGAAGCCACTTCTCCATCCTGCAAGATCTCTAGGGCCTCCGCCCTCTTGTCGTCTGGTAAGAAGTCCAGCAGGGGGGCGATTTTGTACCACAACTCCCTGTCGTAGCGAGCTACGATAGCCAAGGCGTTGGCAGCCTTAATCGTCGTTGCTGTCGATGAGATGACTCTGCGTCCCATCGTGTCCAATTTCTTTCCCTCGCCGTCCGGCGGGGAGGTTGACGTAGAGGCTGAGGTCCCCCCCGCTTTCTTCCTGGCCGCCGTGGAGACGACCGAGTCCGGGGTCGGCTGTGCCCGAAAGCACAAGGGGGCCGCGTCCGGGACCCGGTACTTCTTCTCGTACCGGTCCCTTCTCGCAGGCGTTGTGGATGGGTTCTTGAGGAGGGCGAGACCCTCATCCCAGATATCGTCCAGTAGAGGTACAGCGAGGACCATCTTCCTCTTGGTCTCGTGCCGTTGATAAAGGAAACCTTCCTTCTTCTTCTCTTCCGGGCAGAGCTGGAAAAGCTCGGATGCCCTGGCGATCATGGCATGAAACGATCCAATCTCGTTGGGCGGGGAAGCCCGGGGAGGAGGTGACGACGGGAGATCCTCGTCGTAAACCTCGTCATCTGTGCCCGTCGCGGCCGTGTCAGTCCCCGTATCACCCCCACGGGTCGTGGACGGGGAGGAGGGCTGAGCAGGGCGTGATGGTTGAAAAGGAGGTGGAGGATGAATCCTTCTTCTCTTAGGAGGAGGGCTCCCAGAAGGGCCTGGCTCCGGGTCCCCCGTCGGGAGAGGTTCCTCCGTTGGTGGTAACGGCAATCTCGTCCTTATCTCCGAGGACTGTATAGCCAACAAAATGGCCGCCGAGTTGTCTTGCGGCACTAGTTGAGGGGAGTCCGACGGGCGGTCAGGAGCCCCGTCGGCACCCTCGACGTTCTCGTCGTCTCCTACGTCGGGGTCCCTCCCGACGGCTGGTCTTCTTACACGCCAACGCCGTGGCTTAAGACTTCGATCAGCTCCTCCTCAGAGGTTGAGGCCGAATCGACGACGACCTCCTGCCCCCCCTTTTTCTTCTCCGTTGGAGGTTTCACGGGGGTCCTGTCGATGGGCATGAAAGAGGACTCCCTCCGCGGTGGCAGGGAGACTCTGGGCCCCGAGGTCGCCACCACTGGTGTAGCCTCCACAGGCTGAGCCAGGGCCGCCGCGACTGTCTCGATAGAGCCGTTGGCCGGATGGATTAAGGCTTTCACCACCTTAGGTGCGCTCACCGCCTTCTCCTTGGGGGGAGGGTCACCGCCTCGCTCCCCCTCCGATGGGGCCTTCGAGCTCGACCGGGGTCTCTCCAGGAGCTTCGCCGGGTGCTCGGCCTTCCTCTTACCCGAGCCAGATCGTTGGCTCGTGGTTGATGGCGCCGGGGAGGATGCGCCCTGCCTGGTGCCCGTAGAGCCCGACCGTTCGGCGCTCCCGGTGCCAGCGGACTCGCGGTGCTTGGCCTTCTGTTGGACCCCCGTCGCCGGGGCACCCTCAAAGGTCTTAGAAGACCGCTTGGACTTCTTCTTCTTCTCGCCTGACGGGCTCTTCCCTTCCAGCCAGTTGGCGAGACGCAGATGGCGGTCCTTCATGGTCCGCTCCGACATATTGCCGCAAAACGCACAGTCCTTCTCCACGTGCGTCTTGTCCTCATGCAGGCAGTAGAGGCAGAGGGAGTGTTCGTCCTCCTTAAAGACATTCTGAAGCTGGCATCCAGGGCAGACCCTGAACAGCTTTCCGGGCGTCGAACTTCCCTTCTCCTGGGCCATGATCGAGATGGGCCTGAGAAACTTCTGGAGTCCTCCAAAAGCGTGGCTCAATGAAATCTTCACCCTTGAGGGGCGTAGAAGAATCCGATACGGGTCCCCGTTGATCGGATAAAGAAACGGTGGAGCTTGAGGCTCTTTTGACCGAAAAAGAGAAAATTTTCCTAAGAAAAAGCGCGAAAAAAGCTCTAAAGCTCGAGAGCAATAGCACGAGGATCCCAACACTTGAACGTGCGGTAAAAATCTGAAGATGGCTGCCAGAGGCGGGGCTTAGGGAGATGGCAGTCATTGGCTGTGGTCAGTATGACGCAGAGATCAGTGATTGGTTACTACTACGAAAGACAGATCAGAAACGAAACTGATACTGATTTTTCTTTACCGAGGATTCCCAGCCTGACGACGGGGAATATTCATGAGCATGTGAATCCATGCCAGACCCCATGCTGGAGAAGTAGGAGTGCAGGGGAAGAGGGGCCGAGGGAGGCCTGAGAGAAGATGAGGGAGAAGGGTGTGGAGTAGAGGAGAGTGAGGAGAGGTTGTCCTGAGTTTTGAAAGTGAAGTGAAAGACCAGAGGAATGCAGAGGGCAGGGGAAGCAGGGGAGAAGTGGAGAATGTAGTAGGGTTGGCGAGTTCCTTGCAGATTTTGAAAAGTTCTGCCGTGTTGTAAGTGGCCAAGGAGATGCAGGCTTGGATATAGGCCCTCTTCCTAGAGCAGTTGGAGTGTCTGTATTGCCTTTGGAGTAGGCCGCAGGACAGCTTGTAAGAGGTTGTGCTCGAAGTCTGCCACTTCCGCTCAGCCACTCTGCACTTGCGTTTCAGAGTGGCCAGGTCAGAGTCATACCTGGAGTTGCATTTGGAGGCAGGTTTTATGCGAATCCTCATGAGAGAGGCAAAGATATCCAGAGTGTTAGAGATGGACAGGTGAAGGTTAGTAAGCACTATGTCAGAGTGAGATTCAGTGGTAGGAGGAGGAGGAGCGAAAGTGGCGGCAAAAGCAGCAGCGTACACTCACTTCATCGATCGCATAAAGGAGCAGGCTGGCAGTGCAGGCGAAGGCTTACCCGGGGAACCAAGGAGGTCCAGGTGGGAGGACAGGAGAGCATGATCAGACCAGTAAAGAGGAGTAATGAGAGGGTTGGAAATGGGGAAGTCTGAGGAGATGAGAGCATCCAAGGTGTGTCTGACAGACTGCGTCAGACCGATGGGAGGAATGGAGAGGAAGAGAGAGTCACAGAGGTTGCAGAAGAGCTCAGTGGCCGCATCAGGGAAGTCGAGGTGAATATTGAAGTCTCTGAGGAGGAGACGCTAGTAAGGAGGTCAGGAGAGACGAGGTGAGGTCAGCCCATTCAGAGAGGAAGTGGGAGAGCCAGCCAGGGGGCCAGTAGATGGTGGCCAGAGTTAGAGAGAGGCCAGGGGAGACACACAGCCTGCAGACAAGGAATTTGAAAGAGGAGTAGGTCTGAGTGGGTATGATAGTAGCAGGGACCCACTCAGGGAAGAAGAGGGCCACTTCAACCCCGAGCCGGTTAGACCTGGGTTTGGAGAGGATCTTGTAACCCTCAGGGAGGAGAGTATCAAATGCGTGATAGAGCTGGCAGTGAACCATGTCTCGGTGAGAGCGAGGACATCTAGGTCGAGGTCCTCAAGGAGGAGGCAGATGTCAGAGGAGTGTTTGATGGCAGAGTGGGAGTTGAGGGTAGCTAAGTAGAGCAGGTTACCTCTTTTGAAGGTCCTCCGAGGAGGGGTACAGGAGAGTGGTACACCCGTCAGAGGTTGCAGAGGAATGACAGACGGAGGGGAGGCAGGAGAGGGGAGGAAGATGATGAGAGACAGGAGACACCTATCAAGAAGGAGGAGGTTGGGCTGAGAGCCCTGGGTCATGATAGTGCTATTATGGTAGACATTAATGGTGCAACTTCCTTTCACCGCCAGTAATTTCAACACCTGGCATTTAAATGTGTACATAATTACAAAAATGTTCATCAAATTTTTTAGAGGGGTTGGGAAAGGGCAGATAAGGGGTTAGGGAATAGGAAAAAAATAGTTTGGGGAGTGGGGTTTCGGGGGTAAACCGGCCCAAATAGGAGAAAAAAATATTTGATTAACATTTTTGTAATTAAATACACGTTTAAATGCCAGGCGTTGAAATCACTGTCAATGAAATAACATAGAACCACATTAATGAAGACCCTGGAGGAAAGGAAGGATGCCAAGTGTACCTCCAAGCGGGTGCCACCATTAATGGGAAAGGAAGAGACAAGGGAGAGCACAGAAACCATGTGGGGAATCCAACGGTCTGGAGAAGGAACGACAAAGAGGATGTCAGTGAGAGTCTGCCTGGAAGAAACACTGACATAGGTGTCAGCGATGGGCAGGCCAGGGTTGGAAACCAGGGCATACTTCTTGAAGTTTTTCCTTCCAGACTTTGATAGGGGGATAGGATAGGTGACAGAGTAGCAATTGGAAAAGATATGGGAGATTGCGAGCACCTATGAGGAGAAAGCAGGAAGAGGGAAGGGGGCGGAAGAAAGGAAAGAACTGCAGAGCACGACCCAGCTAACCACAAAGCAATGCAACGATCAGGCGAAGCTTGAGAGTATGAGGCAATAGGTTAGAACATGCAGCAAAAAATGTGACAATTAGAGGTGAGGACAAGAACAGAGAAACGAGAGAGAGGGATACGAGGAGGAGGCCAAAAACAGAAAGCAATTGTAAGAGCACACAGATTTGACTTTCTTAGGGAAGAGGAAAAAGCATACTTCTAAGCACAGCCAGCAAATTGCAAACCAAGCAAATTTTACTTTCCGAAGGAAGAGAAAAAAGCATACTACTAAACACAGCCAGCAAATTGAAAAACAAGCAAATTTGACATTCCTAGAGAAGAAGAAAGAGCATGCTGCCAAGTAGAGCTGGGTGAGTCCGGCAGGGCTCGTGCCGGCAAGCTCCCTACCTAGGGCTCTGGCCTGACCCCTCTCTCGGGCAAGTGCCTGCTCAAAGCAGGGGCTAGCCACAAGCCCCACCGGGTGCTCGCCCACTCTTATTTAAAAATAAAAAAAAAGAAAACGTGCCTACGCCTGCCTTCCTTTCAGTCGTCTGACCCAAACTTAACCTGCCCAGGAGAGCACGTTCTCCGCCACCAATCTCCTTACTTCCTGCATCCAACAGCTGTTAGCCTCTTCTGCCACGGCATCTCTCAGCGCAGCTTTTTTTACCATGGCTGCACTGTGCTGCTGTGATGCCGCGGACCACTGCCTATCCTTGTTTCTAAGGTTATTCATGTTTTTGAAAACCTTTAATTTGTGACTTAAAGCAACTTTATTGTTTTGTAAATCAAGATAGTAGAGACGTCATGGATATAAACCCATTTTTAAATCTATCACAGAGTTGCAAGGTAACTGGTGCTTTGCGTGCTCTTTGAGTTAGAAATGCCCATCATGCATATGAAATGCTCTGACTGCTACTGATAAAAGAAATATGTTTGCAACCTGAGCACCTTAACGACCTGCAAAGCCACGGACGGACCCTGGTGTGTGTCTGCCTAGCTGAGACCTGGGAAACTGGCAGTGCTTGAAGGTCCGGCCTGAGCCAATTCTATATTTGGCTCAGGGGAAAGAAAAAGCATCAAGGACGTGTTTCTTGAGCCTTTGAACTAAAGGTATGCTCTGTAAAAATTAAAAGTACTAGTGGTACGACACCAATGATTTATACTACACTTCCATCTCTGAATGTGGGTGAATTGCTGCCCCCTCTCCCACTTTTTGCAGGCATTAAGGCTTCATTAACACTGTCCATGAAAATGCAGTGGAGGGCTCAATATACATGTCCTGCAAACGTACTTAGTAACAGTTACGGTCAACATCATTTTATCTATGAACTCCATACTGAAGAATAACAGGGAGTTTCCTAGTTCTATACCATAGCTGGTAAAATAACTCAGCGGGTTGAGCGCTTACTGCTACGATCTGTTTGTGATATGCATGATGCAGGTTCTCATCCCGGCAAGACTAACTCAGCCTTTGATCCTTTCTGAGGTAGATAAATGTGTACCAGCGTCTGTAAACATATATCGACATGCATGCTGTATGTACAGCACTTTGGAGAAATCGTTTTGTGCAGTAATTTCCCAGGCTCACCCCGTGGTGGCCTCCTAGATCCAGGCCTGACCCTCTGCCCTGGCTCGGCCCTGCCCATGAAATCTCTGGTTCCCCCACCACTACTTCTAAACACAGCCAGTAATTCCAAGAGCACACAGATTTGTCTATCCTAGGGAGGAGGAAAAAGCACACTTCTAAACACAGCCAGCAATTGTAAAAGCATACTTCTAAACACAGCCAGCTATTGTCAGAGCACACAGACGTGACTTTCCTAGAGAAGAGGAAAAAGCATACTTCTAAACATAGCCACCAATTGTAAGAGAATACTTCTAAACATAGCCAGCAATGTAAGAGCATACCTCTAAACACAGCTAGCAAGTGCAAAACATGCAGATTTGACTTTCCTAGAGAAGAGGAAAAAGCATATTTCTAACACTGCCGGTAGTTGCAGAAGACAGACAAGTTCGAAATATGCTGTTATCAGTAACATGTTAAAGACTAATATGAGGAAGGTGAGGAGTGACTGCAGAGTGCAGACAGATAAATGCAGATTTAAAACAGATTAGTGTAGAAGGCCTGTGTGGAGGAAGTGAATACAAACGATGGAGGCCAGTATGTGTGGTCCGTGGGAAAAGCGGCGAGGCAGAAAGTCAATAAAGCTATAGCCGGCCAATAAGTAAGGGCGTAGAAGACAGGGGAGAGAGGTTAGGCATTAAATGGTGCTAAAGAGATGTAGCACCAGGCCAACACAGTTAGGAGCACAAAGGGAGGGCCAAGACAACGAAATGCAGAGAAGAGAAACGAAGAAGAGAGAGATAGAGGCAGTGACAGGGACTCAGCTGCAGCGTGGAGGACATGAAAGAACGCCTCAAGGGGGAGCGCTCTGCATGGGATTCAGGCAGACCAACGACGGGGTTCCTGCGCAGACGCTCAGAAGAGTCTATGAAGCGGGGCAGAAGGAGGGCGGGGAGGAGTGCCTTACCAGATCCGGGTGGCGTGCTGGGGATCGCCGTGGATATGTCATAGATTGGGATAAGCGACCAGAAGGTGATGGGCACCTGCAGGCTTATACCCAGGCTTAGGATCATGGGCCACCCTGACCCTGACGCCACCAATTGAGTGTTAAGCCATATGTACTTAAAGCTTCCCCTATTTTCAAAGTCTGTTATTTAAGAGGGCTCCAGCTGGATTAGTGTAGCAGGTCAGGTGCACCTGTAAGGGTATCTGAGAGGGGGTGCAGCCACCCATTGTGCTGCAAGCCTCAGGTCAAAGAAGCCAAATGTGACTCCAGCATCAATCACTAGGTACTCTCTCCGTAATATGACTGCAGCGGAGGAGCGTCCGCCATGCCTTCATCCAGAGCCCCCTCACCTGGGAGTTAACTTGTATTGTGCTGACTGCTGCTTAGATCAGGGGACTTCAGGGGTATCACACTCCATGTTCCTCACCACGGCAGCGCACCATCAGGTCTCAGGAAGCCCCTGGTTCACCTAACAGCCCGGCAGTGACTTTAGCTACTTCCAGGGCAGTCCACGTCCCACAGCAGCGCAATGCTGCTTCTGCTGTCTAAGCGCATTGGGCAGACAGAGGGAGGGGCATGAGTCCGGGGCTTCTCCGACAGCTACTCCAGCGAACAGCATCACTTGGCTCCTCCAGGACTTCGGAACGCAATCTTGGGCTTGATCCCAGCCAGTTCGAAATCTTCACATGTGTCGCTCCTTACCAAGCTCTCTTGCCAGGATTGGACAAGTAGGAACAGCTGATGTTCCCATGCCCAAAGTGTTCTCCTTTCCCAGGCTACTTTCCACTCTGTTCGTTTCCCGGGCCCAGGTTTGCCATCCGGGCATCTTATCTATGGTGCGGTGTGATACACGTGCGGCTACCCCTACTGCAGGGGTGCTCCGGGTAGTATATCACGGCACAGCACTCCTCACCCACTTGGCTCTTAGGGGGTCAGTGTCCGCCACGCGTCATGCCCTGTTGCCTTTCCCCTCCTGCTGCCGCTCTGCCCCGCTACTGTGGTCCCATTACTCCCTCTCTGTTACGTGCTGCTACGAAACTCACCATCACCAGAGCGCCAACTGAAGCAGCAACATTGACAGGCTGGAAACAAATAACTTACAGAGGGAAAAACAGGAAAAAGGCCCTTTCCTGCTGTACATCTTGTCTCCGGAACAAGTTGCCAATGCGGGGCAAGATAAGGCCCATTCATCCTACACTACAGGAAGTACCTCAATTCCCTACTCTTCAAAGAACATTTCACAAATTGCAGATAGTTCAACTAAACTATTTTTCCCACGTAGAGTTCCACCCTCCCCTACTTCTCCTACCCATCCCAGCTGCTCTGCTATCTCTGCACCCTACTTGTTGCCCCTTGGGTTTATCCCTCTTGTACAGCATTCTAGTGCCTTCCTGCCAGGTTTGCATTTTGTAAAGCTTCCTGGGGCTTTTTTGTGTATAAAAATGCGCTATTCAATGTGCTTAAGCAGATAGAAGTAATGTAGATTCCTTGGTTTAGCAATGTAAAGAGAGTTCTGTATTACATTTGCAAATCAGTACTTTAGGACAACCCTGATAGCATTAATACAAGATCTAGGCGTTTGGTTAAAAAACCATTCCTAGACTGGTTGCAGGAAAAATCCCTAACACAATGTTTTAACAGCTTTTTACTTTGATATGATATGATAGGTGATTTATAACGCTCTTAATACCCAGAGGTTTCTAAGCGCAGAGCCAGGGATCGAACCTGTGTTGCTCCGTGTCGTCTTGCTTCCAAGTCGAGCACGTTGCCCCTGAGCTATCCTCCCTAGACTTTCTAATTACCCGTCAGTCAAAACCTCTCCTTTTTATGAACAGTATCTAGATTTGGTACACTGTTCTGTTAATAGAACCCTCATGTTAAAGCCATGACTATGAATCGTGGCAGTAGGCCAGTTAATGAAACAAATGTATTATGACCACTCAGATTTATGTCCTGCCTTTAAACCATGTTCAGAATCACTCTGACATTTTCTTTGTTGTGCCATTGTATAAAGATATATACAGCAAGAATGTATGCCTATGGTTCCGGACATATCAAATAAGTAACCTATCTTTGGCACTTCATCATTGCAGGTTGATGGCTACAGCGGAATGTATTCATGCGGAAAGCTACCTTTCTTATACCTGGCAAAGAAGGGCCAAATATATTAAATGAACTTTGTTCCAACACACGGATTGTATACTGCATCACGAATTAAGATGTTTTAGTATGTGTATTTATTGTGCTGATGTATAGTTAGAGCTATGTGATTTGTTTGCTTTTTGAACTTTGATGACAATTTTCGAAATAAAGATGAATGAATGACTAAAATCACATACATACATACATGCCC